>NW_019154091.1:14735403-15179103 GCF_002288905.1 Enhydra lutris kenyoni | reverse complement strand
TGCTGGGTCATAGGGTAGTTCTATTTTCAACATTCTGTGTTCTGTCCAAATTTTTGAAAAGGGCTCCTACCTAACCTGCCTAAACTTTGTCCAGAGAAAGACATAATCTATATCATCCTGACTAGGCAAAAAACATCAGTCTTCTACTCCAGAGGGAGACATAATCTCTGTCTTCCAAGACTGTTTGTTATATAAAACGCCTTGAAAAAATAGTCCAGAATAAAAATCATCAACGCCTCTTTACAATACATGCAGAAACTCGAGACCCAAGGAGAACTGTTGCTCAGCAATGGCCAAACTCACAAAATCTGTACTGTTTATTCCCATAGCTATGCTTACACCGTTCTCTGACTGAAAATCTATAGAAAGAAAAGTAACAATGGGTGATTATCCAAGTCATTCCAAACAGACATCGTTCAAGAATTATCTCTTATTTAAAAGGGCTGAGAGACAAATTAATCTTAGCAAACCATATAACAAGCAAGGTAAGGTTGAATGTATAAAGCCCGCATCCTAAACCAGGTGTATTTTTTATCTTTCCATCATGAACAGTCACCACAATATATGACTAAAGCATATTAGAGATACCTTATATTACAAAGCAACTGTGTTTAATTACTTGCTTTGAGGCGCTATACCACAGGATGGCAGCTGAACCAGTCTTCCCAGGTCTGTAAGAAGTGTTGTTTAAGGCAGCAGTGAAAGAAATCAATATCTCTTATTACTAAAGGATACTTGGCATGAATTTTTCCAATTACTCTGGGGAAACATGTTATTTTAATTTCAGCCTCTGTGGTAAAACTGTCTTGTATATATTTCCTGTCTTCAGTGAGAAGGTTGAAGAAGTTCCTGGATCACATGCTGCAGGGTACCAATGGAAAACACTGCTTGCTTGCTAGCTACCTATCTATCTACATACATAAAATTAATAGAAAACTAGCATACGAAGGTAGTCCTTGTATTGTACCCAAGAGGAAAAAATTTAAAGGACTGAATTATATGAATTGAATACAAGGAATGTAATTGTATAATTATAATTTTATTAAAATACCTACTTAAATAGGAAAAGACAAATCTCAGATATCTGAAGATTAGGAAAATACGTTTGTTGCTAACAGCCTGAATGATCTCACATGTTCTCTTTTGAAAATGACAACACAGAGTCCTTAGAAGCATCCGTAGCTAAAAATAAATGTACCTCTTCTAGGCTCCAGATATTGGCCATTATTAACTATCATATAGAAAAGCAGCAGCTCCTGCCCTCATGAATCCATTAATTAGAACCGATCTCTTGTGCAGTAAGTATGATTTGATTCCCCTAATGTTTAAAATTAGCTTTATCAATTTAAAGCCACTTCCCTCTCTGACTGATGTGTTACTAGAAAACTGCATTTAGAAGTGGAGGAAATCCAAGTATAAATTGTTTTATGTTTATATAAACATATTACCAATCAATTTGTCAAATCTATAAATAAATCATACTATTCAAATAATGGCATAAAGTCTCAGTATCCAGAAATCTGTCCAGAAAGAGTTAAGAACTGAAAAATAAGCAAAAATGGTATCTAGGGAAGTTGATATATATTTGACAAAATCTATGCAATAAACCTATACAGGAACACGCTCATTTTAGTTTATATCCATCGCTAAAAAAATTAAATACACTGGTTTCCAGAATTACAAAAGGATGGGAATATTAAAACAGTAATAGAGGAAAGTCCATTGCAAGGCAGAAAAAGTAGTACTGAAATAAAAATAGGTCAATAAGCACATGAAAAGGTGTTCAGTATCAATAGCATCAGACAGAATTATCACAGAACTCAGCAATTCTAGTCTTTGATATGTATCCAAGAAAAATGAAAACATGTTCACACAAAAAATATGTTCATAGAGGTATATCCATAATAGCTAAAAAGTAGAAATAACACAAATACCCATCAACTGTTGAATAAATAAAATGTTGTCTATCCATACAATGAAATATTATGTCAATGAAAACAAAGTACTGATTCATGCTACAATGCAGATGAACTATGAAAACATTATATTAAGGGAAAGAATCAAGTTACAAAAGACCACAAACTGCATGATTCCATTTAAATGTAATATCCAGAATATGCAATACTAAAGAGATAGAAAGTGGATTAGTAGTCGCTAAGGAAGGATGGAGTTGGTTATGGGAAATAGGGATGACTGCAAAAGGGTTTGTACCAAAGGATTTCTTTGAGAAGGAATGCAGGGATTTAAGTGTTCTAAAATTGATTGTTCATGGTCATACAACTCTGGGAATATACTAAAGATCACTAAATTATGCACTTTAAAGGGGAATTGCATGGTATGTGAACTATAACTCAACAAAGCTGTTGCAAAATAAATACATAAGAATTGATTCCATCACAAAAAACAGAAGAGGTTACTATTAAGCTCTCTTTGTCTGTCTAGTATAGTCTCTAAAAACCAGAGCATTATTTTTCATAATTTCGTACTTCTGTTCAAGAGAATTACAATTATTCTCTGGTGTGAAGTAATTTCTGACACCTTAAATGTAGTCACTGATACTGTTTAAAAACAATACCTTAATCTCTTTAAGTTGGTTGAAAAGGAAAAATATCCACAAGTTTCAAAAAGAATATTAATACAAATAACTCCAAAATATAACCTGGTCCCAAGAAATATAATAGAATACATTAGAAATGGTATCCCTCTGGCAATTAAAAAAAAATGGAAAGAAAGAAAAATGTCTGATGAGGATATCATGTATATTTTTGTAAGTTCTGGCATAACCATTTGTATTTACCTCTCTCAGCTCTTTACTGAAAAGAATGCAAGGGCCTCTGGATATAACAAAGAGACTGAACTAATATAAAATTCTGTTTGAAACACTCAAGTCATTTGGAACCAATATTATGTTGTCATTACCACATTGTAGTCTATCCTCATTCCTATCCACCCTCAATTACTATAAGTAAATGATGAAGTGTTAGAAAAACTAGCCATAGCAATTTCTGTAGCATAAAGTACTTAATGCTGTTCCCCATAAACCCTATCCCTGAAATGTGTAACTCAGCTTCCTTTAGTCTATCTTTCAACTGACTGTAATGTAGCAGTTGACATAGCTACTCCATATTAAAATGCATGGTGAAGCATGGCTCTTCTTTCACTAATGGTTTGCATTATTCAAGGGTTGGAGGGTTGGAAGTAATTTGCATTCTTTAGAGAATACTCAGTAAGAATATGTATTTCTAAACTGATTGTGATGCATCTGTGGGGAATAACAGCTAGAAACTTAACACACACACACACACACACACACACACACATCCTTACCCACACACAAACATGCATACAAAAAGTTAAAAAGAAGTAAGGGTCTTAAAGGATGGAAATAGCCTTCAGAGCAAACGAGGCTATTATTGCCCAGGCTGGAGCACTGAAAGAATCTGCAAAGGTTTGAGCCTTAAAAGGCTAATGGCACCAGCAAATATTTCAGAATCTGACAGTCATCAGGCACCATTCTAGACTCTTGAGAATTAAACTCTATAGTAGAGAATCAAAATTGCTCCTCTCAGAGGACTTCCATTATTCCCATGGGAGCGGGGGGAATGACATTAAACAAATAAATATATAATAGAGATATGAAGAAGAAATCAAGCAAGGCAAGAGTACAGGGAACAATGGAACACGATTGGGTGCTAATGCAGCCAGGGTGGATAGGAAAGGCTACTGCGATGAAGGGCTATCAAAATAAAAATCTGATTAAAATAAGAGTGTAAGCAATGCAACTTTAAGGAGGAAAACCATTCTAGGCAGTAAAGAGTGTAGTCTCTGAGACATAAGCAGGATTGGACTTCTCAAAGAAGTCCATTGCAGTGTGGACAGAAAGGGATTCACAAGGGAAGTATAGCTGAAGGTGAAATTAGTGAGGTTATAATTACAAAGATTACAAAGCTATGATTATGGTATTAGAGTTTGTTCTGTGAGGAGAGAAGCCATTAGGGAACTTTTAGAGAAGTGACTCAAGCTAAATTTTATCTTTGAAAGGTTACCCCAAAGACTTCATGGAGAATAGATTATAGGACAAGAGTGGAAAAAGGAAGACCAGATAGATGATGATCTGGGCAAAATATGAAAATGACTTGGGCTGGGATTTAGTGGTAGAATTTTTTAGAGTGGCCCCTGGGTGGCTCACTTAGTTGAGCATCTGACACTTGCTTTCAGTTCCACTCATGATCTCAGGGTCATGAGACTGAGCCCTGTATAGGGCTGTGTGCTTAAAGGGGAGTCTGCTTGAGGATTCTCTCCCTCTCCCATTGCCCCTCCCCACCAAATAAATAAATGCTTCTTCTTATTTTTTTTAAAGAAGGCATCCATTTAGAGTTGATATATTTGTTAGGGTACAGTCTAAGCTGCTGTAACAAAATATCCAAAATACACTGATTTAAATCAGATAGAAGTATGCTTCTCTTTCATATGAAAGTCTAGCGGCAGGACACTACTCATCTTACTCTTGGAATTAGTTGTATTTCTAACTGGGCTACCTGGTTTGAGTCACCAACCCTAAGACAAGCTACTGCTATTTTTTTTTTTTTTTTTTTTTTAGATTTTATTTATTCATTTGAGAGAGAGAGACAGAGAGAGCACAAGCAGAGGGGAGAGGTAGAGGGAGAGGGAGAAGCAGAGCTTCCCGCTGAGCTAGGAGCCTCACATGGAGCTCAATCCTGAAGATCATGACCTGAGCCAAAGGCAGATGCTTAACTGAGTGAACCATTCAGGCACCCCTAAACTATTGCTGTTTTTAAAAAGTAAAGTCTTCTTCTAAATTAACCCATAGAAAATCTCTTTGTTTTCAAACCAAATCCACATTTTCATAGTCAATCCCAACATCTAATTTCATATCCTACTGCAACAGTCCTCAGGTATCCAGACTGTGTGTCAGTGAGTACTAGTCACTGTGCTAGATTGTGACTACACAACTATAAACAGAAGAGATTTGGTCCCTGCTCCTAGAATAAAATCTACAGAATAGACAGAAGAAACAAGTGGTTTAATATAAAGTGACATAGGTCTACAAGGGAAGAGTAGGGCCCAAAAAAGATAGCTAGAAGGAAAATGCTCTTAAGCTCAACTCCCAGGTTTTAACTTATAGAAATCTACTGTTAGATTACAAAATCCGTTGCTTTCTAACTTGAGACCTTCCTATATGTTTCATATCTAGCATTTTCGACAAGCTCTACTTCCCATCATAGAATACCACCCCACCTGACCCAAGTGAGTTACCTGCTTTTCCTCAGTACAGACAAAAATTTACCACATTGTTTTGGAGCCTTGAGTATTTAAGAAGGCAAGGCGTTAAATTCAAGGGGTTTATAGATTACTTATATGCCAAGTAATGTCTGTAGACTGAAGAAATACTGTATCTTGTCTATATGTTAGGATAAAATGCAGCTTTCAAACTAATTGGTTGGAATCTCTGTAATACTGTTCACTAAATATTTTGAATATCACCCCCAATTTACCTGTAAGTACTTACAAAAGCTGTATGAATGCAACTATAATTATCACGTGCAAAATCATGTCAAAGCATTAGTAAATTCACAAAGCCTCTTGATAGCATGTGGTTGCTCAATAAAATAAAAAGGATGCTTAAAAAGGCAAGTACTGATTCTGCAGTTTACATCCTTGCTTTTTACAGTCTAGTGTCCCCCCATGGTAGCTAAGGCAAGCATTTTTAAAACTAAGTCTAGGGACACCTGGGTGGCTCAGTCAGTTAAGTGTCTGCCTTTGGTTCAGGTCATGATCCCAAGGTCCTGGGATTGAGCCCCATGTTGGGCTCCCTGCTCAGTGGGGAGTCTGCTTCTCCCTCTCTTTCCTGCTTGTTCTCTCTCTGTCGCTTTCTCTCTCAAATAAATAAAACCTTAAAAAATAATAAAAATAGAAATAAATAAAAATAAATCCAGATCATGCATTCTGTTTAGAAAACTCCAATGACTTCTCATCTCACTCAATGGCCTACAAGACCCTGTCCCCAAACTCTCTCACCAATGCATTCCTCAATCACCTTCCATTATTCCTTGTTCCCATGTTCCAGTTACAGTAGATATGGTGTTACTCCTCAAGTACATCCATCTTCAGCTGCTGCTGATGTTGGCTGGATAAGAACTCAAAGCTACCCCTCTTTTCTACAGATAACTGACCTCAACAAAATAGAGGTGCCTTTTCCACAGGCCATGCCATACCACTTTTGTGAGAGGTCAACTGACAGAAGCTACAAAAGGCCATAATCCTACCTCACAGTGAGAGCACCTCTGCAGTGCAATTTACGCTCCAGAGCTTCCTGTGGTTTACCTGAATGTTTCCAGCTGAGACCACATTCCTGCTAAGTTTTTCACCCAGCTCTATTCTGCTTGCCTTACTTCCCTTCTGAGATCATCGCCCTCTCCTTCAAATAAATGTTTAGAAAAAGGCAATTCTCTGGAACCTACCTAAAAATGATGCCTTCCCTGAGCAGCATACAGAGGCACTCACTATCTCCCTTATCTTGCTTTACTTTTTTACACAGCACCTACAGCCACATTGTTTATTTTCGTAATGTTTTGTTATTGTTGTTGTTCATTCACTTTCCCTTCTAGTGGCGTGTAAACTCCATGACGACAGGGACTTTTTTCACTACCATATTTCCAAGCCTATAAAACTACCTAGTTCATTATAGTTACTCAATAAATATGCATTGCTAAATGAACGGATAGATGGAATAGAACAGTGATTTTATTTTACTATTTTTAAAAGGATATCCATTCTTGAAAGCACTGGGAAACAATAGCCTGGGTTAATTTTATCTGCAACAAAGAAGGATTCTGTTGGGGACCCTGTGCTTTCAAACTAGGTCAACACTGGAATACTGATCATTGATATAATATGTGCTTATCAACTGAGAGTTAGTTCATTAACACTCTTCCCAAGGCTTGCAGTCTTTAAACTCAAAGTTTTTAATCTTGTTACATTCTGACAGTCTTTCAAATTCCCCTCTGAATTTCTTAATTAGCCTTTGTTTCTTAAATAAGAATTTATTTTTTCACTAATCAGTACTTTGAACTGAGATCTTCAAAGCCCATACTGAAAATGAAATTGTATGTATTTTAACAATAAAAATCATTAAGTAAGGAAAATACAGTGTAACTACAGAACGGCCAATGTAAGCATCACTCATACTCAGTTGGAGACTGACTGTCCCTAAAACAATTCTAGAGTTTCTTTAAAATTGATTTTAAAATAAGGTAATAGCTGTTTTACTGCACAGACCCTATTTGGCTATAAAGCCGGCAAAGAAATAAAGCTTACATCTGAGCTCTTTCATTAAGGAAACACTGCAGCTGGATATGACACATCAAAAATATTCAAATATCAAACTATGGAGATTCTGGATAACTTTCCGCCCCTTCAGTTCACAAGCTTTCTAATAGAACTCAGCCTTGATGAGTATTTTCAGAAAATTGTCCACATTGCCAACTACATTCCACAAATATGACTTGAATAATTTGACTTTTACAGATTTTAAAAGTCAGAAAGGATTTGAGGTTGCATGTCAACTCCCCAGACATCTTTTCCTTAAGCAATAAATAAAGTTTGATATAATTTTTTCATAAAGAGGTTTTTGTGGTCATGAAAACCTGCTGTCTGTGTCATTAAAAATGAAGAAATCTTCTGGGGAGAATCTCAAACATATTCAAATAAAGACCTTGTAAAGATGTTTCATCATACTTGGGAGTACATAATGAATGTATTTCTTTGCAACTAGCATTTAATACCAGTGCTTTTATGGTTTATGATGTAACATTTGTTTCTTTTTATTCAACAGGAAAGGTCAACATGACTAATAATTAAAACTATGACTCTGAGAGAAGAAGACTGCAATTAGACTATTTTTCAACAAATAATAAAGTGTCAGAAAAAGAAAGTAAATCGTTGGTGTCAGCAAAACTAATTTACATATAGACAGGAAAAGTGATTCTTTCATGCAGATGTACACTTAGGTGACCTTCCAATAATCTAACTCAAATAATAAGTATACATAAAAAGCACTATCAAGATGTTCAAACTAAAGCAATGGTTCTCATCCAAGGGTGATTTTGCCTACAAGGTGATTATTTGGCAATATCTAAAAACATTTTTGGTTGCTTCAAGTGGAAGAGTGCCATTGATATCTACAGGGTGAAGTCCAGAGATGCTGCTAACCATCTTATAATTCACGGGACAGCATCTCACAAAAGGATTTCTCTACACCCAACTACCATGTTGATTTTGAGAAACTCTGAACTGATGTCATAAAACATTCTGGTTCTGAAGTTAATGAGCAAGTTTTTAAAGTGCCCACAGTTGTTACAGTCCTATGGTAAGGTAGTTGTCTACCAACATTTGACAGACATTTTGTAGCTATTGTAGATTAAAAGAAAAAGAATTTAAAAAAAAAAAAGGAAAAATAATAAGCAGTGTTAGACTTCTTACAATCCAGAACTCTGAGGTAATACTGGGATTTTAGATACTTAAATGTCATGTCATTGTCTTTTGGGGCTGTATCACTTTGTTAAGGCTGCCATAACAAAAGTGCCACAGGCTGGATGGCTTAAAGAACAGAAATTTATTTTTTCATAGGTCTGGAGGCCAAAACTCCAAGACCAAGGTGTCTACAAGTTGTTTCTTCTGAGACTTCTCTCTTGTTTGTAAATGGTTGTGTTCTCCCTATGTCTTCACATGATTTTCTCTCTGTGCCTACATCTGTGATCTAATCTCTTCTTGTGAGGACACTAGTCACTAGATTAGAGTCCACACGAATGACTTTCTTTAAATATAACTGCTTATTTAAAGATCTTATCTCCAGGGTGCCTGAGTCACAAATGGTTATTATCAGACTCTTGATTTTGGCTCAGGTCGTGATCTCAGGGTTGTGGGAACAAGCCCTGCCTCAGGCTCTGTGTTCAGCACAGTCTGCTTGAGACTCTCTCTCCCTCTGCCTCTCCCCCATTTCTCTCCCCTCCAAATAAAATAATCTTTATAAATAAATTAATTAATTAATTAATTAAAGACCTTATCTCCAAGTATAGTCCCATTCTGAGGGACTGAGGATTAGGACCTCAACATATAAATGTTAGTGGGACACAACTCGGACATTAACAGGGGCATTGGTCTTTGGTCCAAAAGTCCAGAGGGAGCATATCTAGCCATCAGTGTGAAAGCTTTCCAGCCTTTCTACTGCACTGGAGAGCAGAAAAGCATACACAAGGGAAAAGTGAGCCTAATCTGAATCAATTCATAATTTTTATAAAACAACTCTGAATTTGTCCCCAGTTTTTGCAGGAAATAGTTATAAGAACTCAAAAGAAACAAAAACCATAACTTTGAATCACAGAATCAAATTTGTATTTATAAAGCATTTTCCTAAGCCAAACCAAAACTAGAAGAATGAGTTTTATGCAAGAATCATATTGGCCATGTTGGCCAAAACACCATGAGCAGGACCCAGCATACAGTAAGACCTCAATATATACTTGCTTTCTGACTGTGTGGTTGTATCAATGAAGAATATTCCTTTGACATTCTATGTGTTGGATGGTAGTGAGCTCCTTACCTGCCTCTTACCCAATTGCTAGCCTTCCCTCTTGCTACTTGTTGTCATGCATTTTATGATTTAGCAGCAACAAACCATTGGTAGTCACATGCTCAGTTTATGCTGTTTTCCTTCTCCACACAATGCCCTATTGTCACTTTCTTTTCCCACTCTATCACCTAACCCTTCCTACTTCAAAAGAGACTGCACAAAAATCACCTAGAGCATTTCTTTGTGACAGAAGATAATAATATTTTAAACAGTAATTTAAACTTTATAGATGGTACTAAAAACAATACATATATGTGCATATGTGTACATGTACATATGACTATGTACAAACACACATGTTCAAAAATACATGTATATGCATATTCATTTATCTAGTCACAAATATTATCTATTTTGTGTCAGACCCCTTGACAGGTGCTAGTATATGTAATATTCCTGCCTTCAAAGAAAGTATACTATTAGAATATATTATAGAATATGTGTAATAAACAGTGGCTAGCTCTATTTATTAGAAAGACATATAGAGGCATAAAACCAGTGACTAAAACAAAAAACAAAATACTGACTTTTTAAAAAATAACATGCAAACTTATTTCCTTCAAATAATTTTATTTATATCAATCTTATTTTTCTGGATTACAAAATCAAGCTAATCATTTTAAACTCACTAGCAGTCAAAGCAACTTTTCTTGGAAATCAGTGATTAATGAAAGCAAATATTGTATATGTTTCTTAAGAATGATGCATAACTCATATATTAATTTAATTTTTTTTTTAATTTATTCAACAGAGATCACAAGTAGGCAGAGAGGCAGGCAGAGAGATAGAGGAAGGGAAGCAGGCTCCCCACTGAGCAAAGAGCCCGATGTGGGGCTCGATCCCAGGACCCTGGGATTATGACCTGAACTGAAAGCAGAGGCTTTAACCCACTGAGCCACCCAGGTGCCCCTTAATTTAATTTTTAAATAGTATGGATTACTGATAATTTTTCGGAGTGGGCAAGTAAGATTCCCATTCTGAAACTAAAAACACAGCAAAGAAAAAAGCACGAGATGAGTAGACACTATAAATTTGTCCAGACTCCCATCTTTCCCCAAACCCCAGCTAAGATTGTGACTCCAAACAAGGCATGTAAACCATATGAATCAAGGAAACTCTACCTATAATGCAACAAAGTTGATGTAACTGATTTGCATTTTCACTGAAGCTAAGTTTCTATATTTTCATGAAAAAACAAATACTTGAAAATCAGCTTTTACCAAGTTTTTAATCTTGTTCTCTATTTAAAAATATATTTTTTTAAGATTTTATTTTTCCTTTGACAGACAGAGATCACAAGTAGGCAGAAAGGCAGGCAGAGAGAGAGGAAGGGAAGCAGGTTCCCGCTGACCAGAGAGCCTGACTAGGGACTCGATCCCAGGACCTGAGATCATGACCTGAGTTGAAGGCAGAGGCTTACTTAACCCACTGAGCCACCCAGGCACCCCTGGTGTCTCCTATAATTTTTTTTTAAGATTTTATTTATTTATTTGACAGGCAGAGATCACAAGTAGGCAGAGAGGCGGTTAGAGAGAGAGAGAAGAAGAGAAGCAGGCTCCCTGCTGAGCAGAGAGCCCGATGTGGGGCTCCATCCCAGGACCCTGAGATCATGACCTAAGCCAAAGGCAGAGGCTTTAACTCACTGAGCCACCCAGGCACCCCTAAAAAAAATTTTGGACACATAACCAAACCTCATATTTTAGAGGTCAGTGGTGAGCATATGATTTCAGGTTAATTGCTTTTATAAGCTAACATAGTGTAAAATCTTCGAAAGATTTTTTTTTTGGTCAATAAAAGAAATTAATAATTTATGAAGTAAATTATAAAAATATGTGATCATTGTTAAGATCATATATGCTAAGATTATAGCACCTCTGAAAATGTTATATGACCAATGAAACAGTTCAAGTTTCATAAAGTTCTGCCTATCAGATAGATTGACACATAACTGGATTAAAATGGGAGACATCTTCAGGCAGTTTAGAGTTCCTCTGTTTTTCTTTGTTTAACTGTATTTCAAACTATGTACTATTTATACAGACTATGAATAAATGAGGAGTAACAGCTGATGAGCTTTCCTCAGCAGGACTTTGACCAATACATTAAGTAAACTTGTTTAATAAAGAAAATCCATAAAAGTAATAGAATAACCAAAGGGAAGATTGTAATAGGTGGTAAAAACTAATGACACTTGAATTATTATAGGAAAAGAATAAACAAGGGAGTATGTTAAGGAAGTAAATGAAGAAAATAGGTATACTTTAAAATTACCTTGCCCACAACTAATAGCAAACATTCTGGTCATTATATTTAAATATGCAGAAAATAAAAGATGTATCTGCATAATATTTTCTATTTTAGTCATGAAATTAAAAACGAGTGTCATATTTTAGATCTTGACTATATCCAGAGAAGGGGAACAATATGATTTAGAAAAAAAAAAAAAAAGCATTGGCCCAAAAAGCAAAACCATCTGGTAAAGTCATGAATGACTGGGTTGAACAGCAGGGGAGCCTACTGTTAATCATTTTTGCAGTCAATTGAGAATTTTGTAGAGAATATATTAAAGAGTAGTAGTGCAGTGACCCAAATAAATTGCTTAAGAAAAAAGTCAAAAATCAGTTAACAGTTATTGTATTCCTACCAAAACTGAATACTTTTAAGAATCTGTAGAAAAAAATGTATTTGCTTATTGCTGTGAAGGAGCTATCTCCTCCAAATTTCAAGAAATCTCTACTTCATTGTATTCTTGATGAAATTCCAAGAGGATGGGAAGATTTCCTATGTCCTACTTTCAGTATTCAAGAGATATTTGTTACTAATGGTTCAATTCTGAAACACAGAAGGATAAAACCAATTCCCAGTAATAGATAAACTTCCTTGAAATTGAATACAATGAAACTTTTTTATAAATTAGTATTTTATGTTGCTACTGTCCTCAAGAAACCATACTTTGTGTGTGTGTGTGTGTCTCTCTCTCTCTCTCTTTTTTTTTTTAAGTAACAGAACCCCATTATTTTTAGCTTATGTGGAGTTGGGACACTCAGCTACAGACTTGCTTTCCCATTCTTCACAGCAGTAATGTGTGGCCATGGGATTACATCTGGGTCAAAGAGGATGTGAGCACAAATAATATGTGCAACTTCGAGTTCTTGCTTTAAAGATAAATTCATTTACTCTGGACTTCCTCTTTTCTCTTGTGTCCAATCCATGTAGGACAGAATAATATTCTAGATGATGACTGAACATCCACTAGGATATTATCCTATGAGAAAACGTATACCCATGAATAATTTTCTGTAGTAGACCTCTGCCAGCCTTGACCTCTCTCCTCTGACAGAATATGAGAAAATAATTTTCAACCTTATTTAAAATAACTGAAGTTTCAGTTCATTTGTTATAAAGATTTATCTTGTACTTCATCTCATATAAAAATTTGGTAAGATGTGAGAGACTACAATAATAAATTTTTAAAAGATCTGTTATTGGTTTAGCAATTAGGTGGATGGTGATGAGGAAATAGATATCAAATCACACGAAGCTAGCAACCTATTTTATTCCAAGGAAAACCAACAGGAAAAAATGCAACCCGCTAAGGATTAAATGTTTGTGACCCCCTCAAAATTTGTATGTCGAAGCCCTAATTCCCAGTGTGATAGTATTTGGAGGTGGGGGTCTTTGGGAGGTAATTAAATCATGAGGATGGAGCCCTCATGAATTGGAATAAGGCTCTTTAAGAGAAGACATAAGAAATATGACCTATATTCACCATGTGAGAATACAAGAAGACCTGTAAACCAGAAAAAGAGCCTCACCAGAACCTGACCATACTGGCACCCCAATCACAGATTTCCAGCCTCCAGAACTAATAAAAATAAATAAGTTTTTATTGTTTAAAACATTCCATCTGGGGCGCCTGAGTGGCTCAGTGGGTTGGACCTCTGCTTTCCGCTCAGGTCAGGATCTCAGGGTCCTGGGATCGAGCCCCACATTGGGTTCTCTGCTCAGCAGGGAGCCTGCTTCCCCCCCACCCCCACCTGCCTCTCTGCCTACTTGTGATTTCACTCTCTCTGTAAAATGAATAAAATAAAATCTTAAAAAAAAAAAACACTCCATCTATGATATCTTACTACAGCAGCCCAAACTAAGACACAACCTGTGAGAAAACAGAAGGCAGATGACCTACTTACTAAGCCTATTGCTCTAGAAAATGGATTGGAAAACGAAGAATACTGGAGTGATATTGCCTCCCTGTCTCCTTTAGAAAAGCCCTGTAGCATAAAAGGAAGCTTATGTATGAACAGGCCAGTTTCCAAGTGGAAACTGAAGAAAATAATGAAGATACTTTCCACCTGTGGCATTCCATCTACTTTGAGAGGTATATGACTTTGAGAGGACTGGAAAAGTCAACTGCTTATGTGCTCCAAACAACAGAAGCTATGTCTGTTCTTCAGAGTCTTTCTTTAAATTCTCCAAATAACACCTTAGAGTCAAACAATGGAAGCATCCCAGAAACCAAGTTCAGAGTAACTCCTTATTTGAAGTCTGTATTTTCAGAGGACTTTAAATCAGCCAATATTATGTTGAAAGTGAAATGGAGAGTTCAAGCACAGATGGCAAGCACAAACATAAGAAAAGATCTCAGAGGCTTAAGAACTATGAATAAAAGTAATCTGGGGCGCCTGGGTGGCTCAGTGGGTTAAGCCGCTGCCTTCGGCTCTGGTCGTGGTCTCAGGGTCCTGGGATCGAGCCCCGCATCGGGCTCTCTGCTCAGCAGGGAGCCTGCTTCCTCCTCTCTCTCTGTCTGCCTCTCTGACTGCTTGTGATCTCTCTCTGTCAAATAAAAAAAAAAAAATGGTATTTAAAAGTAATATGAATATGGCGATTTTCACATGGATTTAATTGGAAGCAAGTAGACTGGAAGCTTATTAATCTTTAAGGAAATTATACTGCTAAAGCAGCCACAAATCTGACCAGCTAGAGCTGTGACTGTCTTGTAAACAGAGCTTACGGAGGGCATACTCTCAATGCTCACTTTAGTTGTGGTTAAGAAGGGTAACAGAAAAATACCCAACCAACCCCTCAGAGAAGAAATAGGGGACTTAAAAAAATGGATCAGAGAGCCCCTCAGAAATCAGGACAAGAGTCAGCTGAGCAATTTACTCCAATGCTAGAATGAGTATCTTAAAATTATCACACACCATATTTCTGTCATTTCTACGGAGCTGTGACTACTCCCATTCTTCTGATATTATTAAGAGGAGCTTAATCACGGTGGTTACTCTGTTTCAGCTCCTTCACTGTATACCGGGTGTCAGGAACATACAAAACTTTTGTATTCACTTATTAGTTACCAAACTTGATAAAGGGCCAAGATCAAACTTGACAAAAAGAAAAATACAACACTTGTCTCAGCCTCAATTTTTATGTGGATAGGATAACAAAGAAACTTGGCTTCCTCATTTGGGGAAGGAAAGAGTATGGTCTACCTGTGGGAAAAAGGTACTCATGGAAGGTGGCCAGAGGGACAGATAACATCAGACTGTTCACCAATATCTGATACTTAGATTTTTATATTAATAATAGAATCTTTGGGAATTTAGCTGGCCACCTGTCCACCCAGTTTTTTTTTTACAGCTAAGCACAGCATTTTGTCTAAGTTTGGCCAATAGGATTATGTAACTTCTGGGTTGTCTCCCTAAAAACAAAAGCATTTGCTTTGGACTTCCTTTTCTTAATTATTTCAGCTAGACTGTGGACAAAGGGTGATCTAGCTTTGACAAAGTGGACAAGAACAACACCCTCAGGGTTGAGCAATAGGCTGGTGCTAGATCCCTGAATGATCTAGGAAAGCAGAGCCACCCAAGCAGCTTGGTCTGCTAACTTCTAGACTTTTACATATAAGAAAGAAATAAACTTAGAATTTAAGCTCCTGTATTTTGGAGTCTCTTGTAGCAGCTTTGTCTGAATCCTAACACAATATATAATTTAACCTGATAAACCCATGACAGTAAAGGACAGTTAGGATTGTGAAATACAATCAATTCTATAATGAAACAAAATAGTGAACTTTTATACAACAGGCATGGTAAAAGACTTTTTCTAGTGGAAGCAACGAAAGTATCAAATAGTTTCTGGGAGACCTGGCATGATGGATGCCTTCAACACAGACGTTAGACCCAAGCACTTTTTATTTAATTTCAAAAGGTGCACCATATGTACATCTGTCTCAATAAATGATCATATTTTATAATTATAAGACTCTTTAAATCATCTGTCAGACACATCCAGATGCCAAATAAGTCAAAACCTTCAGTGTTCAAACCACTACTCAAAAATAATTTATACACCTGGGAAATCAAAGTTAATGATTTGGAAACTATTTCAGAATGTGCCATTCAATGCCCAAGACAGTACAAAGTCTTGAGGACACAGAAAGGATAAGATACTGTACCTACAATCAAGAACATTTCACCCTTGTTGAAAATACAAAATTAATCGACTTTAAACAATTAAAGAAACATTTGCTATTAAAAATGAATGCTTCTGGTTATAATCTAACTAAAATTATTAGTGTTAATCTGTGATTTTTCTGGTAAGTTAAAAATAAATGACTAAGACATAGTTCTCATGATAGAAATTATAATGTAGGTTAGGGATGGGGAATTAGTGGTGGAACAGGGAAAAAGGAGAAATGTAAACACAGTCTCACCACCAACAACACAAATAAGTAACATATGGCAGATTTCCAAAAAAAAAGAAATAAAATGTTATGTCACATCCATACATAGATTTGGAAGTTATAGACACTAAGACTGGTCTTTAGAGAATGGAAATAGAAATAGAAAATATTTTTTTAAAGACTTTTGGTATTTATTTACTTGAGCGAGAGAACACAACATGGGGAGGGGCAGAGGGAGAGAGAGAAGCAGACTCCCTGCTGAGTGCAGAGCCCAATGCAGGGCTCCACTGGGCCCCCAAATCATGACCTGGGCCAAAGTCAGACACTTAACCAACTGAACCATCCCGGCACCCCAGAAATATAAAACATTTATTCATTTATCCACTCACCACATTTTAAAAAGTGCTTTTATTATACACATGTTATGTTCTAGGTATTAGGCTCCTGTTCATGACCATGGAATGATCACTGACCAACAGTTTAGTTCTGCAATGCAACTGCTCTGGTGCAGTGCTGAGAAGGCTGGGGTAAATGGGAAGGTACAGCCCTGCTTTCAATGAGCTCATAGCAAAGAGGGAAATAAATGAGATAGGAGAGAGAACACTGCTGATAAAGATGAGGCAAAATTCCTGTCTGTATGCTTTTCATACATATTTTTAATTTTTTGTGCACTTTTATTATTATTTTTTATTTTAGAATCTAGATTCTTTTAACAAGTAAAACAAAACACACCCATTATCTGGGGTGGGGGTTCTGGTTTTATTTGTTTTGTGTTTTTGTTTTTCTTGTTTTTTCTTGTTTTTTCCTTCTTTGTTTTTTGTTTTGTACTGTTTTGTTGTTCTTTGCTCTTTCTTCTTTTCTTTTCTGTACAAAATGATGAGACAGAGGAACTCACCCTAGAAGGAAAAACACAAGGTAGAACTCACAGCCAGGGATTTAATCAATATAGATATAAGCAAGATGCTGAGCTAGAATTTAAAACAATGATTATAATGATACTAGCTGGGCTTGAATAAAAAGCACAGAAGACACTAGAGAATCCCTTACCCCTTACTACAGACATAAAAGGATTAAATCTAGTCAGGCTAAAATTAAAAATTCTATAACTTAAATGCAAACACAAATGGAGGCCATAAAAATAAGGATGGACAAAACAGAGGAGTGAATCAGTGATAGAGAAGATAAAATTAGGGGAAATAATGAAACCAAAAAGAAGAGGGAAAGAAAGGTAATGGACCCAAAGGAAGACTTAGAGAACTCTGCAATTCAGTAAAATATAATAACATTTGTATCATAGGAGTCCCAGAAGATGAAGAGAGAAATAAAGGGGTAGATGGCTTCTTCAGACAAAATATAGCCGGAAACTTCCCTAATTTGGAGAAAGAAACAGACATCAAAATCCAAGCGCAGAGAACACACAATAAATTCAACAAACACCAGCCATCTCCAAGGCATATTATAGTCATATTCACAAAATACACAGACAAAGAAAAAAAAATCCTGAAAGTAGCAAGGAATAAAAGGTACTTAACCTACAAGGGAAGATAGATCAGGTGTGCACTGAATCTATCCACAGAGACTTTGCAGGCCAGAAAGGAATGGAAGGAAATATTCAATGTCCTGGATGGGAAAAATATGCAGCCAACAATTCTTTATTCAGTGGCTGTTGTTCAGAATAAAAGGAGAGATAAAGAGTTTTCCAGAAAAACAAAAAATAAAGGAGTTTGCTGCAACTCATACACGAATTCAGCAAACTTGGAGGATATAAAATCAATATGCAAAAATCTGTTGCATTTCTATGCACCAATAACAAAGCAGCAGAGAAAGAAATCAAGGAATTGATTCCATTTACAATTACAACAAGAACAATAAGATACCTAGAAATAAATCTAACCAAAGAAGTAAAAGATATCTACTCTGAAACCACAGAACACTTACAAAAGAAATTGAAAAGGACACAAAGAAATGGAAGAGCATTCCATGTTCATGGATTGGAAGAATAACCATTGTTAAAATGTCTATACTACCCAAAGCAATCTACACATGCTGTGCAATCCCCAATCAAAATACCACCAGCAAATTTCACAGAATTAGAATGAACAATGCTAAAATGTGTATGGAACCACAAAAGAACCTGAATAGCCAAAGCAGTTCTGAAAAAGGAAAAATTGGAGGCAACTCAATTCCAAAATTCAAGCTATATTACAAAGCAATAGTCATCAAGACAGTATGGTATTGGCACAAAAACAGACACATAGATCATTGGAACATAACAGAGAATCCAGAAATGGACCCACAACTGTATGATCAACTAATCTCTGAGAAAGCAGGAAAGAAGATCCAATGGGGGGAAAAAGACAAAACAAACAGTCTCTTCAACAAATGGTGTTGGGAAAACTGGACAGCAAAAATGCAGAAGAAAGAAACTGGATCATTCTTACACCACACACAAAAATAAATTCAAAATGAATGAAAGACTTTAACGTGAGACAGGAAACCATCCAGATTCTGGAGGAGAACATAGGCAGCAACTTCTTATTAGATACATCATCACAGGCAAGGAAAACAAAAGCAGAAGTTAACTATTGGGACTTCACCAAGATAAAAAGCTTCTACATAGCAAAGGAAACAATCAATAAAACTAAAACACAGCCTACAAATGGGAGAGGATATTTACAAATGATATATCTGATAAAGGGTTAGTAACCAAAGAACTTATCAAACTCAACACCCGAAAAACAAATAATCCAATTAAGAAATGGGAAGAAGACCTGAATAGACACTTTTCCAAAAAACACATCCAGATGGTTAACAGACACAGGAAAAGATGCTCAACATCACTCATTATCAGGGAAATATATATCAAAACCACAATGAGATACACTTCACACCTGTCAGGATGGCTAAAATTAACAACACAAGAAACACCAAGTGTTGGAAAGAATGCAGGGAAAGGGGAACCCACTTGCACTGTTGACAGGAATGCAAATTGGTGTAGCCACTCTGGAGAGCAGTATGGAGGTTCCTCAAAAAGTTAAAAATAGAACTACCTACAATCTAGCAATTGCACTCCTAGATATTTACCCAAAGGATATAAAAATACAGGTTCAAAGGGATATGTGTACCCTTATGTTTACAGCAGTATTGTCAACAACAGCCAAACTATGGAGAGAACCCAAATGTCTATCAACTGATAAATGGATAAAGAAGGTATGGTATGTATATAAAATAGAATGTTACTCAGCCATCAAAAAGAATGAAATCTTGCCATTTGCTTTGACATGGATGGAGCCAGAGTGTATTATGCTAAGTGAAATCGGTCAGAGAAAAACAAATATGATCTTCCTCATATGCTGAATTTAAGAAAACAGATGAACATATGGGAAGGGGGGAAAGAAAAAAAAGAAGAGAGGGAAACAAGCCATAAGAGACTCTTAACTATGGAGAACAAAGTAAGGATTGATGGAGGGAGGTGGGTTGGGGGGTGGGCTAGATGGACAATGGTTATTAAAGAGGGCACTTGTTATGATGAGCACTGGGTATTATATGTAAGCGACGAATCACTGAATTCTACTCCAGAAATCAATATTGCACTGTATGTTAACTACCTAAAATTTAAAATAAAAAATATATATAAGAAGTAGAACTAGAAACAAATTGTTATAAAATACTAAGATAAGCACTATAATCAAAGGCATATTCAGTATTATAGGGGCAGATGGATGGTGTTAACAAACTGTTTACTGAGAACATATTATTTTTGACAGGATGAATGAATGATTTATATTTATGTTCCATTCAGTTTAGTTTGTATCAAAATAGAGGGAAAGAGAGAAATAAAAAGAGTGGTATTTTAAAAAGTGCATATGCACTGTCAAAGCATACAAAAAAGGTTGCCCCCCCTCAAAAAGAGTGCCTGTTTGTAAGAGGAAATTCAGTGTTTGTCAACTCTGTGTGCTTTCTTATTAGCCCAAAAGACCCAGATTTTTAAAAAATGTATCCCAAATGTCAGATGACTTCTTATTCTCTAATTCCTATAGCTATCTGTGCTACCTTTGTGTTAACTTTGGTGTAGAATTCAATGCCTCTTTGAGTTACCGAAAAGAATATACTTACACTTAAATCAATAAAATTAGTGATCAGTTTACTGATGGCTCCATAAAAAACTCAGAGGAGAGCATTTATATCCTCCATCCCACAGCAAACCAACTGAAAATTGTCAGTATTTCTATATGTGAAATAATCTTCCTGGACACACAGCCATCATGAATTATGTTAGCCTTTCCCTCACTCAGAGTCCATGCTAGATGTTTCCATTCTCTTTCACTTTCTTTTCATTTTGTTATCCTGGGTCCTTCCTCTATCTTCTTTGGAACCTGCAAGCTCACTTCTGTGTTTTATGCATGTTATGCACAACAAATGAGCAGTCACATCTTTTTTTCTTGCACATGTACTTCTGTCCCACAATCAAGGTTTTTTTTTGTTTTTGTTTTTGTTTTTCCTTAAAAAATGCTGATAATCACACTTAGGAGAGTTCCATTGACTAAAATAATTTTTCATCTGATTACATTGTGAATGATCTCATTTTGTTTATTATTGTTTAAGAGGTTCTATGTATTATGATCAAGAGGTGGAGATTTTCCTTCACAAATACAACCTGAATGCCCTGCTAGCACTGTAACTGAAGTAAAACAGACAAGCAAGAGGGTCCTTTGCCACTTTCCTCCTGGCCTTTGATCCTTGTCTATTTCCTTACCTTGTGAACCTTGACTAACTAACCAAACAAAACTTTGCAGAAACCTTGCAGAAACAGTTCTCAGAAAGCACTATTCTGACAGTTATCAAGATTAATATTACACCAACAATCCTGAGCAGTTGGCCTGAAAATAAGTACAACCTTCAACTGCAAGTTTTGCAGCATTTAAATACAAAAACAGTTTAACCCAAGGCAAACCCTAAAGATTTATGTCTCTGTCTTCTCTCCTAATAAAATGCTAATCTTGTTTCAACCCAGGAAGTTACCTGGTCTTTAGATGCTCCCAATGTACACCAGCTAAATAATGCCTGCATCCTTCCTTTGCATCACTTATGTTATTTGGGTTGCATAGAAATATACTGATAAAGTTCACCCACAAAAACACATTTAACATGTAATCAGTGGCTAACAGAGAAAGATAGACAATCTCCTTTTTCCTGTTTCTATAAGAGCAGTTGGTCAGCCATGCACATAAGTCATTCATATGAAATATCTGATGAGGGGCGCCTGGGTGACTCAGTGGGTTAAGCCTCTGCCTTTGGCTCAGGTCATGATCTCAGGGTCCTGGGATCAAGCTCCATATCGGGCTCTCTGCTCAGCAGGGAACCTGCCTCACCTTCTCTCTCTGCCTGCCTCTCTGCCTACTTGTGATCTCTCTCTTCCTGTCAAATAAATAAATAAAATCTTAAAAAAAAAAAATCTGATGAGGAAAAGCATACCAATTGGTACTTCTTAATGTCTGAATTGTAATCTCCTGTACGGTCTACCTTCCTGATGCTAGTATATGCTTGAGGTCCATCTCCATTCCAGATGCAAGAGAGTCATGGCAGATTCCAGTTGCATCTGAATTATTTTGTGTATTCTCATATCCTTAGCACCATAGCCAGGGTTTTCTCCAGAGACACAAGAGGGATCTTCAGAACTTTATTTTCATTATTTTTCTACTCTTTTGAAACTTATTTCTACTTTTCCTGTGAACCTTTCTCCTTTATGCCCAGAGGATAATCTCTCATTTCTCTTGGATCTCTAGTTTCACTCTTCATCACAGATATACCTAATATCTTTATCACATTGTATATTTAACAGCTACTTCCAAACGTTTATCACATGCACTACAGAAGATTGGACACTGTGAGATTTAGAGTCGACTTTTACACACTAGGAATTTAAGGGAAATAAATGGAGACACAAATGATGGCATCTAAGGCAAAAGGAATAGCACTAGCTAAAGCACCAGGGTTTAAAAGCCAACAGCACCTTACTGAAAAAGTACTCAATTTTGGCCTTTTCACTGAATATTTATAGAGATAAAGGGAAGATAAACAGTAAAGGTCATTTTTTGCAAGAGTTTTTATATGGAATTGAGAAGTTTTCATAATTTATTACATAAAGATAAACAACTGTTTTTGAGAAGTGGTTAGTGAATAAAATGAGGGTTTTCATTTCAGAAAATTAATATAGAAGTCATGCACAGAAAGGACTGGAAAAGAGTTGTGAGAAAAAGAGACCAATTAAGAAGCTGTTGGAATACAGAAAGGGAAAAAAACAAAGGAAGGCCAAAAATGTAAGACCTGCAAAAGCTGACAACTCAGGTATTGAAAAAGGAAGAGAAGAAGAAACTGATTTTGGATTTTGAGGCTGAATGACAGAGAGAACATCATGATAAAATCATGAGCTCTTTTTCAGGTATGTGTAGTCATGTAGCCAAGTACTCATACTAGAATTTAGGTCTATACTGAAAAAAATTACTTTTGTATTGTTTTCTATGATCTTGCCTTTCTCTAGAGCTTTATCTGTTTCTGATTAGTGATGGGGAGTAAGGGTAACTAAAAGTGCAGTCTAGCTTAAAGATTCATTTGAATACAGTGTCTCTTAAATAAAATATGCTCTGATCATTGATACCTTGTTCCTGGGGAAGGAGTATGGGTTATTACTTCCATGATATGGGAGAGGAAACATAAAATCCCTCACTCTTTCTCCTCCAGTGGTTCAACAATGCCCTTTTTCCTCCTGGATGTTCTGCTTTCTTTTGTTGCTGACCTCTACTGCTAAAACATCTCAGAGGCCATGCTTTTGGCACAAACGTTGCTGCTTGTGGTATACCTGACTACCTTCACCTTCCATCTTGCTGTAGAAACTTCTGGTCTGCCTACAACTTTTATACAACTATATAACCTCTGACTGAGATCATCTTTATAGTCCTCACAGTGTTGGGGATCCAAACAACCCCCTCTGGCAAGATCCACCTGAGAACCAAGGGTGCTTTAGAAAAGCTAATCCCCAGAACCATTTTTTTTTTTAACCTTAATAGGCTACACTGGCCAGTTCACTTTGAAGTGGTTGTGCACCAATTACTTACATGACCCCTTGCAAGTATCCTCCTCTTGTAGTTTCAAAAGGGAAAGGGGCATCTCCCTCATTTTGCTGATGTTTTCTCTTTTCTAATGTACCTCTGGGTTAGAGCCCAGAAAAGGGAAAATGTGGACCCACAAGTAGTGGCTTTATTTTCCTCTCTTTCTTCTTCCTAAAATCCAGTAGTCTGAGACTTCATAGAGGTCAAAGTTATGCTCTGTAAGTTACAGGAAAGCTCTGAAATGATACTCCAAGATGAGTTGTTTATTTGCAAATATGGGGAATGTAAAAATAATGGAACTCTTCTCTCAAGAATAGCTAGTAGTTTGATTTATCATTATGGGAGGAAACTGCCAACACTAACTTCAGCACCAATAAACCTTTCTTAAAACATACTTCTTTATTCTTTTCTCATTTTTATTTTTTGGGCACTTTCCCTTTGCATTCCTTCTCTAACAAATCCTTATCTCCCCTAGGCATACTACTGCCTTAGGCAAACTAAGACAATGGTCTTGTACTCTGAAAGGCAAAATTAAAAAGTACATCAATAATTTTCAAAATATTGCCCCACTGCACATGTTCAGTTTAAACTACCAGCACACCATTTAGGAAAGTAAATCCCCCTTAATAATCCAGAGAGACTTGTTTCCCCATTTTAGAGTCTAAGCAATGTACTAGTTTTCATTCGCCCTCTTATTACGATTAATTATCACTAATGGAGTTTGGCTATAAACCAGGAGAAGTTTTTATACCTTTAAACCCATATAGTTTGAGGAATATATTTCAGTTTCTTAGAAAATACGACAAGAACCTGATATATCCAATTGTAATTTTTAAGTACCAAAAAGTCCCCATTACCCATCCTTATTTAACAATGGCAACTATCTTGTCATGCTAGCACTATAAATACCAGCGGAGAACTCATACAAACTGGTCATCAAACCTGGAAAAGTCAAGGGAGGGACCACAGGAGATAAATAGAATAACCATAGCAAAGAGTCGTATCTCACAGATCCTAAGATCAAGGCAAACAGAGACATAGAACCAGATATAACAGAATTAGAGCCAAAGACAGCAGGAGAGAGGACAGAGTGTGCATTAAGCCCGTTGGGACATGGGCAGGTTGGCCAAGAGATGAAAATAGCAAAAGGCCACCAGGCATCCGGGTAAATTAATTTTGGGAAGCCACGGGGATGAGATAAGGGTTTGGGATTAATATTCTGGTCTTTTCGTCCTCACAGGAACTGGTGTTAGATTGGTCAGTGGACAGCTGACCAGCAATGATCATTTTTCTTGTGGCTGAGGCCACCGCTCACATTTGCTTCACAACTCTATAGCTTCTGACATCTAACTGGGTGAGTCAGGCTGGACCTGAGAACAACAACAAAAATTTATGATCCATATATTAGAGGGTCCAGAGTGACTTCAGGTGAAGATAACTGTTGGAATGGTAGTACCATAAGTTGAGGGGCAAAAGGATATGGAATCAGAGTTCAGCAGAGCATGTGGAAATGTTAGATGACTGCCTAGAACACTGAACAGAACATATGCTGCCTGTGGATCTGAAGATTCAAGATACAAGTCAAATAAAATATAAACTAGGCAGTGTTCCAGCTGAAGCAATAAAAATCAGGAATCCAAACAGACCTGCAAGACATCTCTAGGTGGTCTCAATATCAGAAGATTTATATTACTAAGCAGGTTATTTTTCTATTTAGAAAAAAATGAAAAATATATTTTTAAAATGGTAAAAGTCCACTTTCTACATGATCTGAGGACAGGACAGGTTTTGTCTTTCTAGTCATTTTCCAATTTGTATATTTGAACAACAGTAACTCAATAAATTCTTTCAGTGATGGCCAGTGTCAATTCAAATGTCACCAATGAGCCTTGAAATTCCTCAAGTTAGCAGGAATTGAATTCTTAATAGAGATCTTTTAAGTGTTCTAAAGTAGTTTAACATTTATATAGACCCTACTTTTTTCTGAGTTACTGTCATGGATATGATGTCAGATCCCTTCCTCTATAAACTTGTTACCTTTTCTTTTCTTTTCTTTTCTTTTTTTTAAGATTTTATTTATTTATTTGACAGTGAGAGAGATCACAAGTAGGCAGAGAGGCAGGCAGAGAGAGAGGAAGGAAAGCAGGCTCCCCGCTGAGCAGAGAGCATGATGCAGGACTGAATCCCAGGACTCAGAGATCATGACCTGAGCTGAAGGCAAAGGCCCAACCCACTGAGCCACTCAAGCACCCCTACCTTTTCTTTTCTTAAGCCATCATTTCATAGAGTATTTAATGATCCCCTTCATTCAACCAACATCTATTGATAAGCACTCTGTTCTATGATGTAGAGAACATAAAGACAAATGACAGAAAGTCTATGTTTTCATCATTTGGAATAAATATAATTGGAGATGGGAGAAGATTATATGTGGACGTTGCTGAATTCCATTTCTTCTAGAGAAGTAGATATTTGTCGGAATTAACAGCAGGTTTTAACAAAAAAACAAATCACATATCCTCCACAGTAGCAATTAAAAGTTCAGAGGGTCAAAACTGTATATGTTGACAGGAAAAGGTTAAACCAAATATACAGAAGTAAAGATCTTCTATCTGCAGTTCAAAATGAGGCCTTTTGAATTGCTGAAAGTATCATCAGCATGAGGTCCTTTATGTAATGTGAGGAGTTACAGAGAGGGCTTGATTTATTGTATTTATCCTTCATAAAAGCATTCATAAAGCACAACTATGATTTTTATGTTTGATTGTTTATGTAATGCCTGATATTCCCATTTGACTGTGGGCTTCATGAGGATAGAGACCACATTTGTGTACTTCATCGTTATCTACTCAGTTCCAGAAAAGATCTTGGACATGGAAGACAGCCAGTAAATATTTATTGAATGAATAGAATTTGAGCTAAATTTTGGGACTGTAAATATGACATGAAGTAGGCTCAAGTGAGCTCTCCAAATCCACAGTAGCTGGGATTGTGTTAAGGGCAATGCAATATCCTGCGGAGCTCAAGGTCATCTTCATTTTGAGAGATATCAAGGGACCAGGTTGGTTTCAAGGCCTCTAGGAGACTTTGATCCTTTTCAGGTCACTCATGACAGAAAGCACACAGGCATTTTCTGAGGGACCTTTGAGATAAAGAACACTTTTGAGAGCAGAGGGTCACCCTTGACATTCTGCCTTGTTACACAGTAACAAAGTCATTTAACCAGCCAGCTTTGTAGAGGGTACTCAGTCCAGACTATTTTTGATGCTGTGTCAGATTTAGTTCTTCCCTAGATCAGCATATTCAGGTCAACGAACTGCCCTTCAACCTCTAAAGCATTTTCTAGCCCAATCTTATTGGGAATTAATGTATTCTTTCCATTTTGTATTCCTTTTTTCCATTGTCTTTTAGCACTAAGTTTTTATGTAACATTCTAGAAAGAGCTTCAGACATCCCAGCAGGGGGTTGTATTACACATAAAATCATTGCTTAACTGACATCAGTTTTGGACCCCTGCCATTTGTTTATAACTTCTCGTTTTTGCCCTTCAAATGAACTGTATATAAATAGACTCAAAATAAACTCATTATGGAGTTGGAAGTTGAACATATGTCTGAAATGTCACAGCATTCTTTGCAACCAATGTAAGAGTGTCTATGGATTACCATTTTTATTTTCAATAATAAAAGCTTTTCCTTTGAAGCTAAGTTCCAGCATTTAAAGCACAGCTCCCAACAAATTTTTATTTGATACAGAAACACCATTTTTAAAAGTCTTATTTCCTGCCAATGTGGTACCACTGGGATTTTTATAATAGTTAAATGACAAAAATATATGTCATAACTCTCTTAGCACAAATAGCTTTTTAAAGAGTTCAACACCAATCTTGAGCTTTATTTGTCCATATTGCAATGTCAATGATAACATAAATCAAAATATTTTCTAAATATATATGCATAGACAGTCCTCAATATAAATGTATTCAACAAATAATTATGAATGGAATTGTCTTTTCTAGAAAAGGACAAACTTAAATGTCTGAAATAAAAAACTTTGAGTTTAAGACAATACATGTTTCAATTTCAGATTACTGATTAATTTGTGATCTATATACTTATATTCAAAGGCGTTTTGGAAGTTGAAAAAATTTAGGTTACTATTTGTCTATATTTTGCTTAGTAACAAATGTCACCAAAATCACAGTGGCATAACGAAAGTTTTTTTTGTTTTTTTTTGTTTTTAATTTCTCACTCAGATGAAGTCCACTACTCAGACAACTTTGATGTTGTGCATTTCCTTCTCAACTTCTGGTTTCAAACTTCACCAGAATAGATATGAGCATGGAGACTATCACACCAGCTCCTAAGTAGTTAAGATCTAAATTAATTCCTATCATTCCCAGTCACAAGCTATTGAGAAGGACCAGTCACACAGTCCCACCATGCAAAGGGGCCAGGAAATGTACCCTATAAGTACAGAAAGGTGAGGAGAGCTGGTGACATTCGGTGAACACTAACCATATCTACCTCAAAACTCCCTTAAGGTAAGACAAATTTAACTTAAAGTTACTCCTCTCAGCATGAGGTTGATTAATGTCCTCAGAATTCATGTCTACCAGGAACCTCAGAATGAGACCTCATTGAGAAAAGGGTCTTTGAAGATGTAATTAATTAAGATGAGGTCATACTGGATTGAGGCCGGCCCCAAATTCAATGATTGGTATCCTTATGTGAAGGTCATTTGAAAACACAAAGAGACATGCGGCAGAACACCATATGAAAACAGATGGAAACTGGAGTGGTGGTTGAAGTGATGCCAAGGAAAGATACAGACCGCCAAGGAGCCACCAGAAACAGGCATGGAAGAGATTCTTCCCCAGAGCTTCTAGAACCGACCAGTCTTATCAATACTTTGATTCCAGACTTCTAGCCTCCAGAAGCATGAGAGAATAAATTTGTTATTTTAAGCCACCCAGTTTTTAACATCTTGTTATGCCAGAAAACTAATAAACCCAGGAAACTAATAAATCACCCCAAAACAAGGCGATAGGTAGAGAATTCAATCACTTCTCCTTTGTTCCTGATGTTCAGACACAAGCAGGCACTGTCACAGGAACTTCCCTGAGACTTGCCTTTATTTTAATAACTTAAGATACTTGTCTTGAGGAAATAGTCATAAAATATGTCATACTGCATTACTAAAACTCAAGAAGACATAATTTAACAATTGACCAAAGGATCAGTCTGTTCTCCTTATGTTAATATTCTATTAAAGTATTTGCTCTGGAACTCTGGAAATTCATTAAGAATTTGATGTCTCCTGGAAATGTAAGAACAATTAGAATAGTGCTAATGGTCTGTACATTTTCTTGTATTTTTACTTGTTTCACTAGCGATAAAGAGGTTAGGCATATTGAGCTGGGGTTAGAATTACAGTTAAACACTTACAAGAATGTTAGAATTTCTGTGCCAAGGTCACCATTTAGCTATTTTACAAATAGCTAAATGGGTGCCAAAAGTAGGTTTTAATAAAAACCAGATCAATGGGAAAATAGAAGTGAAGTACTTAAATTACTTCTCCTTTTAAAGATGTTAGATACCCTGTAACATACCATCTCTCTTCTCATGAAGAATACTTTATTCTCTCCTAAGTTGCAATCTTCCAGCAACAGATAAAATCATACCATTTCCAACATGTTTTCAGAATATTTTGTTTTTCTAGGAACACTTTTTCCCTTAATGTTTGCAATGAAGCAGAAAGGAACCACAGAACACTGCAATTTCTATTCCATCAATTTATTGACATTAATATTTAGTTTCACTTTGCAAGTGCAACTGCCTTTGAAGCATGTTTATTGTTCTTCGCTGCATCTTATTTCAAACTCATTTCTAATAATGTTAGCGTCTGAGCTTTTGTGGTGTGTCTAGTTCTGTGGGAGAAGAATCACTGAAATGGTCTTTTACAATTCTGAAATATACCCAGGCATCATCTCTGTAGTACTGCTGTGACAATCATTTACATAGTAACTCTGAGGGTCTAATTCACTTCAGTAATGTCCTGTGATGGCCAAGGGCTGATGTATGAGCTCTGCATTGGGAATTACAATCAAATTTATCATTTTAATGTATCTATACGGATACATGTGTCCTTCTGAAATTCATAATAACCAGTATCATCATATTTTGAAAGCTAGAATTTCCATGCTTATATTCCAACCAAGTCCACATGGTTTCCCTAATACTGTATTTTGCTTTAACACTGCAATATCCAGACTGAAATAGACTAAAATTATTCTTTGCCATGATTGTTATTAACTGAAACCAGAAATTAAAATGAGTAGCCCTGAGAAAGACAGACCAGCTTTCTCGTCTCTCTGTGGAATACAGTGTTTACCTGCTTTGGATTGTGGAGACCAAACTCAGTCCCAGTTTTCTTTATATAATTCACATAAGTAGGTGATACATATTTTTCCAATTTGCACAAAAATCAGCTGTTCTTCGCTTCTTCCAATATTTCATTCAAGTGCATGCTGGCTATTTTCTTCACCATTCAGTAGAGTCTAAATTTTATGTAACTCCTGTATAAATATTTTCCAGGAAGTCTGTGTTTTCTTAAAAAAAGATTTTCTTTCTACATTATGCACAAAATTTACTCTTATATTTGGATTAGACTGTGAGCTTTTTATCTCTGATTTTTACGTAATGGGTTTGAATATTGTCTGTTTGATCACATTCATTTGTCTCATGTTCCCACTATAAAAGAAAAAACCTTAAGGTCAAGAATCATGAGCAAGGTAGATTCTATGCCTCAGCACTAAGACCATTTTCTTTTTAAATCTCATGATCCTAATGACACTGATTACGGTGATAATGGTAAAAATGTGTGGCTCCTAGTTCGTTGATTCTACAGGACCGTATGACAAAAGTAAATGTAAACATGTTTGAGTGACTTCTGTACACCCTTAGTGAAGAAGGCACATGTAATATCTGCCCTCCTAAATCTTAAAGTCTAGGAAAAATTGTAACAAAACAAAACAAACATATTTATTTCCCATTCTTTGGAGACAGATCAATAAACTGCCCCAGTTGTGCTACTTATATATTAACCAAAGATAACCTTAATAAAATGTTTATTTCTCCCCATTCCTTATCTGATCATTCACTTTAAATCTATCTCCATACTATTTTATTTTATTTTATTTTATTTTATTTTATTTTATTTTATTTAAGTGTTCTTTGGGATTAAATAATATCTGATAGTAAAAGAAAATTAATACACACTATATGATTTAATTTCTAGCCTATACATACTATTTTTATTGACTCTAGACACTTTTTGACAAATAACAGACCATCTACCATTTAAATTATATTTCAACTTCCAAATGTTGTTAAGAGGAACAAATCAAAAACAAGAGTTGATTTTTCCCAGGGCTCTGAGCACAACCATCAAGGTTAACATGAGCTAAAGTTAAATATGATGTGTGATATTATTAGCATTTACTACTTCATGTTATGTGGCTAGCCTATGTACCCAGTCCATTATGCTGCCATTACTGATGCAAAAACCCTTTTGTACAGCCTTTTAAATCCATTAAAATTCAAATCCAAACCATCAAATATTATATTTCATAGTGTTTGCCTACTCTTAATCTGCAGCATGACAATTAAAAACCATAAAATAGTGATGTAAAATCTATAATGAAAAGAGTTATTTCCCCCTGAGATTTGACTAATATTATGACAATCTGCTTCCTTGTTACCATACATTTGAAATGGAGTTGTGTGTCTTGTGCCAGTATTTAAAAACTGTCTTTTGAGTTTTTTCCAAAAACAGTTATTCTGGCTAAACCTCAAAGACAAAAAACATTTCGTATACTTAGTTAAAAAGATGTTAATATTCATTTTAGTTGAGATGCTTTTTTGGATAGCTGATGCTATTCTGATATGCCCTCGTTAGAAATTTGCAGTAAACAAATACATCATCTGAGAATACCTTGGGAGATTTCATGGAATAGCAGACTTTAAAAAAATATCTTTTATGATAATAAATCTAATTTTAGTGTTAGATGAGAAGTGGAAAAGGAACTAGAAATATTTTTATCACTGAAATCCAGACATATATGTTTTTTTCCTTCTCTATAGTAAGAAATTTAAAGATAGAAAAGCCCAGATTGCTAAATACATTCTAAAAGTTTTTAAAAATAACTTTCATTATGTGATCATCATTCAATTCTTATTTTTACTTTTATTTTAAGGATATATGTCCCTTTAAAAATGTTAAGTATATAGGAGTTCTAATTACTAAAGTTATTGCTCTAAATATTCTCTTTTAAATAAACCAGTATATTTCCATTTGGATGGGTAAAAAGCACAGAGAAAAATACTGCACCAACAAGGAAGCACAGAAGTACATGAGCTTTCAGTATGCTAGGCCTGTTGCAGACAACTTAGACAAATCATTCCCTCCTGCATTTTTTAAAAGATTTTATTTATTTATTTGAGAGAGAGAGAGAGAGAGAGGGAGAGCAAGCAAGCATGAACAGGAGAGCCAGAGGGATAAGCAGACTCCCTGCTGAGCAGGGAGCCCAACTGGGGGCAGGGGAGGGGGAAGGCTCCATCCCAGAACAATGACCGGAGCTGGAGGCAGTCACTTAACCAACTGAGCCACCCTGGTGCCCCTCCCCTTAAGAGGACACAGAAAATGAGAAATTGATATAGTTGCTCCCACCGTTATCCATGTAATTAGAGTGAGAGCCTGGGGATGGGAGCCCAGAAGTGATAAGCATACATACCAAGGAAAAACATGGTCATAGAATATTAGCAATTAAAAATCATAAGAGTTCATACTTGTTAATCTTTCTCCTATGGAGTTATCTCTTCACTTACGAGTTGATAGAAATTTGAGAGAAAACATCCCCTTTAATGGACAACCATATAAATCACAGCTAGAGCACAGATGTGAAAGGTGTGCTATGAAATGAGTTGCCATACTGAATCCTATTATATAAACACAACCGAAACATTTCTAGATGAAATTAGAGTCTATCTCCTAAGGTTGTCCAGGACAATATTCATGCAAACTTAAGTATCCTCCCTTGCTAAATTTTACTGTCTTGTTAAAATAAAGATGATAAAATTGATCCACAGTGAGTGAATGGAATTTTTAGAATAAATGTAAACATAGATGCCCTCCAGTATTTAATAAAGATTACTAATCTTTTTGAAAAGGCAAGAGCATATTAACACCTCTAAAACAGATTTTGGTCTTATCTATGTATAGTATTCAACTAAATTAAAACAAACAAATAATTAAAAACAAATTTTTAAAATAACCAAATAAATGATATTCCTGGCCTATAAAAATTATCAAAATATTTTCCTGAGGACACAGCTATACTGAGAATAAGGGACTCAGCTATTAATTGAATTTCTGACATGAATAGAAAAGGGCATGATGACATATCCACACATTTAAATTATTATCATAAAATATCAACTTTCCTTCAGGACACCTTCAGCATGTGTTTCTGTCTGAACCACCTATTTTTTAAAATCTGACCAGCCTAATCCACAAAAGCACAAGATAACTACTCACAAACACAACCATGTATGCCTGTCCAGGATTTTTGCCTCCTGCTTCTCTTCTGGCTCATTTTCATTATCCTTGGTTTTTCAATAAGGTCCATTTAAACATTCAAAACAAAAGCACTTATTTCTTGACAATACAATTTGCCCAAAAACTATGTTCAAACCCAGATTCCTCTTAAGGATGGTCCTGCATCTCTCCTTGTTACCACATACCACAACTACATACAATGTCTACCCAACAATTCTGTGGAACTAACTGCCTGGAAATTCTCCTCAGTTAAGGCATATGAAAGAATACTAATTCTTTGGATCAAGCAACCCCAAGAGTTTTACCTCTCAGTGAGCAAAGACTGACAAAGTAGCACTAGTCCATTTCTTGGAGCTGGTACATATCATCACGTTAAGTATAAACAATAAGCTTCTAGTCTGTCTTTCTGCATTCTGTCTAGAATTTTTGCTCAAAAGATATAAAGCACGAAATAATTGACAAAGAGTAGCACTGAAACAGTTATACTAAAATTCCTTTTGTGAGAAATAACATGTTTCAAGAAACATTAGTTTGTTATATTCTGGGGTTTTTTAAAGCATTTATTTATTTGGCAGAGAGAGAGAGAGGGAACACAAGCAGGGGGAGTGGGAGAGGGAGAGGGAGAGGGAGAGGGAGAAGCAGGCTTCTCACTGAGCATGGGGCCAGTGTGGGGCTCGTTTGATCCCAGGACCTTAGGATCATGACCCAGCCTGAAGGCATATGTTTAACCAACTGAGCCACCAAGGTACCCCTATACTGTTATTTTCAAAAGGAAAATGGACAATTGCCATGAGTGGGGAAATGCTAGTATAAGTAAATGCTAGTGGATCTATTTCCTACTGAGTTATCCACTATTCAAATGTTTAGCAGTTGTTACCTTTAAAAATGGATGGGCAGTATTATACCAGTTCTTAACATAATTTAAATCATATAGGTTGTTTTATATTTGGGATTCATTCAGTCCAATACCTCAATATGTCTATATATAGTTATAGCACTACAATAACTAATACATAATAACTACCCATCACTAAAGAAGTTTTAAAAATTTTATTTATACTATTTTCCCATGAAAATTAAAATTTAATGTAACAAATTATTTTTTCAGAATATACAGAATATTATAAATTAATTATCTAGATAATCTCATTCCTATAGGTTCTGAAGAGCTAACATAGTATTTTAACATCAATTGCCAAATATTTAGAAAACACATATGTCTAGGTCGTGTAAGGCAACACTTAAGAAGGCGAAAGAAAAACATCAATTCTAGTGGTGTATCTACCACATTGTAAGTGTGTGAGATTGGACAAATGACCTAAACTCTCTAGCTCTCAGATTTCTTGATTTTAAAAATGAAATAACACTTGGAGCTTAGTTTCACAGGATTGTGAGGGTCCAATGTAAACACTGATATGAAGATGTTTATAAAACATTCAAGAATAAAATCATAATCAGTTTTTAATGGCTTCCTCTTTTGTTTCTAATTTCTTGTTTCTCATTACCTTTATTCAAATGGGCAATTCCATCCTTCTTTTCATCTTTATTCTTACATGCTTCATAACTTGAGCCCTTGCTACTATACAAGTCAGTAATTATTTTGTCCCATTTTTCTGTTGAGACTCTCTAGCAATGAGTATCTAAGAATTCTCTTCCTGACATAGAATAAACCAAAAGCATGCAGATTATTGCTATTCTTTGCTCTTCTTCGTCATCCTACTCGGGTAATCACCAGCATACTCTAAAAAAATTTTCAATGGCTCTTTCTTTTAAGTAACTCACATATGAAAAGAACATCAAAAGTATCTAGAGTCTTAAAGACTCCCTTTCACTCTTCCCTTGGTTGCATTGTTTCAGTGAAATTATTGATCTCCAAATCATTAGAGAAAAAAAAAAAAAACCTGGGAATTATTTAAATGGTAGAACTCAAAGAAAGGCCAGTGGAAGGGATGTAAATTGTTTTATAGTACAAATAACTCTTGGTTACACTGACAGAACTCTCCTAAACTTCAATTAGCAAATACAAATTCAGTGAAGACATTCAGACTTAACATCTTTGTTTCATATTTTTTTTGTAAAGACTTTATTTATTTACTTGACAGACAGAGATCACAAGTAGGCAGAGAGGCAGGCAGAGAGAGAGGGGGAAGCAGGCTCCCCAATGAGCAGAGAGCCCGATGCAGGGCTCAATCCCAGGACCCTGAGATCATGACCTGAGCCGAAGGCAGAGGCTTAATCCACTGAGCCACCCAGGCGCCCCTGTTTCATATATTTTTTAGGAGAGCCATAAAAATTAAAATTGGTTGCAGCAAGTGGAAATGGATTTTTTTTATCAGGCCAACAAAAAGAAGCTCCCCTGATAATCTCAGAAAACAGAATGTCAACAGTATGAAAAATTAAACTACTAAAACTAATTCCAAAGCATATTTGTGGATATGATCACCATACAGGATTATGAACCTGTGGCACTTCTAAATATAAAAATTTGGGGGGGAACAGATACGAATGATTATGAATCAATGTTGTTCATCTCTGTAAATGAACATCTAAATTTTTCTGTACCAACCTATTTGTAAGACAGAAAAAAAACCTGATAATCTTGATGTTTAAGCATTTAAACATCATGTTTAAATGCTTTTTTGATGTTTAAGCATTTTAAACATTTAAGCATGTCAGACTATTTAATATGGAAGTTAGTGTTACATACTATTGTCAACCTCATGTTAGTTATCAATTAATAGAAAACTACAAATGGAATTTCTAATATACTAAAAGTATGATGATACTCAAGACTGTGGGATAGCTTGCAGTAAGATTTACTTTCTGCACAGTAACATTTACTTAAACTGTTCTGCATAGTACATCTAATTAAAACAAAGTTCCAAAAACGGGTTTTTCTTTAATTTTAATAAGGCTTTCCCCCAACTTACAGTAACAAATCTATAATAGTGACTAAGAAGAACATTAAAATTATCTACCATATCTGTACATTTTTAGATTAAAAAAAAAAAAAAACTAACCCAGACCTATTTATTCATTTATTTTAAATTTCTTTAAAAAAAATTTTTATTTATTTATTTGACAGAGAGAGACACAGCGAGAGAGGGAACACAAGCAGAGGGAGAATCAGGAGTTTTTTGTAGAAAACATGTGTCCCCAAAAGCTTTCTACAAAAATGCGTATTGCAACTTTATTCATAATTGCCAAAAAATAGAACAAAACACAAATTGTAACAACAAACAAACTGTAGTAAATTCATGGTATATTCACTCAACAGAATGCTATTCTTTAATTTAAAAAGAAAGAAAGAGGGGCACCTGGCTGGCTCAATCAGTTGAGCTTCAGACTCCTGATTTTTGCTCAGGTCATGATCTCAGGGTTGTGAGATTGAGCCCTGCTGGGTGGGCATGGAGCCTGCTTAAGATTCTCTCTCTCCCTTTGCCCCTCCCCACTCTCTAAATAAATAAATAAATAATACATAAAACAACATAAATTAATCTCAAAACTAGTACACTGAGCAAAAGAAGCCAGAAATAAGTGAGTACATACTGTATGACTGCACATTTATGAAGTTCAAGAATAGACAAAACTAATCTATGATAAGGAAATCATAATCTTTCTCATCTGTGGTTATAGAACTTGCCTGGAAAGTTGACACCAGGGAACTTTCTGGGATACTGGGAATGTTCTATATCTTAATGTGATACAGATAGTGGAATCATTTGTTAAAACTCACCAATGTGTACGTGTAAAATCTGTTAATCTCAATGTATATATCTTTTACTTCAATTTTAATAAGGAGAATTTAGGAGGATTATTTAGAAGATTTAGGAGAAAATTCTCATTAGTCAAAAATGTCCTAAAGAAACCCAGTTAGTTTTTAAAATATGCTCTGTCTTATTATTGGAACACAACCAGCAAGAAAAGTAATGACATGCAAGTTAATTAGGACAGAGAAAGAATGGCTTCCTTAGATTGAGATCTCAGAAAACAGGCTACATATATATGAAAGAAAAAAGAAGATCTTGGGGCCCAGGAAAAAAAGAGAAATATCGCCGATCTTTTTTCAAAAAAGGAGAAAACAAAGGAAATTAAATACTAGAGGAATATCCCACTGGATAAACATGTAAGAGAAAGAAATACTCTCACAACCTAGAAATTCAAAAGCTAAGGAAAGATGAACTTGAAGGTACATGACAAACTTATAATTCTCACTCCAGTGTTGGTATACAGTCTTCAAAAACAACAACAGCATCTTCAGATCAGAAATGTGCTGCAGCTGGGGCGCCTGGGTGGCTCAGTGGGTTAAGCCGCTGCCTTCGGCTCAGGTCATGATCCCAGGTCCTGGGTTCAAGCCCCATGTCGGGCTTTCTGCTCAGCAGGGAGCCTGCTTCCTCCTCTCTCTCTGCCTGCCTCTCTGCCTACTTGTGATTTCTGTCAAATAAATAAATAAAATCTTAAAAAAAAAAAAAAAAAAAAGAAATGTGCTGCAGCTGATTCTCCAACTGAAAAATAAAATAGAGGAATGAGAGGAAAACCTTTCCTAGGAAATAAATTGATATACATAAGCAATTGTGGAGCAAGATGCAGCATTTGTCCAAGACAGATGCTGACTTGCATTAGTGTGAAAGCTATTTCATTAGACAGAATCCACAGAATCCACATTGTGATTTGGGGATGCCAATAATACAAAGTTCAAAGAGGCAGTATGAACAAAAGGATCTGAATATGCTACATTTCCAAGAAGAATACTTCAATAAGTCTTAATGCCTGGAGCTTCCATTATTACAAATACATAAATAAATAAATGCCCCTGGGAAAAGTGGTATTTTTTTTTTCCCCTCGATGTAGTCTATGCAAGTGTCATTGAGCTCTCCAGACACCTAGACAAGGTAAAACCATGAAGAAATTCTCTACCTTTTTTTCCCTTAGATACAAGTAAGTTCTCCTGTGTTGTCTGGCCAATAGCATTGCACCAACCGTTTCTTGCTTTCTGCTCGCAGCCTGTTGGCCAAACTAGTCCCACAGCCCACAGAATTTTAAGGGTGGTTAGAGGTTTCCCCCAGGAGTCCCCAGGGTCAGGACACAAAATTAATTCTAGCCAATGGAATATTTCTGCAATGCCTAGGAACACAGAAAGTGGTAACCAGTAACGGTTAAGGGTAGCATCTAGGGACAGAGTGTCTGGATTAGAATCCTGGCCCCATCATTCAACAACTGGGCAAATTAGAGGTGAATTATTTAATTTTCATATGCCTCAGTTTTTCTTCTATAAAACAGGGATAATAATAATATCTGTTACGTACAATGGTCATAAGAATTCAAAGAAATAATACCTATGAGCATTTATCATAGATGCAGGCACACAGAAAGCACTTAATACAAATGTGAGGTATAACAACTTGACTGTCCTCGGACTGGCCAGCTCCTTATTTATAGCAGAGATGGGTGATAAGCACTGTGCTAATGTGTTCTAAGCTTTTAACCTTGACCTCACTTTTCAAAATGAGAACTATTAAGCCAATGAACAAAACAAAACAAACAAAAACAAAACAAAACTTCAGAAAGAATTGGAAGTTCTTGTTGATTTATAACTTTGAAGACAGTTCATCCACTAAATATAATGATTTGAAAGAAGATATTTTTCTAAAATTCAATTTAAATTTATTTTAACAGAAAAAATAATGACAGCCACTAGTAGCTACAATTCGGTATGCACTTGACATAAATTATCTCATTTAATCTTCAACAACTAAAGGAGACAAGGACTCTTAGTAATTGCATTTTACAGATGAAGACAACTTTGGCTGAAAGAGATAATAACAAAACAGTCTTCAGGCCACAGATCTGGTAGCTGGACTGAGTATAAACGGAATCCATTTGACTCCACGTACCCTTGAGTTAACTACTGAACTGTCCTATGCCTCAAGTCTTCCCAACTTCAAATAAGATTAATTATAATACATCCCTCATAGAATTTTTATAATGAGTGATTATATGCAGACTCTTAAACCCGGCCTGGAACTATAATACAATTATAATTCTGGCTGATTTGAGGGCAACAGTGACCAAGATCTTTACTTCTACTGAAGAAATACCAGAATAATGGTGATGATCTCACCTAACTTTATTAGTGGTAACACTTCAGGTGGGCAAAGTAGAGTCTACACTCCTCATAAGCCAAACACCACAGTGGATGAAAGTCAGGACTGATTTATCAGGACACATAGGACACCACTTTTGGACTCAGGAACGTTGCAGTGCCTAGAAGGGAGGAGGAATAGGTACTTTTTGAATAGACTGGACTTTGAACTAAGGAAATTTAGGTTTAAGTGTGATGTAGCCTGAGGACATTTAGGTCATAGATATTTTATGACAACTTAATCAGTGCTACTAATGAAGAGTCCACCCATCTACTGCATGTAAGTTTACTGCTAGCACGTGCCAGCTAACGAAGAGGAAGAATTAAGAAACACAAGCCCAAGTAACTGCAGAACATTACTGTTGCCAAGAGTAGATAGCCCCCAAAGCCAGCAACGTTGCTTAATAGGATTATGTTTAATCTGAAAGGACTCCACTAGAGATAACATAAAACATCCGGTGTCCTGAAGTGGCAGTGAGATTATCCACCTCCTGGACTGGAGGAGCTTTTAATCAGGGCCCCTGGAATGCTGCAGCGATTTAGTAAGTCTAAACTGGTTTCACTCGGATAGATCCAGATTTGTGTTGCAGATGTTAGCCCACCCAAACCTCCTGTACAAGTTCATCAAAAAGGGTATCATGCCTAAGCAATCTGGAAATTTAAAAAGAAATAAAACTCCAAACCTTAAATCTGCAAAGAGAAACATGTCAGATAGAAAAGCTTACCAAAGAATAAGCCTGTGCTGATTTTAGACAAAATAAAAATATCAGGAAGGCTGAAGATTACTGGATTTTTCCATTTTACTAAATGATAACCTTTTAACATAAAGACATTAAGTATATACATTTGAGACAAAAGGAAAACATCAATACATTCAAAATTAGTAAAGATCCAATGCAGATGTACACATAATAAATGTATAGAGGATAAAGATAAATGCAAAAAGTCTTCATGCAAAAGAGGTGATTTTTAGAGGTCAGAGGTTCTGCACAAGCAATCTCTGCCCGTAAGCTGTACAGCAAAAACAATTCACATCTATACTCCTAAACTGAAATAGGACTTTGAATGCCTATCACTACGTATAAAGTAACTCATCTCACTTCCAAATGGAGAACACTGAACAGGGCAACAATTAGCGGATTAATTATTCATCAGCATTGCCAATGTTCTTACAGAGTTTGAAATATACTGAGCAATCGCCCATACTTTCTCACTTTCACAAGGGCATTTGCTAAGTGCCTATTAAATGAATGTAATAATCATGGTCAATGTGTGAAAATTGTGCATAAATATCAAAATTCAAATCACCACTCCATTCAACCCATAAAATCCAGCAGGTGGTATGAAGAACATTTAAGAACGACTAATCTACTAAGCAACCTCTATCACCAGCTAAATAACTTTCAGCAAGAACCTTAATTATGTGCAGGTGCAGATGATTGTACCCATAATACAGTTAAATGGCCACGTCCAAGGTATTAAGCATATGTAATTTTGAAGTGGAGTATAGAACGAAGGGAAACTAACTTCTACTGAACCAAGTCTCTGAGATAAAATAACTTTCCACACAACACAAATGACTGTGGGTGGCAGCTGGAATTTTAACCTCGGTCAGTGCGACAACAAAGTCTACACTTTCCCTACTTCACTACATCTTTCCATTCACTGTACAGAGTCTATTAAATCTATCTTGAGATATGCCTCTTTTTGAATTGTGACTCACGTCTGGCTACCTCATTCAAATTGTCCAAGTAACCATTCCAGTAGCCCCAATAACTATAACAATACTTCGGAAAGTTCAACTATGGGTTGTGCAGATTTATGACGGTATAATACAAAAATATCTACCCCTTCCCCTCTCAAATATCATCAGAAATCAAATACCTAGGTCAGAAATGCAAATCCATCTTTGAAAAAAAAAATCTAGCATTTATAACCCCAAATCACAAAATATGAAAATGGAAAGAATAAGGAGAGGTAAAACTACTTGGCATAAAGGAGGAAGAACAATCTTGAGTTCCTAGAGAGAGGGTGTTTTGCTGGGTTTCAGTGTTTCCTCATTAATAAAATGGGAATAAAAATAGCACACAACACAGCATTATAATAAGAATTAAATGAGAAAAGAAATTTAGTGTGTGGTGTAGAAATACCTACAGAAAACCTCACCATAGAGGTTCACTTGTTAGATCAAGGCAGATGGAAATGCAAGCCCGAACCTCATGAGGAATGCCAGGGCTACCTTGGTTCATGGACACATGACTGTGAGCTGAAGCGGTGAATGACAGAAGTGGAAGAAGGAAGAGGTACAACACATGGGACAAATAAGCACCCAAGAAATTAAAATTAATTTTAGTAACATCTATAGTAACAATAATAATTTTAAAATGAGAACTTAGTGCCAGGCACTGGGCTAACCACCTCACATTTATTTCTCCTTATGTTTCTCAAAAGCTGCCTCTGACAGATGCATTGTTCTGATTTTACGGGTGAGAACATCGATAATGACACAGTAACGTTTTTTTAAGGTTGTTGATGTTATTGTTTTTCTGAGCTATTGCTAGAATGTATGATGATGTGCTATTCAGATTGTGTCGTTTGTGTTGTACATTCTGCAGCTAGAGATAAAAGGCATCTGAGTGTCAATTGGCCGAGTAAATGCAAGGGATGGATATAGTTTAGAACAGGTGGGCAGTAGCTCAGTAGTACCTAGAAAACAAGGGAAGAGAGTATATCTTCAGATGAGAAAGATTTGCGTTTGTCTAGACTTCTCCTAGTATATAATGGTGGCCTGTCCAGAAGGAATATGACTCAATTAAATACGCATTTATTATGCACATGTATATACAAGAGACGGGGAAAGAGCAGTAAGACACAATTCTGTACACGAAAGTGGGCTAAGATAGAGTCTGGGTTGGGGAAACACACCAGAACTGAAACTAGAAAAAGCTATTTTTGGTTTAGAAGAGGTTGGTTCCTCTGTCAAATCAAAGCCAATGAATCTGTTTTAACAGAGTAAATTCTAAAAATAAACCTATTAAGATGGTACAGAGTTTGAATCATTCTTTCTATTTCTAGAGTAGTCAGAGATACAGATGAATGTTGTTTAGGATTTTAGCCTGTCAGAAGAGATTATAAATTAATATGACTATATCAAAGCCCAGACTGTTATTCTCTCTCCAGACATGAGTTGTATATAATGTGCTGATTTTAAGCAGGACACATTTGGAGGGGTATAGTTTCATCACAAATGAGGTGAAATAACTGAATCTCAGATACACTGAGAGGGCAGTCAGAAAGCCTTGAAATGCTTTTCCTTCCTTCCTTTGCCCTTTCTGCTTCCTCTTCCTAATATATACATCCATATATTTTCTCCACTATTAATCAAGCCTGCTTTCAAAAAAAGGATCAATTATTCACGAACTGCTCTCAAAAGAGCCAGCTGTTTGACCAAATGCAAACGATTCCTCAGAAAAAAAAGTCATTTTTCTGTGTAGATATAGACAAAGTGCAATAACCGTGAATCACCACATGACTTGAAATGTAGAAGAATCACTGACTCAAACATCTGGTGTAAGTGGAAGCTGTGTGAAAGATGGTTAGCTGTCCGTCAAGAATTGGAGCTTCCCATTTCACAGGGAGGCAGAACCTAAGCATAGACTGTATTTTCCACCCTCCCTTGTAGCCACATGACTAGATTGCACCAACGATTTATGCAATTTCAGGGCTAAGACTCTTAAGCAAATTGGTAGTGGACTCCTAGAGACCTCCCACCAACCAGAAGCATTTGTGTTTGACAGTTATATGTGAAAAATAATATCTGATTGTGCTAAGCTACAGAAATTCTTTTCTTAATATTTTCGTCATTTCAGCAGTATCATGAGTATGTTTTCTGAAGTTATAGTGCTATTTGGTTTTGAGTTTTTGCCTTTTAAGGAAAAGGTTTTGACTGTTAGGAGCAAAATCTCTGTATGTCAGGGCAAGGGCACTCTTGGTTTTGGCTCAAGGCATGGTATCAGGGTCCTGAGATCAAGCCTCTCATTGGGCTTTGCACTCAGTGCAGAGTCTGCTTGAAATTCCTCTCCCTCCTTCTCCCTTCCGCTCTGCTCCTCCCCGGGCTTGCTTTATCTCTTTCTCCCTTTCTCTCCCAAATAAATAAATAAATAAATAAATAAATAAATAAATAAAATCTTTTTTTTTTTTTAAGTTTCCTGTCAGAACAGGAAACTTCTGGATGTTGTAAACATTTAAATATTCTTGTAGATAAACAAATGACCATTTATTGATTGCCATTGCTAAGCTCTGTTCTAACCATTTTTCATTTGTTATCTCATCATAAGTTCCCAGTAATCTGATACAGTGCTATTATCTCCATTCAAAAATTGGCAAAATGTGACAAATGGCACTAAACAATTTGCTCATGATCATCCAACACTTCTGTACCATCAAAAACTTTAATACCTCTATATACAAAACATGTTGTTCTAAGACTGTCTACAAAATACTTCTTTTTAGTATTGGGCAGTAGCAATAAATCTTTAGACTATTCAGTGAGGCAAGGATTTACCATATAAGGATCAGCTCACCATTCACTTTAAACAGTATATATATTTCTCAAGTGAAAGGTATTTTAAAATGGGAAATATAAGTAATTTTTATTCCCCCTCCCTCTTGGGACTTTTATAAACCTCAGTATCTGAGAAATAAATAGCATCTGACAGTATTAATGTGATCTTCTTTCCTTTAGAAGTTACAGATTAAAGAAATTTTGGTTTGAATAAGGTCATTACATAACAATAAGTCAACAAAAGCCTTTCAAGCTAAGTACACCAGAGGCCAAAAAAGTATCTCTGTCACTCAATGCAGATGTCTACCTTGGTGAGCCAGGTCTTCGTAAGGAGGTTTCACAATATACTACAGGAAAATACAACTTTTTATTTGAGTGGAGTCAGCATAAAAATATACATTGTGCCTACTTGCTTCTTTTAATTCTTGCTCCTATTTTACTTCCTGGTTTATTATTTTCTTGTATCATGCTACTATGTCAATAAAACTGTTTCTTTTGATTAAAGTCTCCTCTGAGATCCTGTAGAGTTTAAATTGTTGGCCTGAGCTTTGTATACTTGCATTCTTACTGCATTTTCTGAGTTATAAACATAAGTTACCTCTAAGGCACTAGTTCTTGAACTTAACATGCATAAAAATCATCGAAGAAGCTTATTAAAATATACTGGGTACATTACTGGGTTCTATCCAACATATTCTGATTTTTGTTGTTGTTGTTGTTGTTGTTTGAATATGTACAATTTTAAAGGTAATTCTTTGTCTTTAAAATACACATTTCTATCATTCTGTTAATGGCAGTTATGCTTCGTTACATTATCTTGGTTCGGGTATATTAACTACATCATGAAAAAAAATATATATATATATATTTTTATAAACATATAATATATTTTTATCCCCAGGGGTACAGGTCTATGAATCGCCAGGTTTACACACTTCACAGCACTCACCATAGCACATACCCTCCCCAATGTCCATAACCCCCCCCCCCCAACCCCCCTCCCCCCAGCAACCCTCAGTTTGTTTGGTGAGAGCATTTGACTGCATATTCTGATTTTTATACCTGTGGTGAGGAATGTTCATTTTAACAAATTAAGTTAGCGTAATGTAGATGGTTTGGATCAAACTTTGAAAAAAGGAGTATTGTATGCTAGTCTACTCTAATTTAGTTGCACTAAATGCCACAACTTAAAAGGTACTATAAATTCTCATACCTAAAAATACTCCATAAATATTTGTAGGTAAATATTTTTCTTCTTCCTTCAAATTTGGTTATTCTAGTTTTTAAGAAAAAAAAAATTAAATCCCTCAATAATCCCTTTCTGTACTCTTGCTCAGGTTGGATACAGGAAATGTAATCACTGAAATTGCTGGTTGTCTATAAAATATCAATGTAAGCTTCCCACCTGTTTTTATGATATTGCCATGTATTTTTACATTTCCATTACAGGTCCTGTGAACAGCCAACAGGAACATATGGATTTAATTCCATATGGAACAAGACAAATTATAAATAAGTAAATATTTCTTACATTAAACAAGAGAGGTTTAGAACTGAAATGTATATTAGGGATAATTCAAGATAATGGTGTTCAGATAACACATCAGTTTATATAGAAATACTTTTATAAGGCTCATAGTCAATTAGAAAGCTATGAGTTTAAAATCATTAAGTTGGTACTGGGAGACTTAGGCAGACATACAACCTGAATTCAGTTAGACTAGTTTAGACATAGATAATCTAGACAGGTAGGTAGGTAGGTAGGTAGAAAGACAGACAGACAGATGTATCTCATTTTTTACTTTAGTAAAAACTTTACTCTCCATAAAACCAACCAGATTTTCATGTTTATAGTCCTCCCAACAGCTAATCTCCTTCTAAAGACTTTAGTCTAGTGATTTATTTCCGCTCTGATTCAATAATTTAGCACCTATTATTGCTCATTCTGAGGAATGGCAGAGCTAGCATGCTCAGGACTGGAATGCAGCGTGTGAGCTCCCAAGGAATGCTTCAGGCAGATTATTTTTAAAAATACTTTTTCAATCTATGTTCAGAAAAAAGGCTGGCGGCCACACTGAGAAAAGGTACAATTAAGAGAATAACTACTTTAGTTGTTGCAAGAAATTAGTTAAACTCAGGCCCTAATCGTGCCTCTCCCACTAAGAAAAATGAAAGTCAGTAGCTCCTTGGACCAGTTCTTCTTTTCAGAATGGCCACCATTTATTTACTCAAGCAAAAACGCACGAACTAAAAGCATTTATCTAATAGTCCTTCAGCCAAATATAATATGCTCCCCGAGAGAATTTCTGATGATCTACAATGTTTTCTCCATCTCCTTACCTTTCCAATCGGACCTTGGCATTCCAACGATCCATTAAAGATCTTTAGAAACTGCTATCTTGGGCAACTTACCCTCAGTCTACCCATTAATATAGCATTAAATGTGTTAGGTATTACTGAAATACATGGATTCCAGATTGTTAGTGAAGCAAGTGAAAAGGTAACTGACCAGGAAAATAAAGAAATATAAACTGCTAAGTGGGACATTAAGTAAAAAAAAAAAAAAAAAGGCAAGGTAAGCAAGGTCAACAAGAGTGAGAGCATGAGCTACACTTTCTTTAATACTGACACTTAAGGGGCGCCTGGGTGGCTCAGTGGGTTAAGCCTCTGCCTTCAGCTCAGGTCATGATCTCAGGGTCCTGGGATCGAGCCTCTGCTCGGCGGGGAGCCTGCTTCTCCCTCTCTCTCTGCCTGCCTCTCTGCCTACTTGTGATCTCTCTCTCTCTGTCAAATAAATAAATAAAATCTTAAAAAAAAAAAATACTGACACTTACTCTCTTGAATTCTTGGTTTTTACCGCACAGGGCTTGTGTAAATTCTGCCTGGTCTTGTAAATTGTGTACCTATCTCTTCTCTCAGATTACAAGGTTTTTAAAAACAAGGACAGCTTCTTGCATCTCTTTGCACCCTCCTCAGTTTTTAAAAAGTATATATTGTCGGGGCGCCTGGGTGGCTCAGTGGGTTAAGCCGCTGCCTTCGGCTCAGGTCATGATCTCAGGGTCCTGGGATCAAGTCCCGCATCGGGCTCTCTGCTCGGCAGGGAGCCTGCTTCCCTCTCTCTCTCTCTCTCTCTGCCTGCCTCTCTGTCTACTTGTGATCTCTCTCTGTCAAATAAATAAATAAAATCTTAAAAAAAAAAATAAATAAATAAATAAATAAATAAATAAAAAGTATATATTGTAGAGAGCAGTGTTGACTGAATTTAACTGAACAAATAAAGGTTGAAGATAGAGAGGAATTTCTGCAGTTCAAGATCTAAAAGTGTATCCTGCAAACTGACCAAATGAAAGGAGGTGAGGAAAGGAGCGGCTGTGTTTTGAAACTGAATGTGGTTGTAGAGTTTGAGGAACTCTAAGAACAAGGTATCACAGACTTAATTGATTATTAATTATTTTAATAAAGTCCAATGTTAGAATACTATGGAAACATGAAATATCTTATGGATATAAAATGTGTTTAATTTACTGAGATAAAGTAAAACTGAAACATAGATGCTGACAGACAATTGTCAAAATAAAAGAGAAAGGTGTCATGCTTGGTCATGGGTCATGAAGAAAAAAGGATGGGTCAGTTCTGATGTCAAATGAATGGTCTGGAAGCAATAGCAGAGAGCACGGAATTTACTGACTTTGCCTTCGTTTTATAAGATTTAAAAATTCTTTCACAGCAGGACACAACACATTGATACTTGAATAGATGAAGCACAGAACTATTACTTACAGCTCCAAAGTAGAAAAACCTGCCAGTCAGGGTTACACAGAGGGTTGCATCCCAGAACAGGCTAACAGCAAGCTGGAGTAGTAAGAGGCAGTGTATGTCTGGCTCTCAGTTATCTAGGTGTCTAGGGCTCCCAGTAGATTGGCTAATTTGCATAATTTCAGTTTCCCAGATAAGGGCATAGGGCCTGTCCCCAGTTATCAGTACCTAGCTTTGGGGCAATTAGGGTGGGAATATAGTGGACCTGCAGTATAGAAACCCAGTAAGAGAAGTGGTTGGGGTGTAGACGCAATTAGGAAGAAAGGATCAACGTCCAGCTAGGACATCAAAATTAGTTCAAGATGACTTAAAAAAAAAAAAATACAAAACAAAACTATATTACAATCTTGACTAGTAAGTTCAGGGCAATGGAAGAGAAGCGTCCTTTCCTCCCAGGATTAAAATTCATAGTCAGTCGCTCTAGGAACATAGTTATCTGATCTTCTTTTTAGAATGGTAGAGCTATACTGAGGGAAAATATGAGGAGTATTTGATCAAAGTCTGTATCACATGTTAACCATTAACAAATACCAGAAACACAGAATTAAACTTACCCCTTAAAGCTTTAGAGAAATATTTTCAGAACATAATGAAGTAATACTACAAAACTGTGATCACATATGTGGAATTCCTAAGTCTGGATCCTCAATCATCAATTACAGATCTACTATCAATAAGGACCCCACCTTAATTTCAAGCATATTGACTGTGAATGGATATATCCTAAGATGTGACGTGGAACTCCGATGAAATGCTCCTCTGATTCTGGTTTCCCTCCCTGAATGATATCTATGACCCCATCACACAAAGGCACACCACATCCCCCAACACACACATACCAGACCTCTAGTAACATTTTTATTGGATCGGACCCCACCTTAATTTCAAGCATATTGACTGTGAATGGATATATCCTAAGATGTGACGTGGAACTCCGATGAAATGCTCCTCTGATTCTGGTTTCCCTCCCTGAATGATATCTATGACCCCATCACACAAAGGCACACCACATCCCCCAACACACACATACCAGACCTCTAGTAACATTTTTATTGGAGTAATTAAGTTATGTATTATATAATTTTGATCTCTGAGAGAAGATAAAATAGTAACAATTATAGAAATGGATGTGGCATTTCTTTAACATTTGAGTGATGGTCATAAAAACAGAAACATCCCTGATACAGCTATTAGAGGTAAAATGCTGCTCCAAATGACCACCACTGTGACCTCATATAGCACATTTATTATTCTAATATCTATCTGATTCTTAAAAATGAAACTAGTGTCAAAGAAAATTGCACAGGACAGATTAAACAGCAAGGAAGGTTTACTTCAAGACTACTATAATAGGGTAGAGGGATTCAGCTCGACTCCATGAAACAAAAAGTGGAGCGAGAGTTTTTAAGCACTGGGTGAGCTAATGGAAAAGTACTGGAGGAAGGACTCTGGTGGGGAGGTAGGTGGTCAGTGGGAGCAGGCCATCAGTGTTGCTGATTGGCACTTAACTAAATTGAGCTCCTACTCTTACACAGAGAGTGGGTGGTGGTGGTACTATCTTTCTTGATGATTACATTTCAAAGAGATGGTTCCCAGGTCCAAGAGAAAGAAAGTCACTCTTGGGTTGTAAAATAGGCTAAAAACTGAGAGAAGACATACCTAAGAGACAGAGAAAGAACTGACAATAGCAAGTTTTTTTTTAAAGTGGATGCTCTAAGAAAAAGAAAGTCAGGTGCCTACAATCGGGAAGAAAGCTGTCTGAAGTTTAGTCAAGCTAAGAAGGAATCGTAAAACCATTTTGATCACTTGGAAAAGAATTTTTTATTCTTTCAACTACATTATAAAACTTAATCATTCGTTTTCATAGCTGTGTAAGCTAGTATCTCTTCATACAATATTTATTCATCAATTTACTCACACATTTATCAGACATCTACTATATAACACACATTGGACTTAGCCAGGGAGATTAAAAACTTTAATAAGAAATTTTAAATATTAACAAAACAAGGAGGGATGGATAAGTAAATTACTCCAGGAGGGTGAAATTAATCCTTTTACAAAGAATATTTTTTCCTAAATTATCTGCCTTTTAAATCTACATTTTAAAATCAGATAATGTTCCTCAGGATGCATTTATATTCCAATTTTAAAAAATCTTATGAAATTTATCAATGTACAGAAAGTCCTATTTTTCAGATATCAATGTTATAAAAGAAAATGTACATTGCTTGACATTTATTTCCTATTTTGTTCTTTTCTTAATTTGGATTGTTGTTCCTGTTGAAAACCAACCCTAAATACTGGACTCTTTGCTATTTGGCTATAAATCTTTTGTTTTATTCCTAAAAAAGGAAACATGTTTATAATGCATACTTTATGTGGTTTAATCTTATTTTGTTCCTCCTAGCTCAACTTAGCTAAACCACACGTAAATTTAGTTTTGGTTCCTGGTCTTTTTGGTCATGCTAGAAATGTTAACGTCATTTTACAGCCTACTTTTAAAAGCTTCCTGCTATTGACTAATAAATACATATGTAAGTAATCCATTGTTCATCAGTGAAAGCCAGGCTCCTGAAAGACCAAGCAGAAGAGAGGACAATCACCCATCTTTGGAGCTGAGATTTTTAAAAGAGGTTTTTACAGAAAGTGTTTTAAAACCTCTTTATTTCCATTAAATATACCCATAGTTATAAGCAACAAATACATAAAGATGTACAAATGGGGATGCAAAAAGGCCATTTTTCTGGCTTATTTCATAGCAATAGCATTTCCCTTCACACCTCCCTTACGTTTTTGAAACACTTTAAAATTTTTACATCACCTCATCACATTGTAAAGTCTAAAAAGTGTACACTTTGCTTTACAACACCAAACTGAACCAACTAAACCTAAACTAATATTTCATACCACCCATGTATTTATTGAATTTTTCTTCTTGTTATATGATGTATAAAAGGCCTTATAAATTATTGAATGCCCAACAAAATAACTGAACTTGACAATTTTCTAAAACTACATATAAAAAATTCAAGTGTTCTGAGAGCTAGGCTTTTCATTTGAGTGGTAAGGGGAAAACAATTTTAAGAGAGAAAGAAAGTGGAATTTTTCATATATAAAGTCGATGTTACTGATTTTTAAAATGGTAGCTCTGTGATGACAGTGCCACCTAGTGGGGACATGCATTAGACAAGGTGTGTTTCAGCAGTTCTAACAAGACAGTTCCCTAATTTTCTATCATTTTGGTAACCAAGTGAGTTGCAAGAGTAAAAACTAAGATATAAGAAGACAGTTGTAGTTCTGATGAGGGAGCTTCTTAACCACACAGGGAAAATATATTTACCCTGAAAGCTAACAGTGTAGTTTTACAGTTTGTCTTCTGAGAATTGCAGACTCTCGCTGCACAGATTTTCAGCACAGATGACTGCATCTACTTCCCTCTCTCACACACACTAGGGCACTTGACCAAACTCCACCATAGCTTCTTTCAGCTCAAGGTCAGGTCCCTAGGATGACAACCCCATGCCCCTTAAAATATCTGCCTGAGAAAGCTCAGTGTTGCCAAAAGAATTTACTGTTTCTTCCAGCCAAAACCTGACTTCAGACCCTGACCTCCTTTCTTAGAGCATTTACTTTAGAAAGTATACTATTGTAAATCCCCTCTCTACCCCTTAGAGATGTATCTTCTACAACTGAAAAAGACATTTCTCAGGATTTAGGAGTCATCCCTTGAAAATGTAATCAAGAAGCCTAAGGCCTCTGTGGGAGGGTAGGTGCCTATGGTGACAGAGTGGCTTGACCACACTGACCAACCTCCCCTACCCTAACATTCCTCAGGACTTTCCCTTTAGCAGCCCCCAGCATTTAAAAAAGCTTTCCACCTTTTGTTTCAGTGGATTTGAGCTGAAGTCTCTCTCCTCCACTGTAATAGTCTGAATAAAATCTGTCTTGCCTTCCTGAACAAAATCCACCCTTGTTCTCTTTGACACTTCAAAGCTGGCAAGCTAGGAAGTGATTCAGAAGACTGAAAGAAGCCCATGGAAATCATCTGTCCCTACTGCTTTTGGGCAGTGATTTGGGCAGTGCAGAAAGCAAACATTATCATTTATCTGCTGAAACAGTGGCATCTTGACTTCTCTTAAAAACACTTCCCGATATTGAATCTCTCTCATCATCAGAAAATGTATCTTTATTTCTAACTTCCTACACTTTATAATCTAAATTCTGTTTCTCTGGTTTTTTCCTCAGTGGAACTAGAGAAAGAACCTATGGATCACAGAGTCAGACCTGAAAGAACTCATACATAGCGTAGGCCATTGTTTCGAGGACAAAACTGAAACTCAATTTTTTAAAGCCCATTGTCTAAACTGAAAACATACATTAATGCTAGAATAAAATTAGCCTCTAGGTCCTGACTCAAAGCCTAGCAGTCTCTCTACTCTACAACAATGTATCTCACTGCTTTGTGTATGGTCTTCCAGATAACTAAAATCAAACAGTAAGATAATATGGTTTGCCCTCAGTCTTGTCTTCTTAAAATTTCAGCACTATTAATCTCCCCTCTGACACTTTTTAAAATTCTCACCTAATCCTTCTTTCCCAATGCACAGTACCTAGTACCACATGAACACACTATACTCACTTAGTACCTTTTGAGTGGCTCCACCCATCTTAGCTACATCTAAATTTCTTTGCTCCCTCTTGTGCTCATTTGAGGTATGCTCACCAGAAGAAAATAGCCTATGTATGTTCATGGCTTGCAATGATTATTGCTTCATTTAAAATATGTTGAGAATAAATCATTCTCATTTTTATAGTCCATCAAGGTGGATTTCAGCAAAGTACAGCAGTAAATGTGGCAAGTAATGATTTACTCTGTGAAAAAAGTATGAGCTTCATAGGTTGTTTAGACATATGAAGACAAAACCCTTAGTGACAGAAACTGTAAAATCTATTTTGTGGTTTCTCCTATAGGATGTAAGCCATGACTATACCTGTATCGCATTCCTCATTGACTTCATATATGAATGCCTTTGTTAAGCAGGTAAAGAACTTGGCATCCCATCCTTAATTTATCACACACAAAGTAGAAATTATTATAGAATCAGTTTCTTTTTTTTTTTTTAAGATTTTATTTATTTATTTGACAGAGAAAGACACAGTGAGAGAGGGAACACAAGCAGAGGGAGTGGAAGAGGGAGAAGTAGGCTTCCCATGAAGCAGGGAGCCCGATGCGGGGCTCGATCCCAGAATCCTGGAATCATGACCTGAGCCATAGCCAGACGCTTAATGACTAAGCCACCTGGGTGCCCTGAATCACAGTTTCTGATTTTCATTATTATTATTCCTAAGATCAAATTCCTACTTGTACATATAAATATGAATTCATTCAATTGAGAGGGTTCTAAAAATATTTGCTACTCTCAAATAAGGTCTTCCAAAAAATCAAACTACTATTGTTTTTTCTTTTTTACTTTGACACCACTTAGAAATACTGACTTGGAGGATGCGTTTATTTTATGCTAACTCAAACACTCGTAAGATGGTAGGCAAACATCCTGGCATCAACCAGGAACAACAACAAAAAAACAGTCAAAGAAATCCTTATTTATACCTGACAGCATATTCTATTATGGTTGTTTTATTTCTCTTTAACTTAAAATAATGCATAAATTCATAAATATTTCATAAAATATCCCTTAATATCTATAAATCATTTTTAAAGTCTAAATATATGTATAACATAAAGCAAAAAATGTACATTTTCTTGCTCAAACAAATACAAAAAACAAAAAAATCTAGAAATTGGAGATGCTTTTCTTTAGCAATCAATTCCTTATTGGTTTGAATAATAACTGCAGCTGTAGGGAAAATATCAATACTGGTGAGCACATACCAATACATGTAGAAGGCTGTATTTTAATTATCTCTCTCTCCCACTTCTGTGCCCCTTCAGGGACTATGTCCTACTTATCTTTATAACCCTGTCACTGAACATACTAGCTATCATATAGGAGCTCAATAAATGTTTGTCCAAATAAACCATACCCAAGTGCTTACTGAATTGGTGATTAGAGTCAGAAAACTCTAAAAATTTTTGTTTCTCTTGGTAATTCAGTAATTAACAGAAGTTGGTATTCAAGTTTTGTATCTGGTATCAACCTTCACATATGCCCTAGGATAGAGACCAAAATACAGCTAAGAGTTGCTTAATTTTACACAAGTCAAATTTAATCTGACATTAATAAGATGGGATAAAAAGCCCCTTTTTATTCCTCTGAAATGTTCCCCAAGTCCTTACCTTCAAGCTTTGATGATACTCTTTCATGGCCTGTGTACATCTTTTTCCATCTCACCACCCACTCCTGCCTGCAACTACTCCCCAACACTCAAGGCCCAAGTCAAATCATACCTCCCCCATGAAGCATAACATCATGTCCACAACACTGACATAGATAGAACTGTTTATGATTTTCTGTTATACATTCTCCATCTGTAAACTGTACAATATCATTGTGATGGAAATATTTTAAACCCTGGACACTGAACCTGATAATACACATTCCTGGCACTTTTTATCTTGGGGTCCACAACCACATAACTGACACTTAACCTTTCTCAGCAACTTTCCATTAACTTTCAATTGTCTGTTCTTACCCTTATCTACCCCACTTTTATGTTTATATCGTTGTACTCTGGTCTTGGTATATGTTTTGTTGCTGTTGTTATCTCTTAGTTTTGGTTAGGTTTTTGAACTCTGCTACATTCTCCTCAACCCTTTTCATTTGTAGCCTTTCTCAGCTTGAGGTGAACAATTCCTCCATTTCCAACACATTGTATTAATCCCTCAGCTCCCATCCCATCTGGGAAAGAGCTTAGGCAGTAAGCATTGAACTTTGAGCAATTGCTAGAAAGGAATCCCCAGTTAAAGACCAGGTTCCTCTTCCATATAGGGAAGTTTGATTTCAAGGTAGAAAGAGTATCCTAGCCAATGGAATTTCCAGAGAGCTAAAACTTCTAGCAAGAGCCTGGGTCCCAACACTGTAAGAACAGTACGTAAAGATAAAGAGGAGTACTACTTCAGATAATCATAAAAGTTTCCACAGAGGAGATGTTATTTAAGTAGAGACAAGAAAGAAGTCAGGATGCAAACCATGTGATTATCTGGGAGACAAGCATCCCCTAACAATGGAAGAAAATCTATAATTTCCTGACACTGACTCATTCTTATAATGTTGAATTAGCAACAAGTAAACTAGTTGGCTGGAGCAGAATGCATGAGGATGAAACAGGTCAGAAATGTGGTCAGGCGCACCAGGGTGGCTCAGTCGGTTAAGCATCTGACTCTTGATTTTGGCTCAGGTCATGATCTCAGGGTTGTGAAATCAAGCCCCATGTTAGGCTCTAATGGAATCAGTCTGCTTGAGATTCTCTCCCTCCTTTCCCACTGCCCCTATCCCTACTCATGCTCACTTGTGCTCTTTCTCTCAAATAAATAAATAAAATTTTTGAGGAATAAGATCAGAGAAGTCGGCTGATATAAGATCTTACAGGTGATGGTAAAGATTCTGGATATCATACTTAAACATAATGAGAAACTATTAAAATATTGAAAATGGGAGAGTGATATGATCTGATTAAATTTTTAAAAATAACTGACTTAAATATATGTGTAGGGTTCAAAATGTTACATATGAAGAAATCACTCGGGATGGCAACCTATAAAAAATCAGTAACTGAATGCTAAATGTTATACTAAATACACACAAAAAACAGGTTCTAGTCATCTAGAATTTTTCTAAGATTTGCCATTTCAAAGTAGGACTCAGGAAAATATAAACTATATATACACATATAAATACATATATAAATATATACAAATACATATAAATGTGTTGATTGTTATTTTACTTTTCAACTTACCATGAATATTTAATAAGTAAAATTAATGTGTATCAATAAGAGAAAAATATTTTTATCAATCCTATTTTGAGGAAACATTTTTGTATTTCTTAACCAATTTCTTTTCATTAAATATGTTAAGTATTTTGAAAAAGTAATCTTGAGGTATGGGACTGAATGTTCTTTCATACTTGAAGGATATGGAGAACAGATTTAGATGATTAAAATAGATTAGCTAGTGCTAAACAGGAAAATGAAGAACAGTAAAAAACAAAGCAAGTAAATATATTTTTATCAAACACCAAATAAATACCTAGCAAGAGATAATGTGTAATATACAAGGTTGATAAGCAGAACATAGTACTTAGGTTCAAATCTCTAATTTTCTATCAGCAGGGCTGTTTTCATTTTTAGATCACAAAAAAGATACTCCACACGTTAGGACTTGATGATTTTATCTCTTTCTACTGGATAAAAGGAATAGAACTGAGTGATTAGCATCTCTGACTGCAGGGTCGAATAAACTGAGAGAACTCTGGCTCCACCAGTTGCTAATCATATCACCTTGAATAAGTCATGTAAGTGCTCTAAGTCCTAATATTCTTATCCATGAGATGACCATAAGATTAGTTCCTACATCCAAAGGGTTGCTCTAAAAGAGATCATTCCTATAAAACATTTACACCAGCCTCTGAAATACAGTACGTACCTCTTAAATATTGTGTGTGATTACTTCTGGGCTGCCTTGTGCTATTGCTATCAAAACACAATGATAATCTCAAGGAGTCTAAATAAAATGCAATTAGAAAGAAAGTGTTGGTTAAAATGTGTATTTTTTGTGTCAGTAAAAAATTAAATTTCATCAGGAAATAATATATATAATAGTATCATACCTGATGATGTAATTTTGCCTACAAAATATAAATAAAGTGAAAGAAAAGTATACAAACTAAGGATCAGTCTTCCTGATGATGTTATAAGGTAAAGTAGATCCATCAGTATCAATCTAAACGTTAAGCATGTGGACTAAGGTCTTTCTGTTACGACTTCTCTCAGTCCAAATCCTGTTTGTCTTTCAGGGCCAACTCCTGTGTCACACGTTAAGGTCTTACCAGCCCAACAGCACTCTGCCATGATAACTCTGTTAATGCTGTCATATGTTTATTACAGCTCACTAAAAATTGAGATCAAGGCAGGAGAGTTCACAGTAATCCCTCTCAAAGCACTCAGCCTTCACTGAGAAGTGCACTTCAGCAGCCATCTGAAAGCTAAAACCTGAGCAGAAGATTTGAGAGAAACGCCTGATCAGCACTCTGAACTTTTACAGGGTCTCCAAAGGTTTGGAGCTGGTCAACAAGACAGACAGGGAACTCCATGCTGTAGAAAGTTTCCAGTTAGTAATCACTTGATTCGTGATCAGACTCCAAGCCTTGCTAAAAGGAAAATCTCAATTCTGCTCTCAAAATCTGAAGCAAATTGTGATCTAAATTTAAGTGACGGTGCAACAAAGCAACACAGCTTTCCTACATACTAAATTGTTTCATCCCCTCCCCAAACTGGCAACCAAAGAAAAGGGGAGGCATTCCTTTTTCTGAGAGTAAATATTCACTGCAGTATCTACTATTTTTTCACCCCATAGTATCAAGCATACAATAAAAATTACAAAATGTAAGCAAATGGTATCCATTACCAAGAGAAGAAATAGCCAATAAAAATAGAACAGGAGATAAATCACTTGCTGGGGTTACAGGAAAGGGGCTTTAAAGAAACTGTTAAGTATATTAAAGATATATTACAAAAAGACATCCTATGAAATTGTTGATTTATATACTTAATTATCTTGCTTGGCAGTATGTTCAAGAGAAGGATAGGGAAATTTATTTTTATTTATCTATGCAGCCACAGGCCATTGCTTTGTCTTTAGTAATATCCACCAAATCTTTTATTGAAGAAGAAAAAAAAAAACTATGACAATGTATTTTCAAGTCTTTGGAAAAAATATCTATGCATACTAAAGACCCATGATGATACATACTGTATGTATGATACAACACTGTATGTATTGTTCCACAAATTAAATGGTAGTCTAAACTCAGTCTTATCACTGATAATGTGTAAATCTGCCTCAATCATTGAATGTCTCAGTTTAAGAAATCTTTGAGAATGATACATCAATTGCACTGGTTTAATTTTTTAAGCTAAAGTGATACAATAGTCCCAGGTATTTGGGGGTTACATTACAATACTGGCAAAATCACAGAAGAAAAGGACACATCAACTGAAAAGAACTATCAGTCATAATGTCTGCCAGAAGATTAAAATAATACGTATAGATAAACTCCCTTACACTGATGTATTTACTAATAACCAATTCCTAGGTCACTAAATGCTCTGAAGTGATATAAAGGGGGTTACATAATTTTAGTCTCAGTTATAATTTTTCCCTTTCAAAGGAGATTGATGGTCTTATATGTATCTACCTATCCCAATATTTTTGGAATAATTTGTAATATGTATCAAATATCTATAATGATACCCATTCTTCCCTAAATCCATGGTAGGAAGTAGCAGATATGACATAAAGGGAGTTGGGTTTGTAAGGGAGAAAAAATAGAGAATTGGTCCCTTTCTTCCTCTCTCTCAATAGGAAAATAGGAAGATAAGAGATAAAAGTATGTTAAAGGGTAGATTTCAGGGTTCTAATTTTTCCACTTCTCATGACTAAGCTGCATATGGGTAGTATTCCTATCCATTTATATACAAGGGTGGCCAAAAAACAGTGTGACCACTGTTGGCATACCTGGGAAAGCTAAAGGCCTCTGGAAGAAGTCTAGCAACCAGCTTATTTTTATGTCCAACATGGTATTTGATTAGTACAACTTTGGCAGGAAAAGAGATCTGGAAAAAAAGTCTATGCAGTACCCTGTGTCCTCATGGCCTGCACATGTTAATGATTTAGAGGTTCCCATGTACCCTGGTAAGGGAACAAGAAGTGTGTAGAAGGGATCACAGCTTGTGGTAAGTGAAGGAAACATGGACAGACATGGGCTTCAGCCATAGTTCAAAAAAGACCAGAGAATACCAGACCACCAGCTACCCACAACAGAGATGGGGAATTCAGGAAATACCACCTTTTTTTTCCTCCCACCACCCCAAATCATATAGGCCCCCTCTATACCCAGATAGCATCTTGTATAGAAGCAGATTATTGGGGGGAGAAAATAGGAAAAGCCAAGCATTTGCCTAAAGGAGATCAAGTCATCCACATAAGACTATTTTAACCAGAAAAAAACAGTGACACTATTAACTGACATATTTAAAGTTCTTCCAATTTAAGACTCTGTGGGGTTAAGGAGGATTATATCTGGTATAGAGGCAAAAAAGTACATTTTCTTTGAACATTTGGTTTGGAACATGAGTAAATGTTACCTCCTCGCTATGGACAGAAAAACAATCAAAACAACAGATGGACTGATAAATGATGGTAGATAGATACAAATATATCAGATATACAGATACAGATGATCAATAAAGATAAAAGGTGAAAATGGGGTTGAATATAGATATAGATGTATGTAGACATAGGTATAAAATATTCTACCACAAAAACAATAAAGAATAAGTCTTAAACAAAATCATTATTTCAGATATTGTTCCTGAATACAAAACTATCATTGTGGCTTTTCCACAAATGTCCCCCTCAAAAATAAACTTTAAAGGAAAGAAATGAATACTTTTGAATGTCTTACACATGCTAGGCTCTGGTTGTATGCTCTCTCAGGTAATCACCAAGCAGCTATGAAGTAGATATATTAATAGTTCCATTTTATAGCTGAGAACACAAAAAGTATAATGAATTAATTAATTAATTAAGTTAAGCAATTTGTTTAAGTCCAGGGAGCTCCCAGCAACAAAACCAATGTGCAAACCAGTTCTGTCTGGGTTTGCTATATGAGGTTGACTCCTGAAAAGGAAGATACAAGAAAATTAAGTAAGTCTTTCTTCATATCTGATATATAGATGCCCTTAGGATATCATTGTACAATCTCGGGTATTATTCAATTTATTATATATTTATTTCCCTAGAGAATATTGTTGCCACCTTTCTGAGATTTTTAACTCCTATGCTTCTTTTTACAGATTCAGAGCAATTATACAGTAGTTTTTACATAGTGGGGAAAAGGTTAAACATTTTGAACAAAGGAACAAAGTTTTAAGTCGCTTTAGCAGGTAGGCAAAAATACTAAGATTATGTCAAACACAATATAATGATCTTGGGTGCTAGATCAATAGCCACACAGAAAATAATCTTAAGAAGCTTAAACACCATGAAGAAACTAAAGCTAATCATCCTCCCTAAAAAGAGATTGATTTCAAATGATTCTGGAGTAAGACAATTCCCAAAGTGTGGCAGATTCTCTTCTAAAAAAGATATGCAAACACTCCAGATTAATGAGATAAAAGGAAAAAGATCATTCTCCATACTGATGGATGAAAAGGATAACGTGTTCACAAGTAGGGCTGCTTTATCTTGTATTTTCTTCCCAGATTGCTGAAGAAGGGAGGCATGCTTAAAAATCAATAAATAACACAGTGTTATTTTTCTTATGAAATGGTAGAAAAAATATTGACATAATCTCTGCCTGACTCTACACTCAGAGCCAAGGATAAGGTACCTAATGCCACTACACATTAGCAGAGAAACCAGAAGGTATAAAAATTAAATTGAATTAAGAAATAAATAGCAATCTTTTGGGAAAAAGATTCTTTTTCTATATAATTGGAGACAAGATAAAAAAAGATCAATTCATTTTTGCTCATTAGAGCAAAAGTCTTCTTATATCCTAAAACTGATCTGTAAGATTTCATTTAAAAATCCAGAAGAGGTAGAATTATGTTTTAATTTGTTTTTCTTGTTGGTATTTTCTTCCTTTTTTCTTTCCTTTCTTTTCTTTTTTCTTTTCTTTCTCTTTCTTTCTTTCTTTCTTTCTTTCTTTCTTTCTCTTTCTAAATCTATGTGTTAAATGGAAATAAAGTATATTTTTTAATTTAAAAAACTACCACTGTCATTTCCATTGATTTGGGAAGTGCTTTTAAAAATCCTGCCTTCCTGGGGTACCTGGCTGGGTCAGTCCATAGAACAGGAGACTCTTGATTTTGGGGTTGTGAGTTCAAGCCCCTTGTTGGTCATAGAGATTACTTAAAAAAAGAAAAAAAAAAAAAAGTCCTGCTTTTCCAAATACCACAGTAGTTTAGAGCAATGCTATTCAAAGTGTCTTCATGGATCACCGCTGGTCATAGAATTGTTACAGATCTATTATGAAAAAACATGGAAACTGGGAGTAAATGTTTAGAAATTTTTATATTAACAGTATAATTTTACATTTGTTAAATCTAAAAATAAAACATACAAGCTTGCATTTCATTTCTCTAGTAATTCTAGTAATTCATTTATACTGTACTTTATATTTGGGCTATAATAGTTTGGGAGGAGAAAAACAGGTCCTTTCTTACAGGTAAGATTTAGAAGCACTGGTTTAAGGATGAGTTTTGGCAATAAACAGAAATTGTCTTGAGTCCCAACTCTGCTAACTTCTAATTGTATGACACTGGGCAAGTTACTTCCACTATCCGAGTTTTAATTTCCTCATCTGAAAAGCGAGTACCAACTTTATATGATTGTTGTGTGGTCCTTAACCAACAATATCAGGATCACCTAGGTACTTGTTAAAAATGCAAAATCTCAAAACTGTCCCAGGCATACTAAATCAGAATCTGCACTTTAACAAGATCTCCAGGTGATGCATGTGCACAAATACAGTGCTTAACATAAAATGATCAAGAACTATTAGCTGCTGTTTTTATTCATCATAATAATATGTGAATGTCATTGCTTGAAAGAGAGGGTGATATTCAGCACTCATGTAAATACAGAGACATAAAAATCAAACAATTAATTTTCCACTATTTTTTAAGTACCTAGAAAGGACAAAATACAATACAAATTCTGTGGATACTAGTAACAAAGAACAACACATGCTTCTTATCCTCAAGGATCTCATGTGATAAAATATAAGTCAAGGGTATATAATAGAAATAACAAAGTGTTCTGATTTGTTGGTATAACCAGAAAGAAATTATTTCCAGAGGAAAATGGATAAATTGAGGCAAAGCAACTTTAAGACAGTATTCTTGCACAAAAAGTAAATTTTACCTGAACTGAAGGGAAAAAAAAAGGCAAAGGGGGAAAAATATCAGTCTGTGCCCAGCCAATAACTGTTGTGTATACTTGGTCTTATATAAATAATAACCTGAATGTTTAAGGGTTGAAGTGTTAACTTCAGCCAAATTCCTAGTCCTTTAAAGTTACCCTGCTGTGACCGGGCAGTACAGGGGTCACATACCATTTCAGCTGCAATAGCAAAACTCAGTGGGAAGTCAAAAATGAAATTGCTTGCTACTTATCTCTAGATCCTCTGTCTAGGTTTCCGAGAAACCATACGAAGGTAGCAAATATAGCTTAGTAATGATTTTTCAGAATCAACACATGAAGGTTAAAACAAGAAAGAAAAGGAGCACATTGACATTTGCTATTTTTACATCCCAACAATTCACACAGAGAGTATGCCTCAGCCTAATAGTGCCAGTGATGCTCCAGAGGCCACAAAAGATATCTAATAGGACTTGGGACGCCTGGGTGGCTCAGTTGGTTAAGCAGCTGCCTTCGGCTCAGGTCATGATCCCAGTGTCCTGGGATCGAGTCCCACATCGGGCTCCTTGGACCCCACCTTAATTTCAAGCATATTGACTGTGAATGGATATATCCTAAGATGTGACGTGGAACTCCGATGAAATGCTCCTCTGATTCTGGTTTCCCTCCCTGAATGATATCTATGACCCCATCACACAAAGGCACACCACATCCCCCAACACACACATACCAGACCTCTAGTAACATTTTTATTGGATCGGACCCCACCTTAATTTCAAGCATATTGACTGTGAATGGATATATCCTAAGATGTGACGTGGAACTCCGATGAAATGCTCCTCTGATTCTGGTTTCCCTCCCTGAATGATATCTATGACCCCATCACACAAAGGCACACCACATCCCCCAACACACACATACCAGACCTCTAGTAACATTTTTATTGGAGTAATTAAGTTATGTATTATATAATTTTGATCTCTGAGAGAAGATAAAATAGTAACAATTATAGAAATGGATGTGGCATTTCTTTAACATTTGAGTGATGGTCATAAAAACAGAAACATCCCTGATACAGCTATTAGAGGTAAAATGCTGCTCCAAATGACCACCACTGTGACCTCATATAGCACATTTATTATTCTAATATCTATCTGATTCTTAAAAATGAAACTAGTGTCAAAGAAAATTGCACAGGACAGATTAAACAGCAAGGAAGGTTTACTTCAAGACTACTATAATAGGGTAGAGGGATTCAGCTCGACTCCATGAAACAAAAAGTGGAGCGAGAGTTTTTAAGCACTGGGTGAGCTAATGGAAAAGTACTGGAGGAAGGACTCTGGTGGGGAGGTAGGTGGTCAGTGGGAGCAGGCCATCAGTGTTGCTGATTGGCACTTAACTAAATTGAGCTCCTACTCTTACACAGAGAGTGGGTGGTGGTGGTACTATCTTTCTTGATGATTACATTTCAAAGAGATGGTTCCCAGGTCCAAGAGAAAGAAAGTCACTCTTGGGTTGTAAAATAGGCTAAAAACTGAGAGAAGACATACCTAAGAGACAGAGAAAGAACTGACAATAGCAAGTTTTTTTTTAAAGTGGATGCTCTAAGAAAAAGAAAGTCAGGTGCCTACAATCGGGAAGAAAGCTGTCTGAAGTTTAGTCAAGCTAAGAAGGAATCGTAAAACCATTTTGATCACTTGGAAAAGAATTTTTTATTCTTTCAACTACATTATAAAACTTAATCATTCGTTTTCATAGCTGTGTAAGCTAGTATCTCTTCATACAATATTTATTCATCAATTTACTCACACATTTATCAGACATCTACTATATAACACACATTGGACTTAGCCAGGGAGATTAAAAACTTTAATAAGAAATTTTAAATATTAACAAAACAAGGAGGGATGGATAAGTAAATTACTCCAGGAGGGTGAAATTAATCCTTTTACAAAGAATATTTTTTCCTAAATTATCTGCCTTTTAAATCTACATTTTAAAATCAGATAATGTTCCTCAGGATGCATTTATATTCCAATTTTAAAAAATCTTATGAAATTTATCAATGTACAGAAAGTCCTATTTTTCAGATATCAATGTTATAAAAGAAAATGTACATTGCTTGACATTTATTTCCTATTTTGTTCTTTTCTTAATTTGGATTGTTGTTCCTGTTGAAAACCAACCCTAAATACTGGACTCTTTGCTATTTGGCTATAAATCTTTTGTTTTATTCCTAAAAAAGGAAACATGTTTATAATGCATACTTTATGTGGTTTAATCTTATTTTGTTCCTCCTAGCTCAACTTAGCTAAACCACACGTAAATTTAGTTTTGGTTCCTGGTCTTTTTGGTCATGCTAGAAATGTTAACGTCATTTTACAGCCTACTTTTAAAAGCTTCCTGCTATTGACTAATAAATACATATGTAAGTAATCCATTGTTCATCAGTGAAAGCCAGGCTCCTGAAAGACCAAGCAGAAGAGAGGACAATCACCCATCTTTGGAGCTGAGATTTTTAAAAGAGGTTTTTACAGAAAGTGTTTTAAAACCTCTTTATTTCCATTAAATATACCCATAGTTATAAGCAACAAATACATAAAGATGTACAAATGGGGATGCAAAAAGGCCATTTTTCTGGCTTATTTCATAGCAATAGCATTTCCCTTCACACCTCCCTTACGTTTTTGAAACACTTTAAAATTTTTACATCACCTCATCACATTGTAAAGTCTAAAAAGTGTACACTTTGCTTTACAACACCAAACTGAACCAACTAAACCTAAACTAATATTTCATACCACCCATGTATTTATTGAATTTTTCTTCTTGTTATATGATGTATAAAAGGCCTTATAAATTATTGAATGCCCAACAAAATAACTGAACTTGACAATTTTCTAAAACTACATATAAAAAATTCAAGTGTTCTGAGAGCTAGGCTTTTCATTTGAGTGGTAAGGGGAAAACAATTTTAAGAGAGAAAGAAAGTGGAATTTTTCATATATAAAGTCGATGTTACTGATTTTTAAAATGGTAGCTCTGTGATGACAGTGCCACCTAGTGGGGACATGCATTAGACAAGGTGTGTTTCAGCAGTTCTAACAAGACAGTTCCCTAATTTTCTATCATTTTGGTAACCAAGTGAGTTGCAAGAGTAAAAACTAAGATATAAGAAGACAGTTGTAGTTCTGATGAGGGAGCTTCTTAACCACACAGGGAAAATATATTTACCCTGAAAGCTAACAGTGTAGTTTTACAGTTTGTCTTCTGAGAATTGCAGACTCTCGCTGCACAGATTTTCAGCACAGATGACTGCATCTACTTCCCTCTCTCACACACACTAGGGCACTTGACCAAACTCCACCATAGCTTCTTTCAGCTCAAGGTCAGGTCCCTAGGATGACAACCCCATGCCCCTTAAAATATCTGCCTGAGAAAGCTCAGTGTTGCCAAAAGAATTTACTGTTTCTTCCAGCCAAAACCTGACTTCAGACCCTGACCTCCTTTCTTAGAGCATTTACTTTAGAAAGTATACTATTGTAAATCCCCTCTCTACCCCTTAGAGATGTATCTTCTACAACTGAAAAAGACATTTCTCAGGATTTAGGAGTCATCCCTTGAAAATGTAATCAAGAAGCCTAAGGCCTCTGTGGGAGGGTAGGTGCCTATGGTGACAGAGTGGCTTGACCACACTGACCAACCTCCCCTACCCTAACATTCCTCAGGACTTTCCCTTTAGCAGCCCCCAGCATTTAAAAAAGCTTTCCACCTTTTGTTTCAGTGGATTTGAGCTGAAGTCTCTCTCCTCCACTGTAATAGTCTGAATAAAATCTGTCTTGCCTTCCTGAACAAAATCCACCCTTGTTCTCTTTGACACTTCAAAGCTGGCAAGCTAGGAAGTGATTCAGAAGACTGAAAGAAGCCCATGGAAATCATCTGTCCCTACTGCTTTTGGGCAGTGATTTGGGCAGTGCAGAAAGCAAACATTATCATTTATCTGCTGAAACAGTGGCATCTTGACTTCTCTTAAAAACACTTCCCGATATTGAATCTCTCTCATCATCAGAAAATGTATCTTTATTTCTAACTTCCTACACTTTATAATCTAAATTCTGTTTCTCTGGTTTTTTCCTCAGTGGAACTAGAGAAAGAACCTATGGATCACAGAGTCAGACCTGAAAGAACTCATACATAGCGTAGGCCATTGTTTCGAGGACAAAACTGAAACTCAATTTTTTAAAGCCCATTGTCTAAACTGAAAACATACATTAATGCTAGAATAAAATTAGCCTCTAGGTCCTGACTCAAAGCCTAGCAGTCTCTCTACTCTACAACAATGTATCTCACTGCTTTGTGTATGGTCTTCCAGATAACTAAAATCAAACAGTAAGATAATATGGTTTGCCCTCAGTCTTGTCTTCTTAAAATTTCAGCACTATTAATCTCCCCTCTGACACTTTTTAAAATTCTCACCTAATCCTTCTTTCCCAATGCACAGTACCTAGTACCACATGAACACACTATACTCACTTAGTACCTTTTGAGTGGCTCCACCCATCTTAGCTACATCTAAATTTCTTTGCTCCCTCTTGTGCTCATTTGAGGTATGCTCACCAGAAGAAAATAGCCTATGTATGTTCATGGCTTGCAATGATTATTGCTTCATTTAAAATATGTTGAGAATAAATCATTCTCATTTTTATAGTCCATCAAGGTGGATTTCAGCAAAGTACAGCAGTAAATGTGGCAAGTAATGATTTACTCTGTGAAAAAAGTATGAGCTTCATAGGTTGTTTAGACATATGAAGACAAAACCCTTAGTGACAGAAACTGTAAAATCTATTTTGTGGTTTCTCCTATAGGATGTAAGCCATGACTATACCTGTATCGCATTCCTCATTGACTTCATATATGAATGCCTTTGTTAAGCAGGTAAAGAACTTGGCATCCCATCCTTAATTTATCACACACAAAGTAGAAATTATTATAGAATCAGTTTCTTTTTTTTTTTTTAAGATTTTATTTATTTATTTGACAGAGAAAGACACAGTGAGAGAGGGAACACAAGCAGAGGGAGTGGAAGAGGGAGAAGTAGGCTTCCCATGAAGCAGGGAGCCCGATGCGGGGCTCGATCCCAGAATCCTGGAATCATGACCTGAGCCATAGCCAGACGCTTAATGACTAAGCCACCTGGGTGCCCTGAATCACAGTTTCTGATTTTCATTATTATTATTCCTAAGATCAAATTCCTACTTGTACATATAAATATGAATTCATTCAATTGAGAGGGTTCTAAAAATATTTGCTACTCTCAAATAAGGTCTTCCAAAAAATCAAACTACTATTGTTTTTTCTTTTTTACTTTGACACCACTTAGAAATACTGACTTGGAGGATGCGTTTATTTTATGCTAACTCAAACACTCGTAAGATGGTAGGCAAACATCCTGGCATCAACCAGGAACAACAACAAAAAAACAGTCAAAGAAATCCTTATTTATACCTGACAGCATATTCTATTATGGTTGTTTTATTTCTCTTTAACTTAAAATAATGCATAAATTCATAAATATTTCATAAAATATCCCTTAATATCTATAAATCATTTTTAAAGTCTAAATATATGTATAACATAAAGCAAAAAATGTACATTTTCTTGCTCAAACAAATACAAAAAACAAAAAAATCTAGAAATTGGAGATGCTTTTCTTTAGCAATCAATTCCTTATTGGTTTGAATAATAACTGCAGCTGTAGGGAAAATATCAATACTGGTGAGCACATACCAATACATGTAGAAGGCTGTATTTTAATTATCTCTCTCTCCCACTTCTGTGCCCCTTCAGGGACTATGTCCTACTTATCTTTATAACCCTGTCACTGAACATACTAGCTATCATATAGGAGCTCAATAAATGTTTGTCCAAATAAACCATACCCAAGTGCTTACTGAATTGGTGATTAGAGTCAGAAAACTCTAAAAATTTTTGTTTCTCTTGGTAATTCAGTAATTAACAGAAGTTGGTATTCAAGTTTTGTATCTGGTATCAACCTTCACATATGCCCTAGGATAGAGACCAAAATACAGCTAAGAGTTGCTTAATTTTACACAAGTCAAATTTAATCTGACATTAATAAGATGGGATAAAAAGCCCCTTTTTATTCCTCTGAAATGTTCCCCAAGTCCTTACCTTCAAGCTTTGATGATACTCTTTCATGGCCTGTGTACATCTTTTTCCATCTCACCACCCACTCCTGCCTGCAACTACTCCCCAACACTCAAGGCCCAAGTCAAATCATACCTCCCCCATGAAGCATAACATCATGTCCACAACACTGACATAGATAGAACTGTTTATGATTTTCTGTTATACATTCTCCATCTGTAAACTGTACAATATCATTGTGATGGAAATATTTTAAACCCTGGACACTGAACCTGATAATACACATTCCTGGCACTTTTTATCTTGGGGTCCACAACCACATAACTGACACTTAACCTTTCTCAGCAACTTTCCATTAACTTTCAATTGTCTGTTCTTACCCTTATCTACCCCACTTTTATGTTTATATCGTTGTACTCTGGTCTTGGTATATGTTTTGTTGCTGTTGTTATCTCTTAGTTTTGGTTAGGTTTTTGAACTCTGCTACATTCTCCTCAACCCTTTTCATTTGTAGCCTTTCTCAGCTTGAGGTGAACAATTCCTCCATTTCCAACACATTGTATTAATCCCTCAGCTCCCATCCCATCTGGGAAAGAGCTTAGGCAGTAAGCATTGAACTTTGAGCAATTGCTAGAAAGGAATCCCCAGTTAAAGACCAGGTTCCTCTTCCATATAGGGAAGTTTGATTTCAAGGTAGAAAGAGTATCCTAGCCAATGGAATTTCCAGAGAGCTAAAACTTCTAGCAAGAGCCTGGGTCCCAACACTGTAAGAACAGTACGTAAAGATAAAGAGGAGTACTACTTCAGATAATCATAAAAGTTTCCACAGAGGAGATGTTATTTAAGTAGAGACAAGAAAGAAGTCAGGATGCAAACCATGTGATTATCTGGGAGACAAGCATCCCCTAACAATGGAAGAAAATCTATAATTTCCTGACACTGACTCATTCTTATAATGTTGAATTAGCAACAAGTAAACTAGTTGGCTGGAGCAGAATGCATGAGGATGAAACAGGTCAGAAATGTGGTCAGGCGCACCAGGGTGGCTCAGTCGGTTAAGCATCTGACTCTTGATTTTGGCTCAGGTCATGATCTCAGGGTTGTGAAATCAAGCCCCATGTTAGGCTCTAATGGAATCAGTCTGCTTGAGATTCTCTCCCTCCTTTCCCACTGCCCCTATCCCTACTCATGCTCACTTGTGCTCTTTCTCTCAAATAAATAAATAAAATTTTTGAGGAATAAGATCAGAGAAGTCGGCTGATATAAGATCTTACAGGTGATGGTAAAGATTCTGGATATCATACTTAAACATAATGAGAAACTATTAAAATATTGAAAATGGGAGAGTGATATGATCTGATTAAATTTTTAAAAATAACTGACTTAAATATATGTGTAGGGTTCAAAATGTTACATATGAAGAAATCACTCGGGATGGCAACCTATAAAAAATCAGTAACTGAATGCTAAATGTTATACTAAATACACACAAAAAACAGGTTCTAGTCATCTAGAATTTTTCTAAGATTTGCCATTTCAAAGTAGGACTCAGGAAAATATAAACTATATATACACATATAAATACATATATAAATATATACAAATACATATAAATGTGTTGATTGTTATTTTACTTTTCAACTTACCATGAATATTTAATAAGTAAAATTAATGTGTATCAATAAGAGAAAAATATTTTTATCAATCCTATTTTGAGGAAACATTTTTGTATTTCTTAACCAATTTCTTTTCATTAAATATGTTAAGTATTTTGAAAAAGTAATCTTGAGGTATGGGACTGAATGTTCTTTCATACTTGAAGGATATGGAGAACAGATTTAGATGATTAAAATAGATTAGCTAGTGCTAAACAGGAAAATGAAGAACAGTAAAAAACAAAGCAAGTAAATATATTTTTATCAAACACCAAATAAATACCTAGCAAGAGATAATGTGTAATATACAAGGTTGATAAGCAGAACATAGTACTTAGGTTCAAATCTCTAATTTTCTATCAGCAGGGCTGTTTTCATTTTTAGATCACAAAAAAGATACTCCACACGTTAGGACTTGATGATTTTATCTCTTTCTACTGGATAAAAGGAATAGAACTGAGTGATTAGCATCTCTGACTGCAGGGTCGAATAAACTGAGAGAACTCTGGCTCCACCAGTTGCTAATCATATCACCTTGAATAAGTCATGTAAGTGCTCTAAGTCCTAATATTCTTATCCATGAGATGACCATAAGATTAGTTCCTACATCCAAAGGGTTGCTCTAAAAGAGATCATTCCTATAAAACATTTACACCAGCCTCTGAAATACAGTACGTACCTCTTAAATATTGTGTGTGATTACTTCTGGGCTGCCTTGTGCTATTGCTATCAAAACACAATGATAATCTCAAGGAGTCTAAATAAAATGCAATTAGAAAGAAAGTGTTGGTTAAAATGTGTATTTTTTGTGTCAGTAAAAAATTAAATTTCATCAGGAAATAATATATATAATAGTATCATACCTGATGATGTAATTTTGCCTACAAAATATAAATAAAGTGAAAGAAAAGTATACAAACTAAGGATCAGTCTTCCTGATGATGTTATAAGGTAAAGTAGATCCATCAGTATCAATCTAAACGTTAAGCATGTGGACTAAGGTCTTTCTGTTACGACTTCTCTCAGTCCAAATCCTGTTTGTCTTTCAGGGCCAACTCCTGTGTCACACGTTAAGGTCTTACCAGCCCAACAGCACTCTGCCATGATAACTCTGTTAATGCTGTCATATGTTTATTACAGCTCACTAAAAATTGAGATCAAGGCAGGAGAGTTCACAGTAATCCCTCTCAAAGCACTCAGCCTTCACTGAGAAGTGCACTTCAGCAGCCATCTGAAAGCTAAAACCTGAGCAGAAGATTTGAGAGAAACGCCTGATCAGCACTCAACTTTTACAGGGTCTCCAAAGGTTTGGAGCTGGTCAACAAGACAGACAGGGAACTCCATGCTGTAGAAAGTTTCCAGTTAGTAATCACTTGATTCGTGATCAGACTCCAAGCCTTGCTAAAAGGAAAATCTCAATTCTGCTCTCAAAATCTGAAGCAAATTGTGATCTAAATTTAAGTGACGGTGCAACAAAGCAACACAGCTTTCCTACATACTAAATTGTTTCATCCCCTCCCCAAACTGGCAACCAAAGAAAAGGGGAGGCATTCCTTTTTCTGAGAGTAAATATTCACTGCAGTATCTACTATTTTTTCACCCCATAGTATCAAGCATACAATAAAAATTACAAAATGTAAGCAAATGGTATCCATTACCAAGAGAAGAAATAGCCAATAAAAATAGAACAGGAGATAAATCACTTGCTGGGGTTACAGGAAAGGGGCTTTAAAGAAACTGTTAAGTATATTAAAGATATATTACAAAAAGACATCCTATGAAATTGTTGATTTATATACTTAATTATCTTGCTTGGCAGTATGTTCAAGAGAAGGATAGGGAAATTTATTTTTATTTATCTATGCAGCCACAGGCCATTGCTTTGTCTTTAGTAATATCCACCAAATCTTTTATTGAAGAAGAAAAAAAAAAACTATGACAATGTATTTTCAAGTCTTTGGAAAAAATATCTATGCATACTAAAGACCCATGATGATACATACTGTATGTATGATACAACACTGTATGTATTGTTCCACAAATTAAATGGTAGTCTAAACTCAGTCTTATCACTGATAATGTGTAAATCTGCCTCAATCATTGAATGTCTCAGTTTAAGAAATCTTTGAGAATGATACATCAATTGCACTGGTTTAATTTTTTAAGCTAAAGTGATACAATAGTCCCAGGTATTTGGGGGTTACATTACAATACTGGCAAAATCACAGAAGAAAAGGACACATCAACTGAAAAGAACTATCAGTCATAATGTCTGCCAGAAGATTAAAATAATACGTATAGATAAACTCCCTTACACTGATGTATTTACTAATAACCAATTCCTAGGTCACTAAATGCTCTGAAGTGATATAAAGGGGGTTACATAATTTTAGTCTCAGTTATAATTTTTCCCTTTCAAAGGAGATTGATGGTCTTATATGTATCTACCTATCCCAATATTTTTGGAATAATTTGTAATATGTATCAAATATCTATAATGATACCCATTCTTCCCTAAATCCATGGTAGGAAGTAGCAGATATGACATAAAGGGAGTTGGGTTTGTAAGGGAGAAAAAATAGAGAATTGGTCCCTTTCTTCCTCTCTCTCAATAGGAAAATAGGAAGATAAGAGATAAAAGTATGTTAAAGGGTAGATTTCAGGGTTCTAATTTTTCCACTTCTCATGACTAAGCTGCATATGGGTAGTATTCCTATCCATTTATATACAAGGGTGGCCAAAAAACAGTGTGACCACTGTTGGCATACCTGGGAAAGCTAAAGGCCTCTGGAAGAAGTCTAGCAACCAGCTTATTTTTATGTCCAACATGGTATTTGATTAGTACAACTTTGGCAGGAAAAGAGATCTGGAAAAAAAGTCTATGCAGTACCCTGTGTCCTCATGGCCTGCACATGTTAATGATTTAGAGGTTCCCATGTACCCTGGTAAGGGAACAAGAAGTGTGTAGAAGGGATCACAGCTTGTGGTAAGTGAAGGAAACATGGACAGACATGGGCTTCAGCCATAGTTCAAAAAAGACCAGAGAATACCAGACCACCAGCTACCCACAACAGAGATGGGGAATTCAGGAAATACCACCTTTTTTTTTCCTCCCACCACCCCAAATCATATAGGCCCCCTCTATACCCAGATAGCATCTTGTATAGAAGCAGATTATTGGGGGGAGAAAATAGGAAAAGCCAAGCATTTGCCTAAAGGAGATCAAGTCATCCACATAAGACTATTTTAACCAGAAAAAAACAGTGACACTATTAACTGACATATTTAAAGTTCTTCCAATTTAAGACTCTGTGGGGTTAAGGAGGATTATATCTGGTATAGAGGCAAAAAAGTACATTTTCTTTGAACATTTGGTTTGGAACATGAGTAAATGTTACCTCCTCGCTATGGACAGAAAAACAATCAAAACAACAGATGGACTGATAAATGATGGTAGATAGATACAAATATATCAGATATACAGATACAGATGATCAATAAAGATAAAAGGTGAAAATGGGGTTGAATATAGATATAGATGTATGTAGACATAGGTATAAAATATTCTACCACAAAAACAATAAAGAATAAGTCTTAAACAAAATCATTATTTCAGATATTGTTCCTGAATACAAAACTATCATTGTGGCTTTTCCACAAATGTCCCCCTCAAAAATAAACTTTAAAGGAAAGAAATGAATACTTTTGAATGTCTTACACATGCTAGGCTCTGGTTGTATGCTCTCTCAGGTAATCACCAAGCAGCTATGAAGTAGATATATTAATAGTTCCATTTTATAGCTGAGAACACAAAAAGTATAATGAATTAATTAATTAATTAAGTTAAGCAATTTGTTTAAGTCCAGGGAGCTCCCAGCAACAAAACCAATGTGCAAACCAGTTCTGTCTGGGTTTGCTATATGAGGTTGACTCCTGAAAAGGAAGATACAAGAAAATTAAGTAAGTCTTTCTTCATATCTGATATATAGATGCCCTTAGGATATCATTGTACAATCTCGGGTATTATTCAATTTATTATATATTTATTTCCCTAGAGAATATTGTTGCCACCTTTCTGAGATTTTTAACTCCTATGCTTCTTTTTACAGATTCAGAGCAATTATACAGTAGTTTTTACATAGTGGGGAAAAGGTTAAACATTTTGAACAAAGGAACAAAGTTTTAAGTCGCTTTAGCAGGTAGGCAAAAATACTAAGATTATGTCAAACACAATATAATGATCTTGGGTGCTAGATCAATAGTCACACAGAAAATAATCTTAAGAAGCTTAAACACCATGAAGAAACTAAAGCTAATCATCCTCCCTAAAAAGAGATTGATTTCAAATGATTCTGGAGTAAGACAATTCCCAAAGTGTGGCAGATTCTCTTCTAAAAAAGATATGCAAACACTCCAGATTAATGAGATAAAAGGAAAAAGATCATTCTCCATACTGATGGATGAAAAGGATAACGTGTTCACAAGTAGGGCTGCTTTATCTTGTATTTTCTTCCCAGATTGCTGAAGAAGGGAGGCATGCTTAAAAATCAATAAATAACACAGTGTTATTTTTCTTATGAAATGGTAGAAAAAATATTGACATAATCTCTGCCTGACTCTACACTCAGAGCCAAGGATAAGGTACCTAATGCCACTACACATTAGCAGAGAAACCAGAAGGTATAAAAATTAAATTGAATTAAGAAATAAATAGCAATCTTTTGGGAAAAAGATTCTTTTTCTATATAATTGGAGACAAGATAAAAAAAGATCAATTCATTTTTGCTCATTAGAGCAAAAGTCTTCTTATATCCTAAAACTGATCTGTAAGATTTCATTTAAAAATCCAGAAGAGGTAGAATTATGTTTTAATTTGTTTTTCTTGTTGGTATTTTCTTCCTTTTTTCTTTCCTTTCTTTTCTTTTTTCTTTTCTTTCTCTTTCTTTCTTTCTTTCTTTCTTTCTTTCTTTCTCTTTCTAAATCTATGTGTTAAATGGAAATAAAGTATATTTTTTAATTTAAAAAACTACCACTGTCATTTCCATTGATTTGGGAAGTGCTTTTAAAAATCCTGCCTTCCTGGGGTACCTGGCTGGGTCAGTCCATAGAACAGGAGACTCTTGATTTTGGGGTTGTGAGTTCAAGCCCCTTGTTGGTCATAGAGATTACTTAAAAAAAGAAAAAAAAAAAAAAGTCCTGCTTTTCCAAATACCACAGTAGTTTAGAGCAATGCTATTCAAAGTGTCTTCATGGATCACCGCTGGTCATAGAATTGTTACAGATCTATTATGAAAAAACATGGAAACTGGGAGTAAATGTTTAGAAATTTTTATATTAACAGTATAATTTTACATTTGTTAAATCTAAAAATAAAACATACAAGCTTGCATTTCATTTCTCTAGTAATTCTAGTAATTCATTTATACTGTACTTTATATTTGGGCTATAATAGTTTGGGAGGAGAAAAACAGGTCCTTTCTTACAGGTAAGATTTAGAAGCACTGGTTTAAGGATGAGTTTTGGCAATAAACAGAAATTGTCTTGAGTCCCAACTCTGCTAACTTCTAATTGTATGACACTGGGCAAGTTACTTCCACTATCCGAGTTTTAATTTCCTCATCTGAAAAGCGAGTACCAACTTTATATGATTGTTGTGTGGTCCTTAACCAACAATATCAGGATCACCTAGGTACTTGTTAAAAATGCAAAATCTCAAAACTGTCCCAGGCATACTAAATCAGAATCTGCACTTTAACAAGATCTCCAGGTGATGCATGTGCACAAATACAGTGCTTAACATAAAATGATCAAGAACTATTAGCTGCTGTTTTTATTCATCATAATAATATGTGAATGTCATTGCTTGAAAGAGAGGGTGATATTCAGCACTCATGTAAATACAGAGACATAAAAATCAAACAATTAATTTTCCACTATTTTTTAAGTACCTAGAAAGGACAAAATACAATACAAATTCTGTGGATACTAGTAACAAAGAACAACACATGCTTCTTATCCTCAAGGATCTCATGTGATAAAATATAAGTCAAGGGTATATAATAGAAATAACAAAGTGTTCTGATTTGTTGGTATAACCAGAAAGAAATTATTTCCAGAGGAAAATGGATAAATTGAGGCAAAGCAACTTTAAGACAGTATTCTTGCACAAAAAGTAAATTTTACCTGAACTGAAGGGAAAAAAAAAGGCAAAGGGGGAAAAATATCAGTCTGTGCCCAGCCAATAACTGTTGTGTATACTTGGTCTTATATAAATAATAACCTGAATGTTTAAGGGTTGAAGTGTTAACTTCAGCCAAATTCCTAGTCCTTTAAAGTTACCCTGCTGTGACCGGGCAGTACAGGGGTCACATACCATTTCAGCTGCAATAGCAAAACTCAGTGGGAAGTCAAAAATGAAATTGCTTGCTACTTATCTCTAGATCCTCTGTCTAGGTTTCCGAGAAACCATACGAAGGTAGCAAATATAGCTTAGTAATGATTTTTCAGAATCAACACATGAAGGTTAAAACAAGAAAGAAAAGGAGCACATTGACATTTGCTATTTTTACATCCCAACAATTCACACAGAGAGTATGCCTCAGCCTAATAGTGCCAGTGATGCTCCAGAGGCCACAAAAGATATCTAATAGGACTTGGGACGCCTGGGTGGCTCAGTTGGTTAAGCAGCTGCCTTCGGCTCAGGTCATGATCCCAGTGTCCTGGGATCGAGTCCCACATCGGGCTCCTTGCTCGTCAGGGAGCCTGCTTCTCCCTCTGCCTCTGCCTGCCATTCTGTCTGCCTGTGCTCGCTCGCTCTCCCTCTCTCTCTCTGACAAATAAATAAAAAATAAAATCTTTAAAAAAAAAAAAAGATATCTAATAGGACTAGTTTCTTATCTAATATACATCTGATGGTTCTCTTCTGTTAAAGACATGTACAAGGATTGCTCAGAGCAAAGAAACATAAATACTGGTAAGTTACCACTCCACTTATAGTACCTTTATTTTCTTTTCAATTCCTTATAACTGACTTTTGTAAAAGCTGAATTCTTACAAAATGGAAACTTCAGTTGGACACAGAAAAGTATTTTTCTATGGTGCCAAGTACCAAGATTCCTTCCAGGACATGGACAGTTATCTAGTGTTCACCCTGTACCCCTCATTATACTAGATACTAAAAGATGGACGTATAAGAAATAAGAATGTTCTCTAACTGTGATATTTATGGGAGGTACACAAAGAACACATGCAAAAATTCTATTTTTTGTAGTGAGTCCAGAAACCTGGTTTCCCTTCTCAACTTCCACCTACTTTTTATTTTGCCATGTTTAACATACCATAAATATAAACAATATCTTGAAAACCTGAGTTCCACCAAATGTATCCATGACTTCAAAGACTCCTATGACACTAAAACAACTGATATATAAGTTTTAAAAAATTTATTGAAACTGGATAAAATTCAGTCATTTTATTCTTAAATGTATAGGAATAAAGTGTATTTTCTTATAATTTAAAATTCTTTATATATTGGGAAAGTGAGAAAATCATTTGAAAATATTCTAAGACTTTATGAACCTGACCCCAAATATATTGTCTTTATTATTAGAAACATGAAATAGCACATGGATGCACTTAAGTAATTCAATAATTAGTTTCATATGCCATTTTTATACTCGGTAATAATACACTGTCATTTTAGAAATGGTTCTTAAGTTCAAAATTATATGATTAGTTCCCAAGACTGTATTATTACTTTGTTTCAGCTCCAAAAAGCAGTTGTGGAAACTTTCTTTTAAATGTCATGGTATTGCCTAATTTTCTTTGTAAGAATCTTCCTGAAGTACATGTGAATAATTGTGTTAAATTATTCATCAAGAAAGTTAATTTGGCAGTAAATTATAATAAAGGAGTGGGTTTCTGAATGTAATCCAGGAATTTAATGCCTGAAGGATAAACTACACTGACAGAATTTGTCCTTGACTATGGCCTTACTGCTATAAGCTAACCCCAAAATTAACATTTCATACTTTTAAAAGCTAAAAAGAATGATTATGCTTTTTGACAACACAGAGGATGCTGATTTTTCTCTTGCAGAGGAGCATGAATTAGAGAAAGTTGAACATGTTTTGGACTGAATTCCTAACTCTACCTTTCATCAGCTGTGTGATTGGGCAAACTGTTTAACTCTCCGAGCTTCATGATTCTTTTTTCCAGCTGTAAAATGTTTATTGAAATATGTAGGGGTGCCCAGATGGTTCAGTTAAGCATCTGACTCTTAATTTCAGCTCAGGTCATGATTTCAAGGTTTAGTTCGAGACCCACATCAGGCTCTGTACTGGGCATGGAGTCTGCCTCTCTCCCTCTGCCTCTCTTCTCACTTGTGCATGTGCACACATGTGTACTCTCTTTCTCTCTCTAAAATAAACAAACAAATCTTTAAAAAATAAAATAAATTATGTAATATTTACATTTTTAAAAAAAGATTTTATTTATTTATTTGACAGACAGAGATCACAAGTAGGCAGAGAGAGAGGAGGAAGCAGGTCCCCCGAGGAGCAGAGAGCCCGATGTGGGGCTCGATTCCAGGACCCTGGGATCATGACTTGAGCCGAACGCAGAGGCTTTAACCCACTGAGCCACCCAGGCACCCCTGTAATATTTACATTTGTTGTGATTAATAAAAGAAATTAAAAGCAGCTACATCTGTTTCTAAAATCTAAAAGGCACTCAGTAATTTTTAGTTCCCTTCCTTTCTTCTCCCTTCATAGTGGGAGTGGGGGAGAATATTTGTAATTCCCTCAGGGTACTCAACAAAATTTTTTTAAATTAAATTTTATAACATCTATTGGTTAAGGGGTACCTGGGTGGCTCAGTGGGTTAAAGCCTCTGCCTTCAGCTCAGGTCATGATCCCAGGGTCCTGGGATCGAGCCCCACGTCAGGCTCTCTGCTTGGTGGGAAGCCTGCTTCCTCCTGTCTTTCTCTTCCTGCTTCTCTGCCTACTTGTGATCTCTGTCTGTCAAATAAATAAATAAAATCTTTTAAAAAATAATAATAATTTTTCACATGCATTAGCTCTTTAAATACTTCCAGTAACCTTGTTGGGGGCAAAGCAAGTAATTATCCCTTACCGACAGGTAAAGAGACAGGATCAGGGAAGATAAATGCATTAACCAAGTCCACACAACTAGAAAATACACACAACTTGAGATAAAAACCCAAGTGTGATTTCAAGGCCATTCCCTATCCCTTACATCACTGGTTCCCAAACCCAGGCCTACACAATACTCAGTGGTACAAAAATCTTCTCTAAACTGTGGAAAAATTAGGAAAATGACATAATCAGGGAATTTTTCTAAAAGTAAAGTATATTCATATTTTTAAAGTTCAGAAGTTATGCCCATTTTAAGGATAAAATGTATATATTTTTATTTTAAAGCAGTAGTGAGAGTAGATGGTAGATGTTTCTAATGTCTTCTTTAAAGCTAAAATTACATATTGTTAAGCCTACATGTCTGCATTTTTTTTTTAGTTTTATTGGACTGTGAAATGCAAAGTTCTAAAAATCATACACTATGGCATGCTACTTTATTACTCTCACTAGTAATAAAAAAATCAGACTGCACTGAAATAACATGAGATTTCCAAATGACACAGGCTCCAGAGAATACAAAATAATGATGTGAGTAGACTCTATTCTTATCAAATATAAACTAAAAGCTCCAAAAAGGGCATTTTAGACTTTTAACAGGTTTCAATGGTGGTAGTTTCACCGGAACTGTAAAGTTGAGCAACATCAAATTATTTACCAATAACAAGCGTTATGTTGACAGGACAGATGAGAATCCAGTGACTATAGCTGACCACTACCAGGTGAGGCAGCTCCCAGTGGAAGCATACCTAGCATGACTTTCTGTAATGAAGATCCATGGCGTTTTCAGAGTAATCAGACCACATTAGGGTTAACAGGTTACTAACCTTGTCCTGCTCTAGTTTTCTGAATTCTTTTCTACATGTCAATTTACTTTCCATAGTGTGAAACTATCCTGCCTCATTCTTTCCTGGACACATCCATGAATCATCTGGCTTGGCAAAATAATGTTTAAATGGTCTGAAATTTAGTAACCTGGTACTAATGCTTTCTTATGTAACCTGTCCTCCCCTCCTCCCCATAAACAAAGCTGGGCTGCCTTGATACAATGGCACAACTGAGATACAAACTTTGATACAATTTTGATCAATGCTTTGTTCAAAATTGTATCAAATGCTTTCCAACTGCTCTGTGTATAACACTTTCCTTGCAATTCCATCCTACAAACCAATTTTCTCTTCATTGTCTATACCATCAGTGCCTATATGGTTCATGGCATATGATCAGCACTCAAAAAGTGAACTGATGAATTAGTAGATCGATTAATTAATTAGCTAATTGATTAACGGTGTCTCTAGTATAGGTACATCTGTAACAACTTTAGTGGATTTCCTCTACAGAGATGAGACATAGGATACACTCCTTGAGAGTCTCTGTTGAGGGCAGCCCCAAGACATTTCAACAGAACTCCAGAGCCACAGAAACGCCATCCAGATTTGGAGATCCGTATTCCAAATTTGATTTACATTCATAAAATTAAAGAGATCTTATACTGACATATGATCCCAGTGGTTTATAATTATGTAATTTTGCAATTAAAAAAAAGAAGAAAGGAACATCTCATTTAACATACCTTTATCAATAGGTCCTTCAGAACATTTCCTTGATGATATAAAGGATCATATGTTATCAAGTTTTTAATAAAATGGCACTAAATACATTCACAATGCAGGATAAAATGCATGTTATTATTTTTGTTAACTTTAAAAGCAAACCTAGAGATATTAGTGTAGTTGAGAGCCCATATGGATATAATCTACTTTCAATGGATTTTTTTTTCCAGAGGGAATTATAAATGGCAAATCTAGAAGCAGCTCTGAGATCTTTTGAAACATAGTCAAAATTAAAATGATACATAAAAATCTAGAAAACAGGTTAAGTCCAAGGGAGTCAAATCATGGAAACTATGCTCTCATGATTGAATTTAGCAGACGTCCTCAGGAGAATAAAATAAGCTGCAATAAAAAGGAGAATTCTATACTTTGATAACACACAAAAACCCTTCTAAGTGTGAAAAAAAATTTCAATATCAATGTTTAAGACACTGCATCTTTCTTTTTTTGAAAAAGATACACTAGAAAAATTGTTTTCAACTAAGCAATGAATGGAATATGCTTTATGAAACAGATGTTCATGAGAACCATATCTCTATTAGGTAAAATATAAAAATGAAAACATTAAGGGATTTCAGATATAAAGAGATACCTATAAATTATTAGAAAATCCATTTAATATCTAAGGCACTGTCATGCAATAAGAAAATTCAATATTCAGAAGACTTTCTAAGAAGAAAGAGGAAGTACATAACTCTGGCTGAAAGGATACAGTGGCATTGGTGTGATGTGAGGAGACAGGCATGGAAGAGAAAGCTGCAGAAAACATAATGCTTAAACTGAATCTCAAAGAATTATTGATAATTTTCCACATGAGCAATGAAAGCAACAATATTCTAGGCAGAGAGAAAAGCCAAAGCAATGATATGTTGCATTATTTAACACTTTTTTAATCACAGGAGACAAGAAACACAATCCAAAATGGCTAAAGCAAAACAAAAACAAAAAGCAAACAAACAAAAAAAGGAAGAGAGAGAGAGAGAGAGAAAGATGTAAATTCCTAGACCAGTCAAGGTCCAGATATAAAAACAGGGACCATGATAAGCAGTTTAAACCAAAAGCATTCACTTCAGGGAACTGGTTACTCTGATGGTGAAAGCAAAAAGGGATGCTAAGTTAACCCAAATATCCTCTGTCCTCAGGTTCTGGCTTAAAGAAGTATGTATCTGGTTTGATCTTCTATCCAGACTGCTAAAACTTTCTCCATTTCAGCAATAAGCAATAATTTAAAAAAAAAAAAAAAAAAAAAAAGCTGTGCTTTCTAATCATTTGTGTGTTCACTGGAAAGCATCTTAATTTCCTTCAAGAAGAAATTTTCCTTTGCATTCACAATGCGGCTAACTATTTGGCATAAGAGGCCTACTTTGGGGTCTGTCTGAGCTTTTGGCATGCCTTCCTCTCTAAGCTTAATCATTTCTAGCTTCTGATTTAAAGAAAGAAACATGTGTCTCTTCCTTTCACTTGGAAGACTTAGAGGCCATTGTACGGTTATTGATTGCCTAATTTCAATTCTGTTGTGTCTGAGGGAGGGAAAAGGGAGGCCCAAGGAGAGGGAGACAGAGATGGGGGAATGGACAGATGGTGGAGCAGTCAGAACACACACATTTATAGAGGAAGTTCACCATCTTATATGGGTGTGGTTTGTGAACTCCAAAATAATTAAAATAATACCGTAAAAGATCACTGGCCACAGATCACTAAAACCAACAGAATAATGAAAATACTCCAAGAATGACCAAAATGTGACACAGAAACAGTAAGTGAGCAAATGTGAGAAAAATAGCACTGACAGATTCGCTCAATGCAGGGTTGCCACAGACCTTTAATTTCTAAAAAGCACTGTATCTGTGAATGCAATAAAAGTGAAGTACAAAACAAAAACAAAAACAAGGTATGCCTATATAGTTTTTTTTAACATTTATTGAATAATGCACTTAAAAATAATTGAAATGGAACATTTTATGTCAAGTGTATTTTACCACAATAAAAATATCAATTATAAAAATAAATAAGAGGCTACAGCTGGGATTATCTTCAGTTGTTGGAGACACACTGTTAGGAGCTATGAACAGGAGAGAAGCCCCTCTGTCGTCCTTTCACTTTGACTCTAGTGCCTCCCAGTCAGAGAACCCAATGGGAAGCTGGCTGTCCAGAGAGTCTGAAGTTAGTATGTGAAGTCCCAGTCTCCTAAACTTAGAAGTATGGATTTAGAGCTAAGAAATATTAAGCCCAAGATTGACCCAAGAACTTGAAGGATGTCATCAGGGACTACCTTTTAACTTTTCTCTCCTCCATGTTGGCTTCATTCTTAGTTTAAAAAGCTCATAGTCTCCAGGTCCACATTCCAGGCTCAAGACCATGAGAAAACAATGCCTCTTTTTCTTTTGTTCATGCATGCAGTATTCTGCCATTGGCTTTGGTTAGACCAGACTTATTTGGATGATGTCACATGCTTTTCCAATCATGTTGCTTTGAGAAAGTTTTATTTGATTGGCCATGCCTAGTTCTCAAAGATAGAGACAATTCCATCCAGTTCCATCCAAAGCACATAGATTGATATACATAGGAATGTGTAAGGGTGCTGTGAAGGGTGCAGATGAGAAACTAGCTCCAAAACAGATGTAAATAATAGTAACAGTTATTACTAATAGTTGTAACTATAGGAGAGAGGAAACCATTGAGAGATCTTGAGTAGGTTTCAGATTTGCTTTTTGTTTGTTTGTTTGTTTTTTAGAGGGAGAGAGAGGGTGCACATACAAGCAAACAGGGGGAAAGAGGGGTAGAGGGAGACTAGTGGGAGAGAGAGAATTGTAAGCAGAGCTTAATCTCAGGACCCTGAGATCATGACCTGTGCCAAAATCAAGAGTCTGAAGCTTAACTGACTGAGCCACCAATGATTCTAGGTGCTTCCAATTGCATTTTAAAAATAATCATTTTAATAGCATTGTAGAGGATATTTTTTAAAAGAGACTAGAATCGAGGCAATTGGCTAGGAGACAATTACTCAAACGTAACATTAAAACAATGCTACCCTCATCTAGGAGATACATGTAAGAATGCGGGGAAAATGAGACAGAGCAATGGCATTGTGTATTTATTGATTGTGTGGGGCAGAACAAGAGAGGAAAAGGTCAATAACAGGAATTTTAAAACCTAAATGAGTTTAACCATTTATTAGGAAACAAGTCCAAATGACCCATCCTCATATATTTCATTTCGGTTGGTATAGGACAGGAGTTGTGTTCAAAATCTTCATTGTTAATTAGCAGCACAGAGGTTCTAAGGACCCAATTTTGGGAATACAAGTCTAGAATGATTCTCAGTTTTCTCATCTGATGAACTGACTTTTTGGTAGTTGCATTAATTGAAATTAAAAAGAGAGGAAAGGAATAAGGTGGAAAAAGGCAAGATGACCAATCATTGCCTGTTTTGCCTGGGACTGTACCAGTATTAGCACTGAAAGCCCTCCATCCTAGGAAATTCCTTAGTCCTGGGCAAAACCATGGTTGTTCACCCAAAATTTAGAAGACAAAAGCATCTTTAGTTGAGCAAAAGCAGCTTGAGAAAAGGCTAAATATAGATGCCTATAAATAGGCATTTAGGTATAAATTTAGAAACCACAAAAAGAGATATGAACTGGAAATACACATTTAAAAGTCACTATTATACAGATAGAAATTGAAGTGATGGATTCAGATGACAACAGACTGCATATATATTAATATATAATAATAATAATATAGAAGACCATGGAAATTTTAATCATATCAATATTTAAGAAAATGTAAAAGAAAAGGAGTCTGCAAAGGAAAAAAGAAGGCACTTGCAATGAGGAAGTCTCTAGGAGTGACAGGTACATCAGTAGAAGTGATCACACTTGGAAAAAGGAGGGATCCTGAATATCAAATGTTATAGAGAGATAACCACTGAGTTTGGTATTTAGAAGATCACAAGTGAGTTTAACAGGAGCAGTTCTATTTATGTGGAGTTTTATTTACAGTTTAATTTATAAAATGCTATATTATAATGGTTAGAAGAATTAATGAGAAGAGAGAAAGTGAATACAACAAGAATACTCCAAAGACAGCAAAATAGTCCAAACTAGCAAGTGATTCCTATGGATTCAGCCCAAAGGAAATTTTAACATATCTACAAAGTGTTTGGTTTTGATTTTGGTTTGGTTTGATCAGTTAGTCAGTAGTATTTAGCATTTAAGACATTTTAGATCATATTTCCAGGTTCTCTTGGAAAATGAGAAGCTCTGGCATCTGGATCATCCTTACAGATGGCATTTTTGCATTTCTGCATGGCAGGGATCATCATTATAGATGGACACATACTCTCAATCTTCTATAGTCTCCCCAAGGCTTCACTTCTCTCATTTCCATCAAAAGCCTGGTCTGCGCAGACATCTGAGTATAAGGCCCAGGTATAACATATAGAACTTTGAAGGGAAGGAAAATTTAAGTATCTATAAAGGATGATTGGGTCCAGTGAAAGTTTTGACTTTATTTTGCTTTTTAAAGATGGGATTAGCTTGAGCCTATCTATATGCTAACTAGAAGCAAGAGGATAATTATTGAAGCAAAGTCAAAATGTGAGAGGGATGTGATGTAGAACAATGATGAAGAAAGCAACCTTGGCGGAACAGAAGGATTCCCCCAGAGAACCTAGCTGTATATGTAATGATTTAAGAATATGACATTGAATATAAGTTAACTAAACTCATCTGAGATGAATCGTCACTAAAGCTTCATTAAAGCCCTATTCAGATCACAGGCTGGCAGTAAGAAGCAAATAAAAGCTCCAACATTTCCAGTTATACCAAGAAACTAGCATTCAGTTTTCTAGGAGGCCCTAAGCATAGCTCATGGTTTTGTGTTTCTGGTGAATTATATCCAGCAGTCCTTTGCTACTATAGTGTGCTCTCATACAAAAAAAAAAAAAAAAAAAAAAAAAAAAAAACTGGAGAAAACACGTTTGTATAAATCCAGAGCCTTTGTAAATCAGGACTGCTACAGCACAAAATATTCCCAGCCTTGCCAAGGAGGATTTTTTCTTACACATACATATCCTTCTCATGAAGTTAAAATTCCTTTTTGTTCTGGTTGATGTACTGGGGCCAAGTGAAACCATAAAGTGTATTACCTGAGTTGCAATTTCATATAAATTAGTTAGAAAAAAATGGTTGACAGTGGCACGATTCTAAAAGTGGGCTAGAATCTGCAAATGCTATAAACTAAGTTCCTGATGGGCTTGGTTTATCACCCACACTCCTCCAAATAAAAGCACACATACTAGGTGGTTTGTTACTACTCTATACTCACCATGAAACTTCTCATGAAGTTTCTAACATCAAGATCATTCACAACAGGGCTTGATTATTTAAATACAATTAGTGAAAACTCAAGACTATCCACTATGGTCTTATTTGGCAAATAAAATTGTTTTCTGGCTCATTCTGCCCGGTATGGGGCAGTTGTTCTTCTTCCATAGAAATGATGGGCTAAATGTTTCATTTGCCTTAATGTCTCTGTTGGACCCACATTATGGCAATACTGGATCATTATAGATTCAATCATTGCCATAATTAAAGCTTAGTAGTCCTAGAGCTTTCCCAAAGAGAATAATGTCTAGATGTAAGCATGACTAAAATACTGTAATTTTTCTAACTTTAGAGAAACTAACGTTTGATATATATTTCTAAATGGAAAATGCAAATACATTATGACCACTTGTCAATATTAAAAATGATTGTATCCAAAATGTCAATTTTCTGCAGAACTACAGCCCCTTAATAGAAAGATTTTACAGTACAGTAGGAAAATATATATGTTGAAGGATAGAACATGAAAGTGAGAGACTTGAATCAATCACCTACTCATTTTCACGTAATTCTCTTCAGTTATATTGAAACCATGCAGTTCAGCCTAATATAATCTTATTGGCAATCTGCAAAGGAATGATCATAAAATTTCTCCATTTTACTTGCACATAGGCCTCTGAAATTTCCCTAAAAAGATTTAGTGAAATTTTGGGCACAGCATGCATTTGTTCTTACTCTCTTTCAAACAGATTCACAAAAGAAAATGCTAAATAGTCTTCTTTGACCCGATAGGCACAGCAGGTCAGATGGGCTGAGAAGAAATAGTGAGATCAGACAAAGTCCCTTGCTCTTCCATGCACCTTTTTAAAATTTCTCTCAGTTCATTTTAATTTAAACAGAATTTTGTTCCCATGTTCTCAACACAATAACATTTCTTTACAAAGGCTTTGATTCTTCTCCAAAGATGAGAGAGCAAATGAGAAAGTTATTGAAACTGAGGAAGAGTTATGATCTTCCCTAGCCTAGATATGTTTTATAATTCCCCAGTCAGATATCGTAACTTCTAACCTCAAACATGTTATAACTTTCTAGGCTTCCCAGAATTGATGGTATCAGTATATCCATCCATTTCCATCTCAAGAGGACTGACTCAACAATAACCCACTACTATTTATCAACTTAATTTCTTCCCGTTCAAATCCTTTGTTTCTGTATTAGTTTTCTATTGCTTCTATAACAAATCACTACAAACATAGTGGCTAAAAACAATACCAATTTATTATCTTACAATTCTGGAGGTTTGAACACAAACGCAGGATCTCCCTATCGAAAACCAAACTGTTGGAAGGAATCCTTGGGAATGCTCTGAAAAAATCCTTGTCTTTTCTAGCTTCTAGAGACCCATATGACTTGGCTCATGGCCCATTTTGAACATCTTTAAACCCAGCAAGTCCCTCTCACCTGGACCTTGTTTTCGTCATCCCATAAAAATCTCTGACTCTGACTCTTACGTCTCTTCCTTCCATTTTTAAGGACCCTTGTGATTTCATTTTGACTCACTGGGAAAACCTCTCTATTTTAATATCAGCTGAGCAGCCATCTTAATTCCATCTTCAACTTTAATTGCACTTTGCCATGCAACCTAACATACTCAAAGGTTCTGGGGATTCAAATGTGTATGATCATCTTTTGGGGACCATTCCATAGTCTCTAAAAATTCTTCGGTACGTTTTCCTGAAAACCCATTTAAAAGCAACCTTTCTTCATCAGGAAAGATTTGATTTTTTCAAAACTTCCCCAGATAGTAGCTTCTTGGCAGATGCTACTGTGAAAAAAATATTGAGTAGGATTCAAAATGTTTAAATCCAAGTTCTGGCTATACCATGAATTAGATCAAGGCATTTGTAAATCTCAATGTTTTCACTTATAAAACAAAGATAAATAAATAATAGCCTACAATTTGACTAGCTCACAAAATGTTGTAATAACAAAATGCGTTGGTGACTTAAAAGTTCCTTTAAAACTATTAAGTGGGACAAAAGACAGGTCATAAAACAGTGATGTAAACCTCAGAAATACACTGATTTGTATTAAAAATCTTGGCTCTTTCTTGTGACCCTGAGCTAGATTTGTTTTGTTTTGTTTAACTTTTTAACTCTCCAAATAAATTTTGCCACCTAGGGGCACCTTCGTGGCTCCATGGGTTAAAACCTCTGCCTTCAGCTCAGGTCATGATCCCAGAGTCCTGGAATAGAGCCCCGCATCCAGCTCTCTGCTCAGCAGGGTGCCTGCTTCCTCCTCTCTCTCTCTCTCTCTGCCTGCCTCTCTGCCTACTTGTAATCTCTGTCAAATAAATAAATAAATAATCTTAAAAAAAAATTTTTTTTTGCCATCTATAAAATAAAGCTAACTTTTCAGGGACATTAAGAGAATTAAATAAGATAAAACAAGTAAAAGTGCTTAGAACAGTGCTGAAAGTGCATTCTAAGCACTCACTCTTTTGAAAATTAATAAATAACCTGATTTGATTATTGAGTTTTCCAAAATTTTAATCTTAAAGGAAGTGACACATATCTTATTTTTCAATATGATTAGTATATAGTTAGCATGATTTGTTTGTAAAAGTTCTTAAAATATTTTTGCCCCTTTTTCATCACTGAAAGTACATGGACTTTTTTAAAATAAATTTTTAATAATACATTAATGCCATCATTTTTGGTATTATAATTGTCCCAAGTTAAGCTACATGAGGTCCTTCAAACCTGCTCCTACTTCAATTTAAACAGAATTTTGTTCCCATGGTTTTTTTTTTTTTTTTCAGCAAAATTGTATTGATTTCTAGCTTTCTGGTACATTATAATATTCTGGGTTCACATCATCATTTTCCCGATTGGAAACCTAGATTCACCCATTGCTCCATAGAACTCTGGTTTATTTTAATGTGAAATATTGTTTAGAAACCAAGATCTAGGACTATATGCTTCCACTGCCAATGACTGGTCTTTGATTCTGGATCAATTCCACAGACAGTGATAAGAAATACACATATATTTATAAACCATAAGGTTTCTCTTTATCTTGGATTTTACTTATATTTTTCCCACAATGAGAACCCTGTTAACAGCATCAGTATATTTACTCATCTGTTTTATCCTTAGGACACACAAAATAATTTCAGAACTACTGAACCAGTATCACTACGAACAAACCTACTAAATGAAGTACATGGTTATTGTTTTTAATTCCTTTTTACCCACACCTATCACTCACAAAGGGCATTCAGAGAACTCCATTCAAAAGTTCCTTGAATAACTCCTTTTCCTATATGGCTATGTTATCAGTCTGATACACACCTGGCTTTATGTACATCTGCTATAATTGATTATATCATTTTTCTTTTATCCTTATTTTTTTAATTTTTGAAAATATAAATCATTACATTTCAAAGTCAAGTCAAAATATGCAAAATATATCAATACATATTACACATAAAATATGTAAATGCATTAAATATATATAAATGTATACAAGACAAATTTATTTTCTATTATATCTTCCAATTAATTCTCACATATTATTCATAGTTTCTCCTTTATCTTTCCTTTCTCAGAAATTCTTTTTAAAACATAAGCATATACAGACACACACAGACAAGCATGCACACACACATTTCCCCTTATTTCATAAAAAAGACAACATGCTGTATTTGCCACTTTGTGCCCTTTCTTCACTTAATAATGTATCCTAGAAATGATTCCGTATCTGTTTTTGTTTTTGTTTTAATTTATTTATTTGACAGACAGAGATCACAAGTAGGCAGAGAGGCAGGCAGAGAGAGAGGGAGAAACAGGCTCCCCGCTGAGCAGAGAGCCCTATGCTGGGCTCCATCCCAGGACACTGAGATCATGACCTAAGCCGAAAGGCAGAGGATTCAGCCCACTGAGCCACCCAGGTGCCCCACCGTATCTGTTTTGTTTTGTTTTGTTTTTTTAAAGATTTTATTTATTTGACAGCGAGAGAGAGACCACAAGTAGGCAGAGAGGCAGGCAAAGAGAAAGAGGAGGAAGCAGGCTCCCCACCAAGGAGAGAGCCTGATGCGGGGCTCGATCCCAGGACTCTAGGATCATGACCTGAGCCGAAGGCAGAGGCTTTAACCCACTGAGCTACCCAGGTGCCCCCCACTGTATCTGTTTTTAAAGGCAAACACTCTTCATTGTGAATTTTGGCCTTCAACCTTAAGTACCTTCTTTAACATTATTTTATGGCTTTTGACCTGATATATACTTTTCCAATATAAGGATTAAAACCATTATATTCTCATTGTTTGCATTTGTCTGATAAAACTTTATCATTTTTTTAAACTGTAATTGTTTTCAATCACTTGTTGCAGGCATCTTTTATATTCAGGAAATAGCTGGATTTTCATAATGAGCTATTTTGAAAAATCTTCCTTATACTATGTAACCTAAGAACATTTATATTATATTGCTTCATATTATTATGTCACAGTGCATTACGCAATATTTACTATGTTTTTTTATCTCTAGGCAGTAGTCTATTTTGCTCTTCTTTTGTATTTCCAATGATGTACAGGAAGGTTTGCGTTTTTATCCTTACTGGTTATCTTTATACTAATACTTTTTAAAATCGAGATATCACTGGCACACATTATATTAATTTCACTTGTACAACATAATAATTCCATAGTTTTATATATTGTGGAATGATCACCACAATAAGTCTAGTTAATATCCTTTACCTCATATAATTATAAATTTTGTTCTTATGATGAGAACTTTTAAGATTTACTCTCAGCAAATTTCTAATATGCTAATACTTTCTAAATGTTCTTATTACTTTGTTTCCTTACTTAGGCTTCAACTATTTGATTTGTCAAATGTAATTATACCCCTACTACTTATGTGACAAGCCAATAAGCTTATTCAACTTTTTATTTCACCCTTCTCCCATTTTTTGTTAGCTTATCTCTACTTTGTAATTACATGTGCTTCTTCCATCTTTGTCCCCATCTTTTAGTCTTAAAGCTGCAATTAAGTACAGTCAGTGCTCAATTTTTATTTAATTCCTCATTAAACCTTATAAAATTTTCAGTCAAATCAATTTTTCCTTGAGTTTTTCATAAATTATTCTGAGATGATTTCTGTTTTGTTTTACTTCTGAGATTTTACCTTCTTCTTCTATTTATTTCTAATTGACTCTCATTTCATATAATCCTGTTTTCTGTCCACTTTTTTTTTCTGTCCACTTTTATTTGAAGATTTTGTATTTCTAATGTGATCATACCTGCAAATACTTGCTTAGGCTATTTAATTAAGGTTGAATGTTAGGTTACTGACTCCTACTGCATTGTTGGTTTTGAGGAAAGACTATACACGAGTTAAAAAGATTTCTACTTACTAGGGGCCAAATAGTGTCTCCCTCAAATTCATATATTGATATCTAATCTCCAATGTGACTGTATTTGGATATTTCAGGAGGTTATTAAGGTTAAATGAGTTCATAAAGTGGGGTCTAATCCAATGGACTAGTGGCCTCATAAGGAGAAAAAGAGAGAGAGGCTCCTCCCTCATTTTCCATAAACACAAACCAAGGAAAAGTCACGTGAGCACATACAAGAAGGTGGCCATCTGCAAGCCAAGAAAAGAGCCGTACCACTACCTGATCATGCTGACACACTGATCTCAGACTTCTAGCCTTCGGAACTGTGATAAGCAAATCTCTGTTGTTTCAGCCACCAGTCTATGGTATTTTATTCTGGCAGCCAGAACTAAATACACCATTTTTATTTTCAATTTTCTTTTTTATAGTAGCTTTATGTGGATATTGTATGCAATGTTCTGTTTTGTTTGGCTCTGTTCATCTCATATTTTCATACACATAGGCTTATCTGGGCCAATGTTGAAAGTCTGGGCTGTTTACTAGAATTTTTAGTTCAAGATCATCATCCTCTGTTATTCTAATGAAGTTTCTTTAATTGACAATGCCATTTATTTTGGCAGGTACTAACAGAATGGCTAGTGGGTTGTTTTTTTGTTTTGTTTTACTTTGCTTTGCTTTGTAGGTCTTTTTATTTCTGTAGAACTTTCAACTCTCACTGCTTGCATCCTTCTTTTCTTTCACCAAGACTCCAAGGGATGCTTCCCTACTCCAAGTCTCCGCATTTTACCCCAGAAATTGGCACTTTTCTAAAACTTCCACTATCCATTCTTTGCATCTCCATTTCTTTTCCTTTTTATCCTCCAGTAGCCAGAGCTCTGACCAATGAGGTCTCTGACCTGTTCTCCCTATTTCTCTACTCAGGGTGTTGACTCTCTTACTGTTTGTGATTTTATCAGTGTTTATCACTTTTAGGTCTAGATCTACTTTTCTTACTTTTTGCTTAATCTTTAACTGATTCCTACACAGTTAGGTGTTTTGAGACTAAAGTCACTGAATTTTTATGTTTACTTTACTACCTATAGATAATTTGAAATTTGTAATAGTCTCAGTGTTCTAATTATGCTTTAAGTATCAACTATGGGTACTTCATTTGCTCTTCCTTTTGATCTGCATGCATGGTTTTGGGGGAAATGTGGGGATTTTTCTTTTTTTTAGGAATTTTAATTTAGGCAACTGCCATTACCTATAGGAAGCTGGAAGTCATAATTATCGTTCTCATTCCTTGTAACTATTTGATATGACAGATGTAATAGCATTAAGGAAAATAACTGATTCAGAAGTCTACAGATCTAGTTCTTCCTCAAGAATGTATCTGTAAGTATAACATGCCATATGGTTCCCATCTGGTGTGCACTTGCTCAAAGCTAATCCGTTACTGATTTCTTGGCCCATTTCTTCAGCCCTTTAATTCCAAGAGTTCCTTTGGCATTTTCTCCTGAATATATCTTTCCATCATGATCTTAATTAATATATCTTTCCATCATGATCTTAAAAATGACAAAAGATCATTTGTTCTTAAAGTTTTGTCACTCAGTTCGCCCATCTTATTGGTTGGGAAAGTATATACACTTCTACACCACTTCTCACCCCTCAGTATTGCTTGGAAGCTTAAGAAAATGAGTTGAAATTATATGAAGGCTTTTAAAGTCAAAGTGCTTTTTAAAGGGAAGGGGACGGTATTTTTATCATTAACGTGCTTTATCTTAGAAGAAATATGTTTAGGTGTTAATTGATTATTTCAAGGTAAAATAGCAAGTTTGCATGAATTTCTGGACCTTGAATAATAATCCTTCTCCTTATATGTCTTATGCATGGACATCTCTTTCATCTCAAGTATTTCTGAACCTCAAATGAAATCATGTTCCTCAAAACTCTAAAACTTATCAACTTGCAATTACCTCTATAAAAATTGTTCATGTCCAAAAAATGTGAGTATATTTTCAACCTTCCCCATTGGTACTCCTTATTGCTGCGTCCATTCCTTTCTCATTTGTATTAACTTCATTCTTGTATCCACTTGTGCCTATTTTACTATCGTTTTTTCCCCCCACATCTTTTAGACAAAGATTTTCTTCACAGTTTATCCCATTTCACTGTTTTTGTTTTTTAACTATCAACTTCAATCAGATATTTGTTATATGTTGGGAAAGCTCCTGGAAGCACATTTTTAACTGAGGAAATGTCCTACTCATCACTGTCTTCCTTGTTTCCAAATACTCACCACACCCATCATGAACCTCTTTTTAATCTCACCATAAATTTCTCAAGCTTTCAATTATCAGAACACTCACTTTTTAACAAAGATCATAGAAAGGAAAAAGAAAATGAGCAAATAAGGGTTAACAGAAAGCTCTTAAACCAATAAATTTATGTTTTCTAGTCTTGCCTATGCCCTGAGAATATATTCAGGAGTAAAAAATGAAAATATGATTTAAACTCTTGGGGGTCTGGGATGAATCTTAACAGCTAATTTGCTACAAATCATTCATTTAGACTAACAGTGAGATAGATAAGCATTCTAAGATGAGCAAATTAGAGAAGACATTAGAGGCACAATTCTACCTGGCACTTCCAATATTAGGAGACACGTAAATACTGGGAAATTATTACTTGGGGAAATGGAAAAACATGTTTAGTTGGTATGATTATGTTATTCCATTTAAGCATGTGGTGCCCCTAAATATTCTGGGAGGGGAATGAGAGGCAGCATGAGGAGTTTTCCAGGTTTTGATATGTGGGGACAACTTGTTTCCACTTGATTCAGACTCAGAATAATTGTGACCCTGCATAAAAAGAAGGTAAATTAACATTCTTTCAGCCTCTAATGGGGAACTAAAGGATTTAACAGAATCCAATTTTTTCTCAACATAATGCACAGTTGGCAGAGTTGCTAAACTATAAAAATAATAATCACTGCAGACTTTCTGCTTCTATGTTCACCAACTGCACTGAGTCAGAGATACGTTAGTCCAGTTCAGTTTCAATTATTCTGACTTCTCATTAGAGAAAGGATTGATAACTACAGTTTTGCAAATAGCATATAAAGCTTTTTGTGATCTAGATTTAATTTAGGCTAATTCCCAGCACAGCATGAGCTATTACTGTACAGTCCACAGAATAAGACAACCTAATTTTCTCACTTCATGCAGTTAGCTACATAGAGAATATGCCATGAGCCATGTGCCATTCTCTTAGTGTGTGGATCTTAATTCACTCTCATTTATCACTTACTAAAATCAAAATCTGCCTATTTATAGAGTCAAGTGTGCAAATTAGAAGGGAAGTTTGATAAATGGTTAGTTCAAATATTTTTAAACAATATATAGGATAAGCTAATTCTAGTTTCATGTCTGTTATTCATTTATAGCAAGTTCTTCTATAAATATAATCACTTAAATCATCTGAATATAGTCCACTACCTATCATCTGAAACAGTCTTTTCCAAAGGATATTCCGTGGAACACTTGTTTCATAACATGTTGGTGGAGACTATACAAAGCACAATGGAAATGTTAGATTAAAATAAAATTAAGGGGCACCTGGGTGGCTCAGTGGTTTAAGCCTCTGCCTTCGGCTCAGGTCAAGATCCCGGGGTCCTGGGATTGAGCCCCCCATTGGGCTCTCTGCTCAGCAGGGAGCCTGCTTCCCTTCCTCTCTCTTTGCCTGCCTCTCTGCCTGCTTGTGATCTCCCTCTGTCAAATAAATAAATAAAAATCTTAAAAAAAAAATAAAAAAATAAAGTTAAATGTGTTTCTTTTTAATGAAAATTCTCATAACGCTTAATATGATAATGTGTATTAAGAATCTTTAAAAGTACTGTGGAGTGAGAAGTGTTTCTCAACTTAATTTGGCAACAATATCTTCTTTTTATCTTTAATCTTTTCAAGGACCACCAATCATGAACTGGGAAATGCTGATCCAAGTCAGACAACTTCGTCTTAAAACATATAAGAATGGGCAAGTTCTCTTCCATTTCTGCAACAGACAATAAAATTACAGGTTCAAGAACTAATAAAATATTCCAAGCAACATCTAAACTAAACTCAGATATTTATGCAAAAGGTTTATGATAAAGCATTATCTTTTACATATGAACCTTCAAAGTGTACCTTAAAACTGATGCAAAAATATTAAAAAATGAGTAGATGTGTGTTACTCATGTGTAAGAGATATCCAAGCAAAAAGAGAGAGTCTGAGGCAACATTTGGAAAGGGCAACATATTAGTTAGCTAATGTTCCGGTATAGATTCATTTTTTTTTTTGACAAACACATTATATTCCAGCATTCTCTGAGAGGGCAAGATTATGAGGCACATGGAATATGGGCATGTTCCACTGGGAAGCGGACAGTAGCAAATGAATTGAAGAATAAGAGAAAGATGCAGAATCACTGTGTCAAGATGCTGAACCCATAACAGGCTCTATGAAAACAGGAGCATCTCTCAGACTTTTGTTGCAGGGGTACAGCAAAGAGCAGCAACCACAGAAGAAAATCTGAAGCAATCTGCTAACTTCACAGTTTTTCCTATGCATAGTCTTAAGAAAGAGAAACACAGAGGTTTTATTTCTAGCATTTTTTAAAAGCTAAGGGCACCAACTGCTGCTCACTTTTCATCCCATCTCTTCTCTCTTAATATACACAATTATTGATCATAGGTCTAGAAATCCAGAGACAGATTTATAAAATATGTTTACAATACAGAATGGCTAAATGATACTCAGATGGCTGTATAGTGGCAGGGGTTACAGGTTCCTGAAAACACCTAGGAATTTAAAAAAATGCAAAATTATAATAATAATATAATTACCATGTTTGAGTTAGCACATATAAAATTTACTACATGCCATGAACCGTTGATCTAAAATAATATGTACTGACTAACTTAACTTTTAAGACAATTCAGTGAGGTAAAGATCATCATTATTCTGACTGAAGATGAAGCTGAGACCTAGACAGGTCAAGTACATTGTCTAAAGATGAAGATAATATATCTAAGTATTCAAACCCAACTGTTCAATTCCAAATTCTTTGCTCTTAACAACTCCAATCACTCTAAAGTCTTTTTTGAAATTTGAGTTTTCACTGTCAGGGGTTGATAAATCTAATAAAAGTAATTAATTTCTAAACTCTAAATGAATCATTAATCATGCATCTTTTGCAAACAATGCATTATTTCCCAGTTTTTGAAAACCTATTCCAAATCAAAGGTAACACCCATATTCTGTGTAGTGATATTTGGAGATCTTACAGAGTGAAGAAGCATTTTTCTTCTGTCAAGATGAAGCTGAAATGGTGGAGAGACAGGAAGGGGGAAGTTTGATTTGGTTTTTGTTAATCTCAGGAGCTCTCTGACAGTCTGCTGAGCTGCTGTTTTATGCAGTGAGACTTTGCAGACCCTGTCAAGACAGCTTGCAGACAACTCATTTTTTATTTAGGAAATGTGGGCTTAATGGCTTCAGTGTCTGAGGTTTCCTTTGAATCAAATTTTGCAGTGTGCTTGCTTTGGTTTCATTTCATTTGGAATTTGGCAGAAGAGGAGTTGTGAATGAAAACTCCTCTTGTTTATGTACTTTGCTCTGTGCACAGAAGAGACAGAACATGAATTAATTATGACTCCATATGAAACCAATATCTTGGTGACTGAACTCTTGATATGCCTTAATATATTTTATTATGATATTACATATTTTTATTGTATTTTCCCTGCTCTTCTCCATTTATAGAGCTATTAAAGATCATTAATACTGGTGCAGTTTAATATTTTTTACAGGTGGTGATATAAGTTTATCTTATACCAATGATATTTTTTTTAATGTTAGGACTGAAGTAGCATGGTTTACAAAACCAGTGTGTTTCAGATTCTAAGGTCTTTTTATTTGATTTTTTTATATAAATTTGCAGTATTCATTAAATGGATAATAATCATAGAAAATCTATACTAATTACCTAACTAGTATCTGCTAATTAAATACATATTAATGTCCACAGAAATGTCAAATTCTATAAGGATTATATTTAGGTATTAATGCCCTAGAGATATAAGTAAGTCCATCTCCAGCTTCTTTAAGATCCTCAAATCTGCTTTTGAAGTCAGTGAATACTGAACTATAAATCATTTTTCAGAAATAGAACAATGAATAAGAAACAGTCCCGGGGACATTTGGTATTATTGATCACAGCTTGTCATGATCATTCAATTGTGTGGTGAAATCTTACTTATCAGAGGATATTTTCTTATTAAGTTGATGTGATTCTCTCACTGCAGGTTCTCAAGTTTTGAATGCCTGATGTGAATGCTTTGATTTCTTTTCAAAGACAGGAAGAATCTTTTTGCTCTATGCCAAGCAGTTGTAAGCAGAAAATACAATGATTTTAGGAAATGGGTAATTAAGCTCTAGTATTACTTGACAATGTAGCTATAATAACTGTCCACAGTATTTATTCCCTCACTAACTTAGGAATGTTTATTATTCCATTATCCTGAATACACAAAAGATGACACAAATGTGAAAAATTATAAAGATATTCCACACTTCAACAAATTTTTTTTGTTTTTTTTTTTAAGATTTTATTTATTTATTTGACAGAGAGAGATCACAAGTAGGCAGAGAGGCAGGCAGAGAGAGAGGAAGGGAAGCAGGCTCCCTGCTGAGCAGAGAGCCTGACATGGGACTTGATCCCAGGACCTGGAGATCATGACCTGTGCCGAAGGCAGAGGCTTAACCCACTGAGCCACCCAGGCACCCCCACTTCAATAAATTTTGATCTGGAATGATAATCCAATCACATTTCATAGTGTTTCATAGCACATTATTAAATAATCAATATAAAATCTACATATTTTCTATAATATACTCTTGAAATAAAATTTTATCAGCATCTTCACTTTTAGCAGTAACAGATGAAAAATATCCTTAAGGTTTAGAATTAGGATGACCTACCAAGGGGTGCCTGGCTGGCTCAGTTGGTATAGCATTTGGCTCTTGACCTCCAGGCTGGGAGTTCAAGCCCCACACTGAGTTAGACATTACTTAAAAATAAAATCTTAAAAAAAAAAAAAAAAGTCCTACCAAGCTTAGAAAAGCAAAGGTCAAGAAAGGAAATGAGACATGTGACACTCTGAGAATTTATGTAGGGGTTATCTGGCCTAATGAACAGTGATTCTGAAAGATGACAATTCTTTTTTAAATTTAAAACTTACATGTGCACTCAGTTATTATATAATAGGCAAAGATAGCATAAGTAGTTCATTAAATAAGTCATTAAGCAATTGTAGTACATTTATACAATGTAGCATCACTACCATACTCTTAGGAATATGAAGAAATTCTACTGATATAATGGCAAATTTAAAAACTAATATATTTAACGCTGTATGCATTGTACCTCTTAGTGGTAGCAAGAGCTAGATGTGACATTTGTACTTTATCTTAAATGGAATATTTTGACATGCCCTAAACCACTAAATGTCGAAAAATTTCACCAAAGCTTCAGGCCTATGAATTCCTGTGAGATTTACTTCCCACTTTACTGTCACATTTTGTTTCACCAAGGTATATAGAGTAGCTGCTACTTCCTGCCTACGAGGTCCAAATAGAATACCATCAATTCAGTCAACCAAAGTAATGTACAGTTGAATAGACAAGCAATCAAGTTTCCTGTGTACTAGATTATGACAGAGGGCTAAATAATTGAAATAGTCCTGAGGTAGGACAGTGAAATGCTTTACTGTCCTTGATAGCTGAAAGTAACCTATTGTTCTCTGCTAACAGGTATTGAGAAAGAAGCATTCATAGATCAATAGTTACATATAAAGTACCAAGGGTTAATAAGGAAGTCAGTGCTCCCTTCATCTATATATTTCTCAGTCTAGGAGAATGGAGGTTCAACTGACCTTCCCAAAAATACATTTAAGGAGATGGTGAGCATATCTTACAGAAATCCACTATAGCACTCTGATCTCTCTCAGCCTTTTGATACACTCCTCTACATTATTCCTAGGAAATTCTGGTATTCTAAGTACATTTCAATCTAGTCCAATTTGAGGTCCAGATATCAGTCAACAAAAAAAGTTCCTAAAGCCACTCCTAGATACTCAGGCTAACACACTGAATCCAGAATATCTGAGTAGTGCACCCGTATCAACTTGTGCCAAATTAAATAGTACATTCCTTCCCTTCTCACACATATTCCTCAGGCTTTTTTGATGTAAACTGACAAAATCTAGCACATCTTTTGGTATTTATGGCAGCTCCTTCTTGTTCACATTATTCACGGGAGGCTGCCAGAACTTGAGCCCAGTGAAAGGTCTAGAAGCAATGAGAGGGTAGAGGTAGATCCTTAAAAGGATCAATAAACTCCTATAGAGCAACCGTAACAGGGAAAACCATTTTAGTTTTTCAAGGAAAGGAAGAATAAACGCTTCAGACCAGGGAGGAAAGGCTCCTTTTACTGGAGAAGAGGGCTTACCAGGTTTTATGGGTTCAATCAAGGTAACCCTTTCGCTATAATCGAAGACTTAATTTTCTGTGTCCCACTCCTTCCAAATTGATCCCCTAAAAACAACAATATATTTTTTGTGAGAACATGAATTAAATTTGTGTTGTAATTCAACCACACACAGGATTAGACTTTGGGTTTTCTTTTCAAAAATACCATCCTGCAGCTATAGTAGATTAGAGATTCTTTTTCATTCTTTTTTTCTTAAGATTTATTTATTTATTTATTTATTTATTTATTTAAGAGGGTGGGGAGAGCAGAGGGAGAAAGAAAGAGAGAATCTCAAGCAGACACCCCATTGAGCGTGAGCCCAACTCAGGGCTTGATCTCCTGACCCTGAGATCTTGACCTGAGCCAAAATGAGTCAGATGCTTGACTGACTGAACCACCCAGGTGTCCTGATAAAAGATTGTTTTAGAGAAACTATATAAACTTTTTTGTCTTATATCCTTGGCTTGGAAATTTAAAGCCCTGAGGTCACCATTTTTTTCAAAAATTCTCCTGCATACTTACAGGAAATCAACTCTCCCCATTATATTCCTTACTTATACTAAAATGTTCTATTGCAACAACTACATGTTCAAAGACAAAACTTCTATAGGCACTAGGTTATAGGTGTCCACAGGTGATAACTTAAGTAATCATTTTGTTACCATGTGTCATGGAACACCACCGACCCTTCAGGATGAGGAAAGGGTACATTAATGCCTTTAATCTGATTATATCAGAGAAGCATTTCCTCTCAATCTTAAAGTTCTGTAACCCTAAAACCATTTCTGATACCAGTAACTATATCAGTAACAGTTCAATTAGAGAAACAGGTCCACAATTAATATTATGTAACTAGGGAATTATTATAAACATTATAGTTCATACAATTGTAGGAGGAGCTGGGGAAGTAAAAGTCTAAAGAGATAAATTAAGCATTCAATGAATGTGTTTGCAACTAATTCTGACACAGTTGAACAAGCTGAAGCTCAGAGAGATGGATGAAAGCCTAAAACATCAACGAATGTGTTCGCAACTAATTCTGACACAGTTGAACAAGCTGAAGCTCATAGAGATGGATGAAAGCCTAAAACATCTGGCTCCTGGAGAAGTACCAAAAAGAGAAACTGTACAGCCTATGAAAGGAGCTGGATTTTCGGTAGCCACCATCTTTGTGAGTTCATAATCAAGCATATTATAGTGAACCTAGCTGCTCTGGGTTAGGAGAGTGGTAGAGAGTTGGGGAGATTCTAGACATGGAATAGGGAGGAACAAGGACAAAAATGGATCCACACAAGTGCATCAATCACTCATAATCTCTAACCCAATGACCTTCAGAGCATAGCTGCAAATTCTGCCTCCAAATATCATGCAAATTCACTTTTAGCGAACTCTAATCTGGGAGAACACAAGGAAGGAGACTCTAGGTCTAGAAAATACATTTTCTGATATATGTTAACAGCAGGAAAATCCCACACATTGGGATAAAGAGTTTATTATGAGGCATACACTGTGCTAAACCTTTTATATATATTATTTATTTAAACTTCACAGCAACATTATGAAATTAGTGTAATATTATTTTTTTACTTGAAAAATATCGAAAACATCAAAACTACCCATAGAAGCAAGGGCAAAAATGAACTATTGGGACTTCATCAAAATCAAAAGCTTTTGAACAGCAAAGGAAACAGTCAACTAAACCAAAAGACAACTGACAAAATGGGAGAAGATATTTGCAAATGATATATCAGATAAAGGGCTAGTATCCAAAATCTACTAAAAAAACTTATCAAACTCAACACCCAAAGAACAAATAATCCAATCAAGAAATGGGCAGAGAACATGAACAGACATTTCTGCAAAGAAGACATCCAGATGGCCAACAGACACATGAATAAGTGCTCCATATCACTCGGCATCAGGGAAATACAAATCAAAACCACAATGAGATACCACCTCACACCAGTCAGAATGGCTAAAATTAACAAGTCAGGAAACGACAGACGCTGGTGAGGATGCAGAGAGAAAGGGACCCTCCCACACTGTTGGAGGGAATGCAAGCTGGTGCAGCTGCTCTGGAAAACAGCATGGAGGTTCCTCAAAATGTTGAAAATAGAGCTACCCTATGACCCAGCAATCACACTACTGGGTATTTACCCTAAAGATACAGATGTACGTGCACCCGAATGTTTATAGCGGCAATGTCCACAACAGCCAAACTATGGAAAGAATCTAGATGTCCATCAACAGATGAGTGGATAAAGAAGAAGTGGTACATATATACAATGGAATACTATGCAGCCATCAAAAGAAATGAAATCTTGCCACTTGCGATGACGTGGATGGAACTAGAGGGTATTTTGCTGAGCAAAATAAGTCAATCAGAGAAAGACAATTATAATATGATCTCCCTGGTATGAGGAATTTGAGGCAACATTGGGGGTTTGGGGGGTAGGGAAGGAAAAAATGAATCAAGATGGGATCAGGAGGGAGAACCATAAAAGACTTTTAATCTCACTAAACAAACCAAGGGTTGCCAGGGGAGTAGGGTAGGGAGAGAGTGGTTGTGTTATGGACATTGGGGAGGGTATGTGCTATGGTGAGTGCTGTGAAGTGTTTAAGCCTGATGATTCACAGACCTGTACCCCTGGGGCTAATAACACATTATATGTTAATTAAAAAAAAAAACTACCCATAAACTCCTTATTTATAAATACATAGAAAAGAAAAAAGATCTCCCTCTCTCCCTCCAATCTCATCTTCCACCTGTGCACCCAAACCCTATATGTAACTATTCTTAACCCTTTGCTGTATTTTCCTCCAGACTCTTTGCTATACTTGTGGAAAAATAAGAATACCTGAAGCAATTTTGATGGCTTAGTAATCAAAGATTCTCATCATATTTTCTGGAAACCACATAAATTTCCCAGATTGTTTATAATCTTCAGTGAGGGAATGGGGAAAACATGGAATATAATTGTGATGTAAATCAAAGTGGCAGAGGAACTCAGAGCCTAATACATTTTAATTTATGGAAATAAAGAAATGTGGTATTTCTTTCACACCTGAGTTTATAAACTAACATTTATTCTGGTTACTTTATCTAGGGTTCTGGCATGAATTCCTTATTAACTCTCTTCTGCTGCTAAACCATATCTATGGTAAGAATTACTCTAGTCCTTAATTCTATATTAAGTAGGTACCTCACTGGGCTCTGCTAAAGACCAGGAAAGTAAAGCATTTGTTTCATCATCATGCTTGGGGTTAACTATGTTACTATTTCACAATTCTTCCTTTCTTCTCTGTTCTTGACATAATTTCCCTGTGGAGAGAGTATAATTACGCATCCCATTTGAGCTTGGCCATAAACCTGCTTTGACTGGTGGAATTTGAGTAAAAGTGATAGTGTGCAGCTATGAGCAGAGAGCTGATCCTGACCTGAGCCTGAAGCAAAGCTGCCTGGCTGAAATTCTAAGCCCTGAGTGGGGGAAAAAAAAACCCTCTATATTGAAAAATCATAGGAGTTTGCAGTTGATTAACGTGCAGTGTGTTATCAGAACAATAACTAGTTTTTCTAACTATGGGTATGGAAGGATAGAGGGTCCTCTCACTAATAGGTGGGCAGAGATTTCAATACCAGATGCACGTAAATGATAACATTCAGGAGAAAAATCTAATAATAAAGAGTCCAAATAAGGATTTCTTAAAGTAATACTTACCAAGTTATCTTTAATTACTGGCTGAATATAATAGTAACTGATAATCTGTCCAAGTGTATGGTTTCTGGCCAAAATTATACTAAAAGGAAAATTTATAGTAGTAAATATTTTCATTATTAAATGAAAATGAAAGCATCTATAAAAATGCTCAACTCAAAAACGTGAAAAGAGGATCTTTAAAAAAGTCTAAGGAATAGAAGAGAGGGGCACCTGGGTGGCTCAGTCAGTTAAGCATCTGGCTTTGTTTCAGATCATGATCCTGGAGTCCCATTTAGCCCATGCTCAGTGGGGTGCCTGCTTCTCCCTCTCCTCCTACTCCATCCTCCAGCTCATGCTCTCTCTCTCTCTTCTCAAATAAATAAATAAATAAAATCTTTTAAAAAAGGAATATAAGAGGAAAGAAATAATAAAGATGAACACAAATATTAATAAATTTAAAAACAGCAACAGAATGAATAGTGAATCTGAGGACCAGATTAAAAAAGCATTAAAGTCTAATTTCTAATATGTCTAATCAAGATAAAGGGCAAATATAAAGATATAAAATTAAGAATGAGAAAATAAACATAAAATTGATGAGAAAGTAAGAAATTATAAATAAGAGACATTTTGACATGTGACAAAGTTGAAATATTAAAATTTCAAAGCAAGAAACAAACATCTTAGGGAGCAAAATTCTAAAATTATTAGTATTTTTTAAAGATTTTATTTATTTATTTGACAGAGAAAGAGGAAGAGAGAGCGCACAAGTAGGCAGAGCAGGCAGAGGGAGAAGCTGGCTCTCCACTGAGCAGGGAGCCCAGGACCCTGGGATCATGACCTGAGCCGAAGGCGCTGCTTAACCCACTGAGTCACCCAGGCGCCCCTAAAATTATTATTTAACATGAAATCAACCTATAACCTCATAATTAACAGTAAAACACTAGATAAATCTCCATTAAAATTAGAGGTAGTAAAAGTTTACTCAGTATAATCACTGTAATATGACATTATTCTGGGACCCTTCCCCCAAAGAATAATATGAAGAAGAAATGAAAAGTTAATTATTCCTTGAAAATGGTTATCTTCCCAGTAAATTAGAAAAAAAAAAAAAAAAACCTCTAGAAACAAAAAGAAAATTAATAGAAGAGTCAATATAGAGGTATACACTAAAGAAGCCTACAAAAATCATTGGTGAACAAGATGGGATTGGGAGGGAAACAAACCATAAGAGACTCTTAATCTCACAAAATAAACTGAGGGTCTCTGGGGGCCAGGGGATAGAGAGAGGGTGGTTGGGTTATGGGCATTGGGAAGCGTATGTTGCTATGGTGAGTGCTGTGAAATATGTAAGCCTGATGATTCACAGACCTGTATGCCTGGGGCAAATAATACATTATATGTTAATAAAAGTAATTTATAAAAAATCATTAGTGATGTAAAACCCAAGAATAAAGTAGAAATTTTAATTAGAAAAAATATTTATCTAATTCACAATTGCTAACAAAAAGTATAAAATGCATAAAAAGCAAACTTAAGAAATATTCTGCGGGGCGCCTGGGTGGCTCAGTGGGTTAAAGCCTCTGTCTTCGGCTCAGGTCATGATCCCAGGGTCCTGGGATCGAGCCCCTCGTCGAGCTCTCTGCTCCGTGGAGAGCCTGCTTCCCCCTCTCTATCTGCCTGCCTCTCTGCCTGCTTGTGATCTCTGTCTGTCAAGTAAATAAATAAAATCTTAAAAAAAAAAAAAAAAAGAAATATTCTGAACATATATGAAGAAAAACCTATAAAATTTCACTAACCAACTGAAAACAAGACTGGAGTAATTGGAAAACCACCCTATGCACCCAGCTGAAAAGAAAAGACTTTAAGAATTTTCTCTAATAATTAAGTAGGTTTAATGCTATTTAAATAATATCCCAAAGTGACTGTTTTTAGAAACTGACAAGATGGTTCCAAAAATTATCAAGAAGACTGAATGAATTAAAAGATACAAGAAAAATTTTAAAAGAGAAAGTAAGGAGGGAGATTTGCTATGACCAATACTAAAAATAATTAAAACTGCTGCAAGAGCTATGAGTAGATTATTATATAAGAATTGACAGAAAAGTAGATATATGTAATGAAATAAAATTTCAAAAAATGAGACCTTCATGATGATGTTAAACAGTGAAAGTAGCATCATAAATGTGCTGGGGAAAAAGAGGACAGAGAGAGACAGAGAGGGAATCCAAACTGATGCAAGTATTAACTGAAGAAAATCATAAAAAGAGAATACCTTTGGTAAAGCTTTGACAGAGCTCAGAACAGAGAAATACCTTTTTTAGTTAATGTCTTGTTGTTTTTTTTTTAATTTATAAACACAAAAAACAGTGAGAATAGCATGAATTCCTGGGTTTCCATTATCCAGTTTCACCAATTAACTATATTCTGCAACCTTTTGTGACACTCACAAACCAAGCTGTACACAAAAAATTCTACATATTTGACTGTGTAAACTTATGTTAAAAGAAAAAAGAAATTAAGATCCAATATGTATTTTTAGAAGGTCTTTAAAAAACTGATAGATATTTCCTGTGGAAATTAGCTAGGTAAAAGTAAGTATACTCTACATGAATCTCAACAAAAATAAAAAATACAGCATCTTTAATTAAATAAGATAAAGAGCTACAAATTTCAAACTAAGAAAAATATTTGCCAAACATGAAGCTCTTTGGAGCAAATGAGGGAGGATATAACCTTCCATATTTCAGAGAAGAATACTCAAGAAGTAAATGATGCAGCTCTGTAAGGTCCCGGCATCCTTTACTTGGCCTAATAAGAGTCATAGTCATGTACCAGAGACAGGAGGAGTAAACAAGGCCCCTATGAGGAACAACAGAGTGCCATTCTGAAGTCAGTACACTTACAAAGAAAAATAAGAAACATAGTGAGAGGGAAAAAAACAAAACAATCTTTGCAGTAGTTATGCCTATATATTTGGAAAACATAAGAGAACAAACTGAAAAATATATTAGAAACAATGGGGAAAAAATGTGAATCAGCAGATTGATTATAAAATCAAAATATAAAAGCAAATATACATAAATTCCATATACAAACCAAAGTGAGTTAGAATATTTAATGGATAAATAGATCTCATTTTCACTAAAATAACAAAAGGAGATAAAACACTTAGGAAGAAACTTAACAAGAATTGTAGAGGACTTAAACAAAGAAAACTTTAAAATCCTACTGAGTCATATTTAAAATAATAAATAGAAACACATAACTTGTTTGTGGAAACCAAAATTTCACATTAAAAAGATATTGTCTCTAAATTAATCTATTAAAGCAGTTATGATCAGAAACAAAATATCTGAAAGTAAAATTTGAACTTTGATCTGTTAAAATAAACATTCAGAGCTAGCCAAGAAAATAAAACTGGGGGAGGAGCCCTATAGAATATTAAAATATAATAGAGTTACGTAAATTAGCTTGGTATAAGTAAAGTAATAAACCCATGCCTTTCAAATAATGCAGAAGAATCACATATGATGCATGTTAAGTCTGAAATTTCCCTGTGGGTCAAACACTAAAAATTCTGATTTTTCTAGGTCAGGAGTAGAGCATGTAAATATGCATTTTTTATGACAGGAGTCCCAGATGATTATAACAGAAGTACAAATATCCTTCCTTAACTAATCTACCAATTTAACTAAGGAATTCTATTTCACCATGAAACATGCCATTTGATGCCTTCTGCATACTGAAAACACAACCAACAAGTTGTATTCAAAATTGTTTATGCCTATTTACACCAAATAATTACCTAAGTTAATTATATACTATATATACCCATGAAGTGTGTGTTCAAAAAGACTATTTCCATGAAAATAAATGTCTTAGAAAAACACAATAGAAGTAAATTGTTGGAAAAAATCTTTTTAACTTGTGTGGATGAGAAAACTTAACTGATTAGGACACAAATCATAAAAAGCAAAAGGATTGTCACTCAGATTATTCATAAATGTCTTTAAGATCTTGACCCCACCTCATAGAAAGATACAAACATTTTTTTTATTTTTTTTTTTTAATTTATTTGACAGACAGAGATCACAAGTAGGCAGAGAGACAGACAGAGAGAGAGGGGGAAGCAGGCTCCCCGCTGAGCAGAGAGCCGGATGCGATGCGGGGGCTCCATCCCAGGACCCTGGGATCATGACCTGAGCGGAAGGCAGAGGCTTTAAACCACTGAGTCACCCAGGTGCCCCAGATACAAACATTATTAATGCAAAACTGATGGCACAAAAATAAGAAAACCATAATCAAAGAAAATGCTTAAGATCTAATTTAAGAGACTAAAAAAATGTGCATTCATATTTTACTTTAAAATATTTAGGATACTATTTTTTTATGATTTTTTTGCTTTAACCAGTTTTTAAAATTATCATTAACAGAGAAAACACTGTTTCTAATCATGTTCGCTAAGGAGACATCTTCTCTAATGAAGAAAACACAATTTGAGAAACACTGTAATAAACAGATGAATGAAACAGAATAGTGTTCAGACATGAACCAGTTAAACAGGAAATCTGAAAAATATGTATTCCAAATAGATGGGGGAAAAGACAGATAAATCAATAAAGGGTGTTGAGAAAATCAATTAGTCTTACGGAAAAATACACAGGGGTCTTTTTTGTATTCTCACAAAACAGTAAATGTGAAAGAGAAAAATACACTTCAAGTCAGAAATGTACCGAAAAAAGCACTAAAATTTTAATGCGATTGTAATTCGGAAGATCTTTTAAGCAAGACATTATATATAAGCCTACAGGTGTTAAAAACAAAACAACAGGCCCCAAAAGGAGCCGCTTAGGCTAACTGACCTCAGGTCACCAAACCGAGACCTTAACTTAATTATAGGTGGACTTTCCCAGAAATGCAAACCTAAACCAATCAGGATTCACTTAAACAGTGTCATTTATGTCATCTGTCTCACAGACCCCTCCTGCCAGTCCCTCAAGGAAAGTAACTTTGCAATAACCAGTCTGGTTTTTGTTTTTGTTTTCCCTAATATACCTCCTTGTTCGCGGCTCTCTTCTGCCTCGTGCACAGCTTCTCTGATTTCGTTTCCACCTGCTAGACGGAATGTTGCCCAATCTTTGCTCAAACTCTTTTTTTTTTAAGATTTTATTTATTTATTTGAGAAAGAGAGATCACAAGTAGAGAGGCAGGCAGAGAGAGAGGGGGAAGCAGGCTCCCTGCTGAGCACAGAGCCCGATGCGGGACTCGATCCCAAGACCCTGAGATCATGACCTGAGCCGAAGGCAGCGGCTTAACCCACTGAGCCACCCAGGCGCCCCTTTGTTCAAACTCTTAAAAATTTCACTATGTCTCAGTTTATCATTTAACAGTTCTGTTAGTAAGAAGGAACCTAACAAACCCCCCGAGAGGCCCCTGAAAACAACGAACCAACAACTGTGGGTACCTGTTGGACCCCTGGATCTTGCTGCTCGCTCGCTGCCTTAGGAGGTCCTCGATCCTCCACAGCTTTTGCTTTAGGACATTTATACTTTATTTAAACTTTTTTTTTTTTTTTTTTTCCCAGACTGGTTCTGAAAACTGGCACGACAAAAACTGGGTCCAGCTTAAAAACTGGTTCCGACTTAAAAACAGGACCGGGTATAGAGCCCGGTTGGGTGTGACTTAGAAACCGGACTGGGTGCAGCCTGTGACCGCTCCAGCTTGGAAACCGGAAGCCAGACTAGTTCCGGTCGGACCCAGTAGTACCTAAGGTGGACCATGGAAGCCTACAGTGCATAAAATTTTGTTTAAAGGCTGAACAAGCAGGTTAACTTTACCAAAGATAATCTGGAATTACAGGGGTCACAGTGGAGAACTTTTAACCTTCATAGGTTTATCCATTTACGTACGAGGTACCCTAGACAAAAAAGAGATCTCAGGCAAGCACTCACCATAGAGGGGAGAGGGAAAATTATTTTTTCCTACCCTACATTTCTCCTGACCGGGATAATACCTGCTAGGACATTGTACTCACTCCAGAGCCTGTGGACAGGATCCTGGGAAAACAGGCCGAAGCTTACAAAAGGTAAGAATTACCAAAGCCAGCCCTGCTAGATTTCTAATAGTGGTGCCTGGTTGACAGAGGAAGGTAAAATTTCACATTGTCATTTCCTTTCCAAATGAAGATTGTTAGGCAAAACACATTTGGAAGAATTAGATCTTTGAACTGTGACTCGTGAATTAGCTTTAGAGTACCTATTTGTTGTTGATTCTTTATCTCCCAGGGAGAGCTGTTGCCTTGTCTCCTTTTATACCCGGAGATCTTGGGTTGGCAACCCTCATATTGGGGGCCGGAAAAATATACCCAGACAAAAATGTGTGTTCCATCCCATTGGGGCTAGGGTCCTACAGATGGTTGCCATCTGGGGGTTCCTCGGCATGGTGCATACAAGGGAAGGATTTTTTTTCATTCAATTACCCAGCATAAAATATATCATTAGTTTCATGATTCATTAGTTGCTTACAATGACCAGTGCTCATCACATCACATGCGCTTCTTAATGTCCATCACCTAGTTACCCCATGCCCCCACCCACCTCCCTTTTGGCAACCCTCAGTTTGTTTCCCCGGAGTCAAGAGTCTCTCTTGGTTTCTCTCTCTTTTTTATTTCTTCCCATTCAGTTTTCCCTCTCTGTCCCTATCTATGATCATCAATGCTATTCCTTATATTCCACATATGAGAGAAACCGTATGATAATTTCGTCTTTTTGTGATTGACTTATTTCATTTTCTGATGATAGTTCATTCATGAGCCCAGAACCAAAGCAAGACTACTTCTTCCTTTTTTTTTTTTTTTTTTTTTTGATCATCCTATATCCAGTTGTTTCTTGGAGTTAAGGGTTCTCCACCAATGATCTATTTATTAGACTTAGACAATAATATGTGTTCATATACTTGTTAATGTTTACAAGATAACACTAACACTAACAGGATTGACCTCAAAAAGCTGAGTTTCAGGTTCACCTACAGGCAATTCAAGGATTATAATGGGGGACAAAAACTAAATGTCCTTTGGAAAAGATGACATGATGAGAAGTCAAAAGGATATCTAATGACTCAGGGATAGCCACTACATAACTGAACAGCTTAAGTGAATGATGTTCATCCTTATTAAGTATTAACTCAGGAATCAAGACTTGATTGACTTAAAATTATTTTAACGAGTATTTTGAAACAAACGTTAGAATTAGATCTTTTTATCTTTTCTACTTTTATTTAATTTTTGCAATAATATGAGATTAACTGGAGTACTGCTGGTAATACTTAGAAGTATTAACATTTGCCATCTTAGAAATAAATATAGAGAAGAAATTTAATATTAATTAAATATGGAAAAATGGAAAACTATATATTTTGTAAATGTTAATTGTATCTTTTACTTTATTTTATGATGGCTAACAAAATCTACATTTATGTTTACATAGTAGCTTTTAGGAAATAACAAAATATGGTAGATAATAAGTTGACCAGGGTCAGCTGTTTAGGGAAATTTACTTGATTTTTTTTTTTTTTTTCCTTTTTAAACAGTCGGCAGCTGGGTTTGGTATAGTGTTGAAAATCCCTCGTTCATGTGGCTCTGACGTGGCTCTGGGGATAAAAACAAGCATATTCCATTTGTACTCCCCAAAAGTCAAACAGTTTTAGAACTTTCCAACACTCATTGGGCAGGGACTAGAAGTAGTTATTTGGTAGAAGTTGACAGAACTATTTAATGAGTTGGAACCCAGCTGCATATCCCAAAGTCATTAAAAGAATTTCTAAGATCTCTGTGAAGTGTAATTTATTCAACAGGAAAGAATGCAAGTAAATTGGGGGCACCTGGGTGGCTCAGTGGATTAAGCCGCTGCCTTCGGCTCAGGTCATGATCTCAGGGTCCTGGGATCGAGTCCCACATCGGGCTCTCTGCTCAGCAGGGTGCCTGCTTCCCTCTCTCTCTCTCTCTGCCTGCCTCTCCATCTACTTGTGATCTCTCTCTGTCAAATAAATAAATAAAATCTTTAAAAAAAAAAAGAATGCAAGTAAATTGAAGAGAAGTAGAAATTTCAGAAAGACAGAGTTCTCCTAAGAGCTATTTTTCTATCTTCCAAGAAATAAATTGGCCATTTCCTAAGGTTTCAATAAATGTCCCCTCTTCTAAACTCTCAGACAGGGGATGAATGGGACAACATCACTGAAAGCATCTTTGGGGATTTTCCTAATGGTAATTCACTCTGAGCAGGAGCTGTACATTCTTATTATATAATATTTCTTATCATAGCATAGTTTTGCACCTGCACTGTACTATAGCTCTGTCTTCAGATAAACAATAGGAACTCAGTTTCTCTCCATGATATGAGTGCCTTGGTGTCTTAATATATGTGGAAATTACCTGGAGAAAAATTTAGTGCAACATCTAGCAAGTCAGTGCTTCTCTATACTAAAATGAGATATACCTTTCTCTCTACGTTCTTTACCAATATAACCAACATTTATACAGGAAAAAAAAATAGCCACCAATCATCACCAATAATAAAATAATACATACATACATAAATGTACATGTACACAAATGCTAACCACCCCCAACACACACATACATACACACAAACAAAACACATTTTTAAAGCATATTAATATGCCAAGCATGATATTAGATCCTTGAGGTTTGGAACTGACAAAGGTATACTGTTGCACCAGAGAGTCGTAAGTTTGGGAAACTCACAAAGTGTTTAGTGTGCGAGAGGAGAGGCCATTCTCAGTACTCAATACAGTGACAGTTGTCAGTTCGATGTAACTTCTGTCCTACCCTCTGATTTCATGGACGGAAGAAGCTGCAAACATAATTAAAAATCTTTTTTCTAAGACGAAAAAAAAAACTGTATAACACCGAAACCCAGACCTCAGAACTTTAATACACTGAGGAAAACATAATTTTAGGGATTTAGAGAAAGATCTTTTCTTTCCTACTGCCTAGAGTATAGAAGGATGCTCATGCTTCAGGAGTATCAGAGAAATCAGTGCTGATGGGGCCCCATGGAGTTGGGAGTAGGGATTGTTGTGTGAATACAGCACAGTCTGCAATAACATTATCTAAGAGAAGTGATAGTCACAGACTGCACAGAAGGGCTGCGAGAGTGAGGAAAGAAAACAAGCTGTGGATACCATGTAGGAGACTGTGGGATTCATGTCCGATTAAACATGAGACTCTCCTTACAGTGTCACTGAGGGGAAAAAAACAATAACATTATATGGCTTGGAATATATACACAGTGATGCCATGTTGAAAAGTAAAACTGTGTATCTAGAAGGCATCATAAATAGAACAGTGCATATCAAATCCATGTGTAGACAAATATGGTAAGTAAGAGTGGTTAGCACTGGGTAACTGGATGTGTACAATTTTAATATTCTTTCCATAATTTTCTGTTTTCCAATTTTTCTATGATTGAGAAGAATTTTTTTAATATGAAAAGTTAACAATGTTAAGGTGATTTTCATCTTTACTCTTATTTGGTAGATAAAAATCATAAAAAGAAATTGGTGCATTATCAAAATCCTCTGGATAGACATCCAAGCACAATAGCATTAGAAATACCAAAGTTACCAAATTTTCCTATTTGAATTAGCATTTTAGTATATAAGATTCATAGTTATGCCCAGCATTGGCTTAAAGTTATAGAGCAGCAGTCCATAAAGTCTTTTATCTTGCTGTTGGAGCACATAATTACCTACAGACTGAACTTAACTATTTTTGGAAAAGAAAAAGCTGCTTATTCTTTCAAGAATAAAATTGTAAAAGTGTCATTTAAAATCGTATTATTGTGTAAGATTATATAAATAACTATTTCTCTAGCTGAACTTTATCTTTTATTCACCATCCAGATGCAATGGAGAAAAAAATTAAAAAATAAAAATTCTAGGCTATATAAAAATATTGCTAACCTAACATTTATTCTCCACTTAAATAGCAATGCAGGCACACTGCAGAGGAAATATTTCCATATGGCATGCATAAACACTCTGGTTATTGATCCCTTAAGAGTTTCTGTGCTGTAATATGTTTGAAGACTGGGGGAATATTCCTATAGCATTTTCCACGTTATTACATTTTTTTCCTATTATATATATTTTTTCATTTTTACTTTAAACCATAGGAGGTCTTCATTACTACTTTTTGTATCATATACTACTCCTAACTGCTGTCAGACTTGTTGGATATCTTTGCTAAGTATGTACTATTTACCTTTGAATCTAGAAAACTGATTTTTAAGGAGAAACAAAAATTTTCTATTTATCTCACATATACATGTATGTGTGTAAACACATATGTATGCATGTATGTACATATGAGCATACATATATGTTCACACACGCACATATACAGGACATCATGGGATTTTATGTTTGAAAAATAAATTACAGCAAACTGGAAACTGGGTAGGAAGAAATATGACTAAAACAGGAAGGGGTTTGCCCAGGGAGAATTAATGTCAAATTCAGGAAAAACAAGTAAAGTTCGTTTCTTTTTTTTTTTTTTTTAAGATTTTATTTATTTATTTGACAGACAGAGATCACAAGTAGGCAGAAAGGCAGGCGGGGGGTGGGGGGGGGAATAGGCTCCCCTCTGAGCAGAGAGTGGGATGTGGGACTTGATTCCAGGATCCTGAGATCATGACCTGAGTGGACGGCAGAGGCTTAACCCACTGAGCCACCTAGGCACCCCGTAAAGTTGGTTTCTTATTCCCCATCTCCCCTGCCCATTTTTGATACATCTTTGTTAATATAATATTTCCCATTGTGTTTATCAGAATATCAATCTTAAATACTTATTAAATACTAGTAATAAAAATATATAGTCAAGAAATATGGGGAAAGCTGCACAGAATATTGCTTTCTGCAAGAATCACAGGGTATACTCACATATCAAAGGCTCTGAGAAGTCCTGTGATAAAGAAATCTGCCTAATTTTCCCTAAACTTTATATTACAATGAAATGTTATTTTAAGGTACTATTATCCAACAGCACTCATAGGACACATTTTCCATTATCACACTGACCTTTAAACATTAAATTTGTGTTTTAATTTTCAATGTTACATTTTTCTGAGTTTCCCTCCCATTCTTTTTTTTTTTAACTTTTTGCATTTTTTCATAGTTCTTATTCATCTACTTGTTCTAACACCCTTAACTATTTCATTTATTTATTTAGTCATTAATGTGTATTTAAAACATCTACACTGCTTACTGGGTTTCTTCAACATATTTCTCATTACTCCTCATCCCACTCTTGTGACTACCTTTTTCAAAACCCTGAACATTTTTATGGACCCTTGTTTTACTACAAATGTTTTCCCCCAAACTTCTTCACTTTGCAAATTCCTTCTTATCCCCTCTCCACACAAGAAGACATAAACATATAGGGTGTTGTATATTCACTATGCACTGTTCTGGATGTTTTCATTATCATGGCACTTCTTTGTAATTGGCCTTGCATTTATCTCTCATTCTATAAGCTCTGAGATAGAGAACTATGTCCTTTTTGCTTTTACATCCTATGTATCTATCATAGTGCATAGAATATTTATACAGTATTTAACTGTTGAATGAATGGGTAATGCTGCTAACATGACTACATTCTTCAAGATGTCCCAAACATGTTTACACGAAGAGTATATCATTAAGTGTTTTACTGTTTGAATGAGGTTGCTATTGCAAAGGTTTTCATTGTTGACTAGGTTGGTATTTTCCCTAATGGAACAGCAGTTTGTTTATGGAGACATCAACTCTGTGAAAACAGGCAACAGTATTTCGTAGTTAGCTCTTAACAAATTTTTTTTTAATTTTTTTTATTTTATTTTTTATAAACATATAATATATTTTTATCCCCAGGGGTACAGGTCTGTGAATCGCCAGGTTTACACACTTCACAGCACTCACCATAGCACATACCCTCCCCAATGTCCATAATCCCCCCCCAACCCCCCTCCCCCCATTAACCCTCAGTTTGTTTTGTGAGATTAAGAGTCACTTATGGTTTGTCTCCCTCCCAATCCCATCTTGTTTCATTTACTCTTAACAAATTTTTTACAAATATTAATCTGAACCAATCTTTTTTTGAGAAGTAACTTTGTAGTGATTGACATTTTTAGTCAGAACAGTGAAAACATCCAAACCTGTTTTTGTGTGAAAGAAGGAAGGAAGAGAGGAAGGAAGGAAGGAAAGATTGATTTTGCTTGCTAATAAACATCAAACGCCAAAAAACCTCAAAGATCTAAGTAAAACCCTTTAGATTTGACTGAGAAATGTATGGTTATTACCTATGTTATATTCTTGGTTTATTTAAAATAACAAATTAAACATGCTGTAAGGACCCAAAATGTCTTTTCAAAAAGTAGATTACATCTAATTGCAAAACAACATGCAAGAAAGTTTAAAGCACAGAATAACAATATAATAAAAAAAAAACTTCATTAAATGCATTACTTCATTCCAAGAAAATATTAAATATTTATTATGGCCTGATAGGTTGATTCATTTGGGTAATCAATAATTAATCACTCTGAAAACTTCAGATCCTTTATAAATATCAAAGACTTTTAATAATTGCTTAACAAATCCTAAGTAGCATAGAATCTACAGACTTCATGTATCAGGGGAAATGAATACAAGTTAAAAAGATGACTGCTTTAAAATGAATAAACTAAATCCCAAAAGTTCGTATTTTGAAGTGTTTGCTCTTATAAAAGAGATCAGTCTGATGACAGGAAGGTAAAAATAATACCATCTCTAGGCATGGATAGAGCAGAAATGCCAACAGAACAAACTCACTGCCAATTCCTCCTTTGAAAATATTAAATATGCATCCAACTCACAATTAGTCTGAATGGAAAAGGAGAAGAATAACTTACACAAATGAAATTCACAGATTATCACTTCAGCCGTTTGTATTAACTCTAATCTCTAACTTTATACAAAACATTAGAATTAACCATATTGAATTTTAGCTCCTTTTTATGCTCATCCTCCAATTTTAATAACTATAATTTTAAGCATTATAATAATAATAATTGATACTAGTTTCACAGTTACTGGGTGTACAATCCCTACACCAAGAATTCACATACACAATCTCATTTAATTCTCTTGATAATTTAATGGTAGGTTTTATGATGGCAGAACCCTGTAGTAAGTGATGTATAATAATTTAAACTGCATAATATATGAAGTAATGTTGTTATAAGTGTAATTAAGTGACTAGGTTGAGCCTGCACAAGATTTCTGATTCAGGGTCAAGGGCAAGGTAGAGGAAGGGATTGAGATGCAAGATATAGCCATTCTGGTCCCAATTATACCTTGGTATCACCTGGTAAGAGCTATCAACTCTGGCTTAAATGTTCCCATGTGCCTCACAATGATGGTTTGGACTCCTAGGTCATAAGCATCAGTTCCAGAAATCATTCAGGGCCCATTTGGGAAAACAGATATGGGGTCATTTGGCTGAAAAAATGCTAGGAACTTGGGGACTCACTCTCCTTCTTGGGAGAAGAAATCCAAATGGGCTAGCCTGTCATTCACTCACCTGGCATTTCATTCCTATCCAGATATCATCATGGCTACCCTCCATGCGTAATGTGATTAATAGAAGCGAGACAGAGAAAAACCCAATGCTAATTGCATGATCTGGATTTGTATTATCATCAGATACAAGTTTATCAAGCCTGTTTTAAGGAAAAATAAAACTAAAACTTAAATAACTTACCCAAATTATTCAGCAAATAAAGAGAAATTAAAAATTAATCCTACAACTCTTTTCTTTTGAAAGTAACAGATATCAATACCAGTTAATGAAACTTAAAAAGGTGAAAAGTAGTTAATTATAAAGATTCAGGTATTGGCTCTTAACACTCAAAGTCAGAAGACAACCAGGAAAAGCTGGAACAAGCTAATGAAGTAAAGGGGGACAAATACATACGTCATTCTTTGCTTCTCTCTATATGTCTACTTCACTGTGCTATTGTTACAAACTGACCTTCTTTGCTTCCTTTTCTGTGGCAGAAATAGACCTCATCAGGTTCCAAATACTATTTTCTTTGATTTAATAGATTCTTGGAGATTTTAAATTAAAATCTTTAAGAAAGAACTTATTGAGTATCTCTTGGGTCCCGGGTATTTTTTTCTAGGTGCTGATCACACAAAAATGAACAAGATATGATTCTGGCTCTTGAGGAAGAATAGTTTAGGAAAAAAAATGAGTATGAATAAGCAAACAACATCTACATAATAGGAAAAATGCTAAAAATAAAGTGCTTCCTAAGTGTTTCTTTTCTTTCATACTTGCCCCTACAATCAGTATACCTTATAGTAGCCTCATAGCTTACAAATCTGATTATGGAATTTCTCTGTTTAAGCCTTCCATAAACTTTTCAGGCATTAAAAATAAAATTTAAACTCACAACTACAGTCTAAACTTTCTACAAAAAAACAGCCCTACTTATGTTTTCAATTTCATCTCCTACCATTCTATCCCTTGCTCCTGCCACATGCCAAGCTCATTCCTACAAGAGAAGACCTTTGCCCTCCCAAATCCCTGTGCAAGGAAGATGCCCATCCTTGATCTTGACTGATTTCTTCTTGTAATTCATTTCATGTCAAATGTCACCTCCTTGGAGAAGCCTTTCATAACTAAGATACCAAAAAGCACCGCTCTTTTTAGTTGCTTTTTATTATCATGCCCTCTTTTACTTTCTCATGGCACTTAATCACTAACGTGTACTTGTTCAGTGTCTGTGATTCCCACAGAGTCAGTTCCATATGGGCAGGAATCTTGTCTGTTTCCCTCATCACTGTGTGCCCTAGAGTGTAGAACTGGCATATAGTAGATATTCTACATAATTCCTAGTGGAATGAATGAATGGACACATGTGGGACAGGCACAGAGAGGGATCTTTGGACAAACACAGAGATTCATGTAGTACTTCTTAGAAGAGAAATTCCCTTCAGTCTTATTCTTCACAGTCAAAACTTCAGACGCTTCCAATACTTTTCACTTGACAAATTCTATTTGACAAATTCTAGTTTAAGTTCTCTCTTAAAAATGATTCAAGGAACACCTGGGTGGCTCAGTTGGTTAAGCGTCTGCTTATTTTAAATGTTAATTTTTTGACCCATCATAACTATTTCTCACCTAGATTTTTGTCAGCAACAAACTTTAATAGTATAGTTTCTCTGTCACCCTCCAAGTTACTGATTAAAACGTGAATAGCTAATCAATATTTCCTTGCTGCTAAATCTGCTCCACATCAGTCTTTTTTTTTTAAGATTTTTTTTTTTTAAGATTTTATTTATTTGACAATGAGAGAGAGAGAGATCACAAGTAGGCAGAGAGGCAGACAGAGAGAGGGGGAAGAAGGCTTCCCTCCAAGCAGAGACCCCGATGCGGGGCTCAATCCCAGGACCCTGAGGTCATGACCCGGGCCAAAGGCAGAGGCTTAACCCACTGAGCCACCCAGGCGCCCCTCCACATCAGTCTTTGATTTGACTGCTATATCTGTTTTTCTACAATGATAATGAAAGAGATTTTGTCTTTCTCACATATCACCAGCATCAATTTCTTAATGAGGTTTTCTCAACTTTTTTCGAGGTGGAGGTTTTGTAATTCATAGAAAAGATAGAGACCAAACAAGCAGAAACGTATTCTTAACAACATAAATAACAATAGATTTTTAACACTTGAAAATATATTTCCTGTCATATGTAACTATAAAAAAATAAAATTTACCTCCATCCTAACCCAAATAAGTACTGATTTTTACTTTTAAATGTGAACCTTTCAAATTTAGATGCTAATTTTAAGTCACTCACCCACTTTTCTGTGCAAATTAAAGATTTTTTAAAGCTTAAAAACAAAATACAGAGGAAATTATTTAAATCAAAAGTAACTAATTTGAACTATGTTTTATTAGTAAACATGAAAATCTGAACTAAATTGATAATTTCCTGGGAAAATGTAAAAAATACCCCCTATGAAAAGTAATTTTAAAACTATTAAAGATATATTCCACCTTCCAAAAAATGTACTGGTTTCAGATGACTTCACGAGGAAAATTATCATATAGTTTAGTCTAGTCAAGATGGCAAGAAAAAGAAGAATTTTTTTTCCCTGATTTATATCAGAAATCAGTTTCCTTCATATATACAAAGAGCAACCATTGAGAATAAATAATGGGAGAAATGGCTGCAATTAAAATACTAGCAAACATGATTAAATATACCAAAGAATAACTTTAACAAGAAGGTTATACTCCAGTAATAAATGTCCCAAATATCGTTGGCTTACAAGAACAAATGTTTATTCCTCATTCATATTCCATGTCCTTAGAGAGTTAACTTCTTATATGTCCAACATTTTCTTCTTTTGGGGATTAATCTGTCCTTTAATCTGAAAGGAGCATTGGCTATCAAGGATATGTTGGCCTCATTGCAGAAGGAAAAGGCTGATGGTTCCTAAGCTTTCTGTTGATGAGTAGCCTGTGTCACAACTACCCAGACGGCCAAAGCAAGTAACAAAGCCAAACTGATGCCAGTGGAATGAGGAATCACAATCCTTCACAGGGATGGGTGGTGAGTAATGAGTACAACAACAAAATCTACTACCCGAATTATTTGTAACACTAATAACAAACCTGATCTAAAAAGAAATATATAGTAGTCGTACCTCACTTATGAATGTTGAAACAAAACAACTGAAAGATTAATGAGTTTCTTATTTCATAAACAATTTCATGTATTCAAAGATAATTTAACAACAGAAAATTATTAATAAAATTTTTTTAGTTCACCTAGTAAAAAGTATGATCAATTCTATAGACATTAAATTCGCATTTGACAAAAACTTCACATTCATTTTATTTTCAAAAAGGCTTCATTAAAATAAGAGCTGACAGATAACTCCCTACAATGGTATGCCAGTGTTAGAGTGAATATGGACATGCTGGAGAAATTGAAAAGTTGAACAGGTTCTCTAACAGCAGTTTAATGTAACATTCTGTCTACTAAAGGTGTTAAGCAATGTATTGATATAAAAAAAGACAATTAAAGATGTTAAAAAATAAAAATAGGAAAGATTTAATTATAACTACTTGCAGCTAAAATTATCATGTACCTAGAAACTGAAAAGAATCCATTATAAAAGTTCTACAAAAGTAAGAGAATTTAGTTTAGTATCTGGGTGTTCAAAAGGTGATTGCCTTTATTATATAAAAAGAATAAACATTAGGAAGCAAGCTGTAAAAGAAGCAAAGATTCCAATTACAATAGCAGCAAAATGATAAAATAGTTAGAAATGAACTTAACAAGAAATGCACTAAACCTAAATGAAAAAAACTGAAAAGCTATATAAAGGTAGACTTAAACAAATAGTAAGATTATCCATATTTGTAATTAGGAAAACTCAACTTCATAATGATATCAATTCCACCTAAGTTTATAAATTCCATATGATCCAATAAAAACACCAGTACATTTTAATGAAGCTGTATAACTTAAAGTTTATGTAGAACAAGCTGAAAAATGAAAATAGAAAGTCTGAAAAAAGAGTAACAGGGTTGGAACAGCCCCACTGGATATTAAAATATAAAGCCTCAAAATTTAAAGCAGTGCAACCATAGAAACTCCAAAAGTATTCTCACATCTATACAGGGATTTAAGATATTAGTGAATGTCATTGAGCATTTGAATACTCATCTTAAAAAAGATAAATTTGAAACTTTCCTCACTCTGTACTCCATAATAAACACTTTTTAAGAATTAAAATAAAACTATAATATATCTAGAGAACAATGGGCAAAAAAGACTAAAACTTGACAAAATCCCATTGTTTGGTTGGGATATGGAGAAATAATGACTTTGCAATTTGGGGCTTGAAGGTTGTAATAGTCAGGATACCATCAGGAAAGAAGAACCTGGATAGCTAGATAGCTGGCTAGATTGATTGATTGATTGATTGGTGGCAGGGAATTGGTTTACAGAATTATGGGGTATAGGAGTATAGGGGCTGACTGGGCAAGATCAAAATCTGGAGGACAATCCATCAGAATGGGCGGACTGGAAATTCTTAGGCAGAAGCTGAAGCTCCAGTTCACCAGTGGAATTTCGTCTTCAGGGAGATTTCATTAAGGTCTTTCAATTAATTATTTCAGGCCCACTCAGATTCATGAGAGTAATTTCTATTTGAAGTTAACTAATTATTGACTTTTTTTCACATCTACAGAATATCTTCAGAGCAACACCTAGACTGTGTTTGACTGAATACCTGGGGACTGAAACCTAAACAAGCTGACCTAAGAAACTGTCCATGATAGAGGAAGAAACAATGTTCTCCTGGAGAGCTGTTATCAGAATGTCCCTGAGACATCAGACTAAGGTTATTTTAAAAAATTAAGAAATTCTCTTTCCATACGTCTTTCCATATGTCTCGGCTTTTTTCTTGGAAAAGTATATAGGATAAAAACCTCAAACAACTGAGCAAAACAGGTGAGAAAGAGACAAATGGTTTCCAATTCAAGGCAACAGACTGAGTGCACACATTTGCTTTCCTTTCCTCCTGCCTGGATTAAAATTACAATAAGGGAATACTTAAAGAACTAACTCCAAGCACAAGAAGGAAGTTAGAAACAACTCTAGGTATTTCAAGCACAAGGGAAATTGATACAGAAAAATAAAGGTTTACAAAATAGTTCAAAAGGTCCAAAAAGCAAATATCAGGAATAAACAGCTACTAGTTCTTTAGGTCACACAGCAGTAAACAGTAATCAAGAAGTCAGGAAACTACCATACAAGTTCGCAGAGTCGCTCTTGCTCCCAACCCCGAAGCCAGTGGCTGGTCGTGGACATGGAATTCAACTGCTGCTGCAGAAGCACACATCTGCTAGAGTTTAATGCAGCTGCAGGACAAAGAATGGTTTCTGCTTCTCTTTTTCTTATTAGTTCTTTCAGAAATGGCATCAAAAACTCTGAACCAAAGTATTCTAGAAATGTCATTCCCAGGCTTCCAGCCCCTTGAGCTAGAGTACAAAGCATAGGAAACAGTGGAAATGAATAACACAACCAGAAAAGCGATTGGGAGAGAAGTCCTCAATAACTAGAAATGTCACCATCTTTCTAGAAGATGTAAATCAGATGGAAATGTTCTAGTAAACGAAACGAAGTAGAAGAAGCAGCCGTCTAGAATATTCCTATAACTGACAGTGGATGAGGTAGCCCATTCTTGCAGTGTAATTATGGACAGGCGTTAGCCTCAGAGTGGAAACATACAGAGGATAAAGGAAATGGAAATTAAATGAAGGTCTTTTTGCTAATTACTGAGTCAGTTGTCCTCCTATCTACATTCTCATCATAGCATCAATCAAAAACTATTAAATTGGCCAAAATTAATTTCTTTTGTCTAAATAAATTGAACCATCTATGTGATGGTAAATTAGGGGAACTCACATGACTGTTAATACCCAGTGCATATCTTTCATTTAGGTTATTGTTTAGGAGACAACCAACTTTTAGTATATTGAACAAAAATGACTATACTCTTTTTTACCCCTCCCATAGAGAGTAGAATCTCTTTTCCCATCTCTTGAATCTGGACTTCTTATGACCTATTTTAACCAACAGAATATGGCAAAAGTGACATTGTACAAGGTTTTGAAACTCCTGTGCTCCTCATTGTGGAATCCTCTGACATCTGGTGCAGAAGCCCACATGGAAGAGTACATGAAGAGAGAGTCTCAGGCTTCCCAACTTTCTAGGCCTGCCAGCTGAGTCTCAAAATGTGAGACCATCCAACCCAGCTGAATTGCCAACAGTGAATCCACATGAGTGAGCCTGTGACATGAGCAGAACAGTATGCGGAGTACTATGTAGTGGTGGTGGCCGTTAGCCTCTGAGTCTGGGGTGTTGTGTGCATAAAAAAGGTTAACTGTAACACAACTCCAAGGAATCTGTTTCCTGCACACTGCAAATTGAAGTTTGTCAATAGGCCTGCCCTGTTCATGAACTCACCACTCCTTCCCTCACCTCCTTTGTTACTTGCTCAAATACCCCCTACTCAATGATGTCTTTTCTATCCACTCTATTTTAAATTATAAACCCAATCGCCACCATCCTCTCACATTTCCTCTCCTACTTCATGAGACAGAAATTTCTTTGTTTCATTCACTACTGTTTCCTTAGTGCTTTTAACTATACCTGTCATAGAGTAGACAATAAATATTAGTTAAGTAAATTTATGAATGCCTTCCTGGGATATAAGTAGTAAAATATCAATTCTAAGCACATTTACCTTTTTTCCTCTTTATTTTTTCATTTTTAAATTTAAATTAAACTAATTAACATATAATGTATTATTGGCTTCAGAGGTGCAAGTCTGTGATTCATCATTTTTATTTATTACCCAGTGCTCTTTATCTCACGTGCTCTCCCCAATGTCCATCACCCATTTACCCCATCCCCCCACCTCCCTCCCCTCCAGCACCCCTCAGTTTGTTTCCTATGACTAAGAGTCTCTCATGGTTTGTCTCCCTCTCTGATTTTGTCTTTTTATTTTTCCTCTCTTCCCCTATGATCCTCTGTTTTGTTTCTTAAATTCCACATTCACCTAAATGAAACAGGGATCCTTATTTTGGACCTAAGAAGATGGAATGCAGTCCTAGCATCCCCTACAAAGATCAACAAGGAATAAGATTTACTTTACGAATATAATGTGAATGCTATATACTGCTTTTTATATTTTTAATTGACATATATATATTATAAAAAAGCAATTGTAAAATAAACTGTAATGTCAGTAACCTCAACAACATAAAAAAAAAAGCCTCACTAATAGAAATTAGAAGATGAAGTGGGGAAGAAATAGGTATGTAGTAACCTTATTGTGTATAATGGGAAAAGGAAAACAAAAGCATTGTCTAAAAGCAGTGAAACGGGTTCCTGGGTGTCTCAGTTGATTAAGTCTCTTACTCTTGATTTCAGCTCAAGTCATGATCTCATAGGTCATGCAGTAGAGCCCTGAGTTGTGTCAGGTACACTCTTTCTCTCTGTCTCTGAAATAAATAAATCTTTAAAAAAATTAAAAATAAAGCAGTAGAAAAAGAATTGGGGTATTTAATATAGTATTAAGTTACAGAAGTGACTTGTGGGAAAAGTAAAGATAATGACTATCAAACCCAGAAGGATAGCAAACATGAGGTTGGAGAAGAGCCAGATGCCTGAGTACAGAGTAAATTTTCATATTTTCCAAAGTTAAGTTGATAAGTTGCTAGTTACAGTGTAAACATATTGTTTAGATTTTCACATGTAGCCACCAGAAGCAGCAAAACAGGAATGATTAAAAGAGTTTACCTCTGGGGTATGGGCCTGGAAAAGGGAGAGATTATCTGCTGTTTTCCTTATAAGCTCCATTGTAAAATTTAATTTTTCACTATATGTATTGCTTCCTTATTTTTAAAAACAAAAATAACAAAATGAAGAAAGGAAAATTAAGTATAAAACAAAACAACATAAAATGTTAATCATTAGGAAAATGAAATTCAATGGATTAAGATGTTTTCATAGATCATAAATAAATCTTCATAGTTAAGGTAAAATTTAGGAGAAGTTCATTTATAAGCTATAAAAATTGTGTGATGCACAAGGAAGTTTGGGAAAATAAGAGAGATAGTGCCACTCAACATCTTGCTCATCTTTATGGTGCTGACATATGTCAAAAGACTAAGGCAATGCAAGGTGTTCTGTATTAAAGTTAGTGCTCTTGCTGGCCTTTTTTACCATGACCTTCTCTAACTCTGATCTTACAGTTCTTAAGTAATTTCAGTTTGATTTTTCTACAAACCAGGAAGTTCAGTCTCTGTGAAGACTATGAATTTATATGTCAGGCAGCAGTCAGATTAATTTGTTTCTAACTTTGAAGTATAAAACATTTTTCTGGAATTTTAGAAAATAATTTCTTCTACTGTGTCTTATGATGTTCAGTTCTCCTATGAACTTTAGAAGAGTTGATCATATTCATCCTTCCCAGAGTTTTCTTTCTGACTTTGCCTTTAAACTGCTTCCTAAAACTCAGCAGAACTGTAAATTTATTGACAGGTTTGGCATAAAGAATCTTTTTAAAATCACAGCAATTTTATTGAAATGAATAGGAAACAGGAAATGAATAGAAAGAAAAGTAACAAAATTGTATTATCTCTAGTCAAGATATATGATTGAAAACTAAGAAAATCACAAAATGGATGTACCACTAAAGGCAGTATAGTATTCTGGATTGAATCCTAGAACCAAAAAAAAAAAAAAAAAGAAAGAAAGAAAGAAAAAGAAATGAGTGGAAAATTGGTAAAATCCTAATAGAGTCATATTAGTTAGTAGTAATGTACCAATGTCGACTTCTTAGTCTTGACAAATGTACTATGTTTATATAAAATGTTAACATGGGGGGGCGCCTGGGTGGCTCAGTGGGTTAAAGCCTCTGCCTTCAGCTCAGGTCATGATCCCGGGGTCCTGGGATGGAGACCCGCATCGGGCTCTCTGCTCAGCGGGGAGCCTGCTTCCCGCTCTCTCTGTCTCTGCCTGCCTCTCTGCCTATTTGTGACCTCTCTCTCTCTCTATCAAGTAAATGAATAAAATCTTAAAAGCAATAAATAAAATAAAATGTTAACATGGGGATGAGGAAGTAGGCGAAGAGTCTGCAGAAACTGCCTGCACTTTCACTGGCAGTACCAGGAATGGGGGGAGTGGGGCAGGAACGAAATAATAGTGTGACTTTGTAAAGCACATTTTTGACACAAGGGAAAAATGATCAGATCCAGTAGAAGCAAGGAACATAAAATGTCTTCACTGGGCCTGGCACTTACGTCTGCCCCACTTCCTTAGTCCATTTAGGTTGCTAGAAAAGAATACCATTGACTGGGTGGCTTATAAACAACAGAAATTTGTTTTCCTGAAGGCTGAAAAGTCTAAGATCAAGGACCCACAGTTTGGGTGTCTGGTGAAAAACAGCTTCCTCATTGATGCCCATCTTCTCACATTAACCCTACATGAAGAACGGGTTGAGGGAGCTTTCTGGGGCCTCTTTTTAAGGGCACTAATCCATTCAGGAGGCCTCCACCTTCAAGACCTAATCATCTCCAAAGAGCCCACCTCCAAATACCGTCACACTAGGATTAGGTTTCAGCATATGAATTTTCCGAGGACGCAAACATTCAGTCTATAGCACCCACTAAATATATATAATAAAAACTCAGAAAAACAAAAACTCTTAGGTAGACCCATCCACTTATTTTCCCATAGATGATAAGCTTTTTAAAGCTGCAGGTCCTATTCACAACTATATCCCTGGTATTGAGAACACAGTAGGCATTCAGTTAATATTTGGTAAATAGAGAACAAATAATTTCTCATTAAATATCGCTTTGGGGGGCCCCTGGGTGGCTCAATGGGTTAAAGCCTCTGCCTTTGGCTCAGGTCATGATCTCAGGGTCCTGGGATGGAGCCCCACATCCAGCTCTCTGCTCAGCAGGAGCCTGCTTCCCTTCCTCTCTCTGCCTGTCTCTCTGCCTACTTGATCTGTCTGTCAAATAAATAAATAAAATCTTTAAAAAATATATATATATCACCTTTGTGTTTTGTGGCATATTAAAGTTGTGCCATATCACAATTACTTAAGAATAAATTGACTAGGGGCACCTGGGTGGCTCAGTGGATTAAGCCGCTGCCTTCGGCTCAGGTCATGATCTCAGGGTCCTGGAATCGAGTCCCGCATCGGGCTCCCTGCTCAGCAGGGTGCCTGCTTCCCTCTCTCTCTCTCTGCCTGCCTCTCTGTCTACTTGTGATCTCTCTCTGTCAAATAAATAAATAAAATCTTTAAAAAAAAAAAAAGAATAAATTGACTAAATGGATTAGACTGGTTTTGATTCATGTAGTCATACCATAGAGGAAGAGTTAGTTGTGTATTATAATTTTATTACATATAATTGTATTTTAATTGCTATTAAATAATTGTATTTTAATTGTTATAGGTCATTAATTAGACAGGTAAGACAGGTAAGACTATATGTAGAAAAATATTTTTCTACAGTTCTTCAATTGTTGCTTCCTCTGTGGAAAGTCAGTAGCAAAAAGAGTCCATGTAGCTTGAAAAAAAAAAAAAACTCTTCCTATGATAGTAAAGAAATATTAATAGCTTCTAAATATAAAAGAATTGAACTTTGTACTATACTAATAATTTATTACTTTAGACTGAATATTAACATATCTCTGAAAAGTAACTGTACATGTCATTACCAAAGATAGGTCTATAATTTGATTGCCTTTCTTAAGATAGCTGACTAGATTCTGGAAAATCATTTCTCCATTAAGGTTAGATAGTCATACACTTAAAACTACAGTATTTGAGTTAATATATCTATTTAGAAAAACAATAGAAAATATCTAACTTTCTAACCATTAGAACACTTTAATTTTTAACAGTGGAATTTATTTCAGTGAGATAGAGATTATTAAATGTTTTAATGGAGTCATTCATTTGAAAGAGAGACTTTCATCTTACAATTAATTTTCCAGTTACTAAAATGTTAAATTAATAAAATGCTCATATATTTTTCATGTAATTAATAATGTAAATGAAATTCACAAAGCTCGATGTCTAATGCATTTGTTTTTGCGTGGCTTACTTTCTGATTGCACCAGGAATGTACAGTTACTTTCTGATTCTGAATGTATAGTTTCATGTAATTCAAGGAAACACTGTTCACTGCAGAGTGAGGGGGTCTTTATGGTTCTTATTTTCTTGACTTATAGCAAGTCATCTGTTACAATATTTATGTTCACTCTTTACCTTATCTATTGCTGTCTTTGGAAGTGATACTACAAACTATTTGAAAGAAAATGTTGCTGCTGCCTGGTACTTCCAAAGTTTGAAACAAAAAAACAAACAAACAAACAAACAAAAAAACTGGCATAAACATTTTATGCATATCTCTTTGCATTTCTTTCCCCTGAGTAGAATAGTATCGTTTATTCTAGTATAAATTCTACATCTGGCAAAATGCTCTTAGGTTACCTTTTAAGTGTTAGATTTTTACAAAATAGGTAATTCTGATAGTTCACATCTATATCCACTAAAAATAATAATGTCCTTTCTAGTCTTTCCTAAATGTACTAAATGAATGAAGCTCTACTCTTAATCATTGAACGGCATAACTGTATCATTATACACTTTATGGTCCAAAAGTTAAAGAACACATTGGGGTACCTCATATTTTCAGGAGTTTGCAAGTGTATAATGTGGAACCTAAAAATAGGTATAGATTTCATTGGACAAAAATAAGTGAATATGGATTGCCTAGGGAGTTTAAATGACTTTAGCATTGATAAAAGGCAATAAGCATAATTCAAATGCATGATCCCTATTTAATCCTACAAACCAAAATTCTTTCAAATAAGAAAATAAAGTATGCATATTGAATGCCAAAGAACTTCCAAAAAGTCTCAGGGGAAAAGTAATGCAGAAAATGCTAAAAGTTGTGACATAAAGGCTGTGTATTAGTTTCTTAGGTCTGTCATAACAAATTACCACAAACTGATAGCTTACAAACCAGAAATTTATTCTCTCATTGTTCTGGGAGCTGAAAAGTCCAAAATCAGTGTTTTACTAGGTCTTCTTGCCTCTTGAAGCTATTGAGAAGAACACTTCCTTGCCTTTTCCTAGTTTCTTGCGGTTGTCAGTAATCTTTGGCTACATCTCTCCAACTCTGTCTTCATTATGGCCTTTTCTCCCTGAGTATATCTGTGCCTGTTTCTCTCTTTCACTATGTTTTTTTTTTTTTTCCTTATGAGGACATTAGTGATTGGATATATTCCGTATGATTTCATCTTATATATTTTTTAAAATTTTTAATTCTAATATAGTTAACATACAGTGTTATATTAGTTTCAGGTGTACAATGGAGTGATTCAACAATTCTGTACATTACTCAGAGCTCATCATGATAAGTGTACTCTTAATCCCCCTTTTTCTCTATAGTTAAGAGTGTTTCTTGGTTTGTTTTTTATTTTCTTTGTTTCTTCAATTCCACATATGAGTGAAATCATATGGTATTTTTCTTTCTCTGACTTATCTTGCATAGCAGTAATATAACCTCTAGATCTATCCATGTGTTGCAAATGGCAGTATTTCATTCTTTTTTATGGCTAATATTCCATTGTATGTATGAACCATGTCTTCTTTATCCACTCATCCATCTATCAATGAACACTTGTGTTCCTTCTGTAAATTGGCTATTATAAATAATGCTGCAGTAAACAAAGGGGTGCATATATCCTTTGGAATTACTGTTTTTGTATTCTTTGGATAATTACCCAGTAATGGAATTATTGGATCATATGGTAAATTTGCTTTCAACTTTTTGAGGAACTTCTGTACTGTTTTCCAGAGTGGCTGCACTACATTTTGGCTTCCACCAAAAATGCACAATTGTTCCTTTTTCTCCAAATCCTTGCCAACACTTGTTGTTTCTTGTGGTTTTGATTTTAGACATTCTGATAGGTGTGAGGTGATACCTCATTGTGGTTCTGATTTCCATTTTTCTGATGATGAGTGATGTTGAGCATCTTTGCATTTGTCTGTTGGCCATTTGTGTGCCTTCTTTGGAAAAATATTTGTTCTTCTGCCCATTTTTAAATTGGATTATTTGTTTTTGGGGTGTTAAGTGGTATAGTTCCTTATATGTTTTAAGTACTAACCCTTTATCAAATATGGTATTTATAAATATCTTCTCCCATCTAGTAGGTTGTTTAAAATATCTATACATCCCAAAGCAATCTACGGATTTCATACAACCCCTATCAAAATACCAACAGCATTTTTCATAGAACTAGAACAAACAATCCTAAAATTCATAGCCAGATAGCCTGAATAGCCAAAGCTATCTCAAAAAGAAAAAAGAAAACTAGAGGTATCATGATCCCAGATTTCAAGATATACTACAAAAATATAGTAAACAAAACAGTATGTTACTGGAACAAAAATGGGCATGGAGATCAATGGAACAGAATAAAGACCCTAGAAGTAAACCATGCTTATATGGTCAGTTAATCTTTTACAAAGGAGGAAAGAATATGCAATGGGAAAAAGACAATCTCTTCAATAAATGGTGCTAGGAAAACTGGACAGCTACATGCAAAAGAATGAAACTGGACCACTTCCTTGCACCATACACAAAAATAAACTCAAAACAGACTAAGGACCTGAATGTGAGACCTGAAACCATAAAAATCTTAGAAGAGAAAAAAAGCAGTAATTTCTCTGACAGCCATACCAATATTTTTCTGGATATGTCTGCTAAGGCAAAGGGAGCAAACACAAAAGTAAACTGTTAGAACCACATCAAAATAAAAAGCTTAACATACCTTAATTTCCACTTAAAGAATTTTAAGATACCACTCATAGAGGCTACAATATGAATGGTGACCCTGGAGTTGTACCCTGCAGTTTATGCCTCAATCTCAAATCCTTTATGCAATTTAAATTAAATTAAATTGAATTAAAGGAAGTTAAATTAAAGGAATCAACCAAGTGCATTATAAGGTAGTAATGGAGAGGGTTGGATACTGGGAAAAACTTGAATGCGGTATCTAAAGGGTCAGTATTATTCACCTCCATCCTACTATTATCATGCAGGAATATAGGCTGAGTGCTACTGGGTGATCCACTTTTTAAAAGAGAAACATAAGTAGGTGGATGGGGAGACATGTGAAACAGGTGAAGGGGATTAGGAGTACACCTATGGTGATGAGCACTGAGTTAAATATAGAATTGTTGAACTGTTATATTGTCTACCTAAAACTAATACAACAGTTTTAGTTATACTTGAATAAGAAAAAGAGAAATAAAAATTTTATTTTAATATAAAATCTCCTGATATTTAAATAATGAAAAGTCAATTTTAAAATGTTTAAGTATCTGTTTAAACTGCTAAAATGTTTAAATGGCAGGTAGTGACTCACTAATTTGCAATCTGCTTTGGGCTCATCTGATTCAGAGGCAACTATCATGTTATAAGAAGTGGTTTCTTGGGCGCCTGGGTGGCTCAGTGGTTGAATCCTCTGCCTTCAGCTCAGGTCATGATCTCAGAGTCCTGGGATGGAGCCCCGAATCGGGCTCTCTGCTCAGCAGGGAGCCTGCCTCCTCCTCCTCTCTCTCTCTGCCTGCCTCTCTGCCTACTTGTGATCTGTCAAATAAATGAAAAAAAAAAAATCTTAAAAAAAATGGTTTCTTAACTAAAACTTCTGACCTTAAAAGGGAAAAATTGTGAAGACTTTAACCCAAATGATGTCATAAACTACATACTTTCAACCTAAGCATAAGTATACACTAGTGACTTGCTTTTTATTTTACTATGAAAAGGGAAGTAATTGGTAGAGAGTCCCTGTAGTACTACAATAAAACTGCCAACATCTGTCCTTATTTCCCTGTTTCCTCTGCTTTCCCTCCTTTGTTACAATGGATGAACAATTCATGTTCCTCTCTAAGGCCAACTGCTCCACTCGTATCATTAATCATGTCCCCTTTTACTACTTAAAGCCATTGCCTTCGCAAGGCAATGATCTCTGTTTCTCCCTCTCCCACTCCCTCTCTCCCCTCACAGCACTGTTCTCACTTTTTCTCTCTCACTTGAACACACTTCGTAAGGATTTTATATCCAAAACGTACTGAAAATGCTAATATCCAAGATCAAGCAATGAACTCTACTTTGCCAAGCTTTACCAATTCTCAAGCCTCATTTTGTTTAATCTATCAACATGTGACATAGTTCATCACTCTCTCTCTCTTTTTATAAAGATTTTATTTTATTTTTTATTTTAGAGAGTTGGGGGGCATGAGAGGAAGAACAGAGGGAAAAGGACAAGTCAACTCTGTGCTGATCACAGAGCCAGATGCAGAGCTCCATCCCACGACAGAGATCATGACCTGAGCTGAAATTCAGAGTCTGCTGCTTAACGGACTAAGCCTCTACCCAGGTACCCTTCTTCATCACTTTCTTTTTAAACATATTTTCACTTGACTTCTTTACCTTTATTATTAAGTTTTTAAAATTTTAATTCTAGTATAGTTAACATACAGTATTATTATTAGTTTCAGTGCAATATAGTGATTCAACAATTCTATATATTACTCAGGGCTCATCATAAGTGTACTCTTTAATCCCCAGAGCCTATTTTGCCCATCCCCCCACCCACTCTCCTCTGATAACCATCAGTTTGTTCTCTGTAGTTAAGAGACTATTTCTTGGTTTGTCTTTTTCCCCATTGGTGTGTTTGTTTTATTTCTTAAATCCTACATATGAGTGAAATCATATGGTATTTATCTTTGACTGACTTATTTTGCTTAGCATTATACTTTCTGGCTCCATCTATGTTGTTGCAAATGACAAGATTTCATTATTTTTTATGGCTGAATAATATTTCATTATATATATATATGTGTGTGTGTGTATATATATATATATATATATATCGCATTTTCTTTATCCATTCATCAATTGATGACACGTCTGCCGTTTCCCTAGTTTGACTATTATAAATAATGCTGCATTAATCATAGGGGTGCATATGTCGTTTTGAATTGTGTTTGTGTATTTTTTAGGTAAATACCCAATAGTGGATCAATTACTTTCTGAGGAACCTCTGTACTGTTTTCCGTGGTAACTGTACCAGTTCGCATTCCCACCAACAGTACATGAGGGTTCCTTTTCCTCCACATCCTCATCCACAATTGTTTCATGTCATTTGACTTCTCTAATACCACATTATTGGTTATTTTCCCACCTCTTATTCTATTTTGGCAGTTTTTCCTTTCCATGCTACCAGAATGACCAGAGATGTGAAAATAAATGTTCAGCGACATCTTTGACTTGCCTAGGGCTCAGAAATCCCACGGGTGAGAAACTTGAACTCAGCTTATAAATGAGGTATGGGTAGTTGGACACCTATCCAATGGACCAGGGACCTCAGTGGAAGCTGCTTTGGAAGGAGAGAAAAAAGCAGAGCTTGGGGGGAAAAAGTACCAGAAGGAAGAAGTCTGGCATTATAGGTGGGACTATGTGTAAGGAATGGAAAGCCAAGGAAAAGTGGTTTCACATCTAATGTGAGCTACTCCTTAGCTATGACCTGATTCAGCACCCTCCCATAACACTCTACCCTACAACACCCATAAGGAAGAAGAAAGCACAAGTGTAAGGGAGGATAAAAGTGTAACTAAAGGCTTAATCGTCCTGCCAATACGGAAACCCTCTAAATCAAGGGAGCAAGCCTCAAGAAGCAGAAGGAGCTTTCTGGCCAAAAGGCCATTGATGTCAGGGATTTGGAGGAGGTTGGTAACACCAAGATAGCAATATAGGCAGTCACCATAGGAAAGAAGGCTGCAGCTGTCAGTGGAACAGAAGAGGAGCTGGAGAGGTGGACAATAGTTGGAGGAAGGACAGAGCAAGATATACTAGCTCTGATTCTCATGTACCACTTTATCTGAGGACTCCTAAAGGGAAGAGTTGGGGAGAACAATATGAGATAAAGCCTGGGCTTCCTGTTAGCCTTTCTGTAAGTCTGAAATTGTCAAAATGTTTTTTAAAAATCCAAACATAGTATATTTGATTTGATTTGATTTTTTTACCTCTTAAATTTTTTTAAAATTTAAATTCCACTTAGTTAACACGGCAGTGTAATATTAGTTTCAATATAGTGTCATATTGGTGTACAATATAGTGACTCAACACCTGGTGCTCATCACAAGTGCCCTCCTTCATCCCTATCACCTACTTCACCCATCCCCCGACCCACCTCCATGTGGTAACCAGTTCATTCTCTGTAGTTAAGAGTCTGTTTCTTGGTTTGCCTTTCTGCCCTGCCTTTTTTTCCCCCCTTATTTGTCTTGTTTCTTGAATTCCACATATGAGTGAAATCTTGCAGTATTTGCCTTTCTCTAACTTATTTCACTTAGGATTACATACTGTAGCTCCATCCATATATTACAAATGTTATATATATATATGTGTCTATAATATGTCTGTATATGTATATGTATATGTATCCATATACATACATAACACATACTCTTTATCCATTTATCGAGTTGATGGACACTTGGGTTGTTTCCATAATTTGGCTATTATGGATAATGCTGCAATAAACATACAGGTGCACGTATCCCTTTGAATTCATATTTTTGTATTCTTTACATAAATACTTAACTGTGCAATTGCTGGATTTTAGAGGGTGGTTCTATTTTTAACTTTTTGAGAACCTCCATATTGTTTTTCCAGAGTGGCTGCACCAGTTTACATTCCCACCAACAGTTCAAGAGGATTCCCCTTTCTCCACATCCTCAACAATACCTATTGTTTCTTGTGTTATTCGTTTTAGTTATTCTGACAGGTATGAGGTGACGTCGCATTGTGGTTTTGATTTATATGATCTTGATGAATCAATGATGTTGAGCATCTTTTCATGTGTCTGTTGGTCATCTGTCTTCTTTGGAAAGACATGTGCATTCATGCCTTCTGCCCATTTTTTAGTTGTATTATTTATTTTTGAGGTGTTGAGTTTTATAAGTTCTTTATATATTTTGGATACTAAAACCTTATCACATATGTCATTTGCGAATATCTTTTCCCACTCCATAGGTTACCTTTTAGTTCTATTGATTGTTTCCTTCCCTGTGCAGAAGACTTTCATTTAAAACAATGGTAATGGGGCACCTAGGTGACTCAGTGGGTTAAGCCTCTGCCTTCGGCTCAGGTCATGATCTCAGGGGTCCTGGTACTGAGCCCCACGTCGGGCTCTCTGCTCGGTGGGGAGCCTGCTTCCCCCTCTCTCTCTCTCCACCTGCCTCTCTACGTACTTGTGATCTCTGTCTGTCAAATAAATAAGTAAAATCTTTAAAAATAAAATAAAATAAATAAAACAATGGTAATAAAGATTGTCCCTCCATGTTTGATGTTTGAACACTGGAAGATTTCAGGTCCACACTCACCCCTTCTCCTCTTGCACTCCATCTAGGCAAGCCAATAAAAATGCCCAGGTCTTCCTTCTCTTGGTGTCAGTGAGATGTTCAAACCACACAGACTCAGAGCCATGCATGGAACCCTCGCCACAGCCCCATCTCCTAACTACAATAAAACCCAAAGCCATCATCCATCCGTTTGCTCAAGCCATTTCATATTTTCCAGATTAGCTTGAGTGCCTGTCCTATTTTACCCAAATAGTCTCATTAAGTGTGTTATAAATTTTTTCATACTCTTTGAGTGTATGTGTGGCGTCCTTAGTCTCCACATAAAATACAATTCTGGGTAGGGGGCTACTGATCTCATACCCACTTTTTATGGGCAACCACAAACAACAGTATTATGATAGAGGGTAATAAAAAGCACTATAAAACATAATATCTAGAAAGAACAGGGAAATTACAAAGAAATTGAAAGAAAATAGAAAACGTTTGGGAGAAAGTAGAATATAATGGTCAATCTCATCATTTCTCAAGGATATTTTCTTAAGTTGCACCTTACTTATTAGTGTTATGGATAAACCTTTAGAAATGTTTCCAGTAAGCCATTATAAAGACATAAGACATCTCTCAGAATGCACAGGATATTTTCACTCAGATGCCATCAGTGTTCATGATATATATTTCAAATACATAATGAAATGAACTCGTGGCAAAGACATTTTATTGCCTCAAAAAGCATTTCTCTCTCATCTCCAGCATGTAATTATTTGTCCCATGCTATTCAACATAAAACTCTCTGATTTCTGAAAACGTTCACAGACTCCTTGCATGTGATCACAATCTAGCTATGCCAGCTGACAATAGTTGCAGAAATCCTGCTGCCTCTATGGAGAAAAGAGTGTGGATGGTGAAAAAGCAAATCTGATTAAAGACTTCTTGCCCAAGGGAAAAGAGAACTTCATTGACAAATCCTTTGGGATCATTGATTTTTAGGTGAAAAAAAAAAAAAAGATAGAAAGAAACTGAGAAGGCAAAAGAAAATGAAAACCTGAAAACAGGTGTTGAACATTGTTTGCATGTAGAAAATCCTTGTTTATACTCAGAAAATCAATCCTGAGGCTAAAATGTCACTGATTTTGGATGAATTCTTAGTTTCTCACAGACCCCAAATCCAGCATTTTTCTTGCCATAGGCTACATTCTGAATTATAATGACTATTTTCAAGTTCTGACGTGGTTTTGAACTTTAATTATTTAAATGTTAAAATAGGTGTCTGAATAAGTTAGCAAATTAAAATTCACTCTAACCTTTGGTAAAAGGTTAAAATATCAATTCTAGGATAAAACAACTTTAAGAGTCATTTAACAATAGACCATTAGTTAAAAGCATCTTTAAGTTTATGGCAAGATATAATACTAGGTTTGGATGACAGAAAGCAACAGAAATAATTTATCTCCCCCCAAATTTTATTCTGCACAACTGCAGGATTCTAAGAACCAATGGACTTGTACATGGTGGTGGTATTTCACTCCCACTATAGCATGAAAGTTATTTACAGTACCTACTTTGGTCATGACTTGGGCTCTCAAGTACTTGATATTTAATTAGGGTAACATACTAATATTATGTATTTCTTAACACATGATACCTTTATTTATAAGAAATTAGTTCCTAGATATTCCCAGAGAATAGCAAGGAGCAAATGCTTTACCAGTGATGGGCAAGTGCCTAGCTCAATGTTTTTTCTAAAAACAGGAGCACGATAATAACACACAATAGATAATAGATAAAATGCTAACAAGTGAAGAGGAAGATGGTGAATTAGTTTAAATGCAGCACTCCATTAACACTTGTTGAAAGACCAAGACATTATAGGGTACTTTGATAAATGCGGCTACTGGAACATCCTCTAGAAAGCTTCCCTCTGTATTTCTTTTTGTACTTGAAGAGGAGTACAGAAAAACTTCTGAGGATTAACCAGAAAGCTATTTCAGCCATCTATTTTCCACAGTGTCAGCAAACCCAAATTATAGTTATGGAAATTAAGGAAGGATATAGGGTTTTAGAAAGGACTAAGACTAAGGGACTTTCTGTCTCTGGACAGCCTTTGATAGGAGCAGATCCTTGCTTGCCACTTCCATCAGCCAGACATGACAAAGAAGGAATGAAAGGGGAATGCTGGGAATGACTAGCAATTCCTGTACCTGACAGGTGAAAAATTACTCCAAACTTTGCTGTGAAAAAAGGAGAAGGCAAAGGGGTAAACCCTCAGAGACAAACACCCTTTGCTCTTCTTTGCTCCTGCTTTTATTGGTCCTTCAGGACAATCACAAATCCTTATCACTATTTCTCAAGCACAGGATGTGACAAGGGGTCTTACTGAAACTAGAAGATCTGTTTACGGGAAAGATAGGATATGCTAATCTGCGTGTTCTATGACTTCTGTTCAACGTGGCCTAAGGAACAATGCATATGTCTGTTAGATCATAAGGTGGCTGTTTGGGCTACAAAAGCTTTGGAGAAGGCAACTGCCCACTGCATTCCTAGGGCCGAGTAGTCACACAGGCCTCAGAATTCCAAGGGCCTACACCCTTCTCCAAAAACTTCCCTGCCCTCGGTGGCCTCCTTGTTACATTTTAGCAAGCAGGGTATTATGGCTGATTTCATGCTCTACTTTAACTCCAACAGGGGAAAATAGGAAATAACTACAAAAAATCTGTTTTTCTAAAGTAAAAGTCTTCTTAATTATACAGAGGTATTTGTGTTTTGTTTTGTTTTCCACTTCAACCACAGAAGCAAGATTCACAACCTTTTCTAGGATCCTAAAAAAGAAGAATAGCAGATTAAATAGAATGACAGCACAGTCTGTAGAATAGGGTTTTACCCAAAAAAGATGAGTTTATAGCTATTACTGGGCATAAAGCTTGCTGGTGATATAGACATTTGTTGGTAGTCTCACCAGAAACCTTCCCTTCTAACACTTCCCAAATCATGTAAGGAAGTGAAGTAGAACCAGTAAGATGTATTCCAACCCTAGTTTCAGGTTTAAAAAAAAAATAAGCTTATTGCCTCCTACTGGGCAAAAGATTTTAGCTCAGGAATAGGCATGTGATCAAAACTGGTATAAAAAGGAGTCATTCTCCTCAGCTCTATTCCAGAAGTTTTGGATCCAAACCTGTCTCTTGCCTGCATGACTTTAAAAAAAAAAAAAAAGAAGAAGAAGAAGAAGGATGTCCATAGTTCTGGTAGCTACTGGCAACCATGTTAAGATGACAGGGGAACCATTATTGATGAAATGTTGACCATAAACAAGGCTGGGCTGAGAGAACGAAGCTGGTCCTTGGTGATACCTGAAAATGCCCTACTTCTGGTCTTTTCAGTTATATGACAATAAATTTTTATTGATTAAATATATTTGAGGTAACATTTTTGCTGTTGCCACTGAAGTACAGTGAGGGACTGGCAATACAACAGTGTTAATCAAGTTTATCAAAACATATCTTTTTATTTATCCAGCATTTTTTTATTGTATGTACCAAATCCTGTGCTAAGTCCAGAAGTTATGTGATATGATAAACAAGTCAAGCATGGTCTTTATCCTTCCAGAATTTAGAACCCAGTAAGAATTTGGAAAACAGGCAAGAAACATGGCGAGTGCCATGAGGAGAGAAACAGAGTATCATGGGAGCAATTAGAAGCCACAGTATAGTGGGCATCTGTATGTTTGAAGCCTCTCACTTCCTTTGGGAGAATTATCTTTCTGTTGAGTATTAGTAGACTGGCAAATGTCTGATTCATACTACAGAAATGAAAATGTTCAAGTTTTTCTTGTTACAACCCGATTAATTCAGAACATATATGTATTACCTTAGCTTAGCTAATCAGCTGCTCTTTCCCAAAACATCTTGAGTTTCACAAATATAGAAGAAACATTGGAATTCATTGTTCATTCCCACTGAGGCACCCAAAGCAAATGATTCCTGCTACAAGGTTGTTGCCAAACTTGCTGCTTCCCTAGCATCCAATACATTTTCCCTAATGATCTGTCCTGAGAACCCCAATAGTCACCTTATAAATTCTGTTGTGCTTATATTAGCCAAACTTAGTTGTTGTTGTTTGCAATCAAGGAACCCTAACCTGTACTTTGGCTGTCAAGGAAGACTCCTGACGGCAATGACCAACTAAGTTGAGATCTTTTTGTTACATGTCAAAAAAATGCAATTTATTAAAGGACTGATTTGCCTAAGATTAATTTGGAGGGAAATAAAATGTGAAATTTTAACTCAAAGTTTAAACAAATAAAGGAGCAAAGGGAAACTACATAGATTAAAGTAATGCAACATGTACAAGAGGAGGAAAGGCACCTGGAATAGTAAAATTGCTGTGGCATAGTCTTGAGCAAATAAACCATGAGTAAATGCAAAGGAATTTAAAGAGCTCCCGAATTCAGTGAAGGAGAAACAGCATATTGCATACTAACAGGCAAAAGCAAATAGTGTAGAATAAAAGGGAAGGGTAAACCCCAAGTTGTTGTCTCTAGCCATCCATGTTAAAAGAGTTTTTCAATCCATGTGTGAAGGATTTGTGATTAAGAGCATTCTTATTCTTCAGTTGGCATTCTGTATATGTATCTTATATGTACATGGATATATCTTAGCCACAGTTAATTTGTAATATATGAACATTGGTTATTTTTTAAATAAATCTGCATAAAGTTAGACCCATAGTTTCTTTGGGAAATCTCAGCAAGTTTATTCTTTTATATTCCAGGAAAAAACACTGTGGTATTGGGGCTAAATATATCTAAAATTTGGATCCAAATGGCCTGCTAGTCATGGTTTGCTGCCAAGGTTGGAATAGTTATATTTGATTGACTTCTCCAGGTCACCAGGCACAGTGACATTTCTAATGCAACTGGCATAGTTATAAACAGTAGCTCCACCTCTTATCTTTCACCACCTCTAGTCAATTCTATTCAATAAAGTCAAAGCTACCTGGCTTTTTATAGTACAGTAAATAGAATCATAGTCATTCACCCGAGGAGTTAAAATTTCTCTAGCACTGAATTCTAGGAGCAATTTATATTAAGAATTTTTATAGAAGAGCCATGGACTATGTCTTCAAACATAATTTTGTTATTAAAAAATAACAGGAATGACTGTAAGTCAGGCTCCATTCAAAATTCAACCGAAATTCCAAGTGTAATTCCATATATAATGCTTTCTATGAACTAGATAGTAACGTGATTTCAGCATGGAGTCCTGGAACGTCAAAGGAACATGACACTGTCACAGAGAAGGCACCAGAGGGATGAATGAAGCCCATCTCCAATGGACACTGAACACAAGCATTAGGACAAATCACACCGTCACTTTAAAATACATGTGCCAGGGGCGCCTGGGTGGCTCAGTGGGTTAAGCCTCTGCCTTTGGCTCAGGTCATGATCTTAGGGTCCTGGGATCGAGTCCTGCATCTGGCTCTCTGCTCGGCAGGGAGCCTGTTTCCTCCTCTCTCTCTCTGCCTGCCTCTCTGCCTACTTGTGATCTCTCTCTGTCAAATAAATAAACAAAATCTTTTAAAAAAATAAAATAAAATAAAATACATGTGCTATAGCGACAAACCATAAGAGACTCTTAATCTCAGAAACAAATTGAGGGTTGCCAGGGGGACGAGGGTAGGGAGAGAGTGGTGGGGTTATGACATTGGGGAAGGTATGTGCTGTGAAGTGTGTAAACCTGGCGATTCACAGACATGTACCCCTGGGGCTAATAATACATTATATGTTAATAAAAATTATTAAAAAAATAAAAATATATGTGCTATAGGAAATAAAGCAATCAAACCATGTAATAAAGGCTCAGCCCACTGGACATTTATTAGGGACCAACATCTATGGAAGAATGGAAGGAAGTGTATTGGGGAAAAGAAGAGGTCAACTGTGACAAAGTCTCTGCCCATCAGTGTTGTCCCCAGCTGGACAAAAGTGCCTGGCCTTTAGACTACCATTTCAGTAACTGGCTGTAGGCTGCTCAGCAAGGTGATTTTCTCCAGTGAAGGAAAACCCTAAAATACACTTGCAGCAGCTGGGTCAAGCAAATCCATTCCCAAGGGGGTCTGTGCCATGCTGTCTGTACCCACCTCACCAGAAATACCAAATAACAAGATTAATTTTCCCTGAGAATCTTCCCTGAGAAGATAAATTTTCCTTGAGAATCTTACTGGTTTTCTTGTCCACAAATGGCTAAAATGACTTCTGTTAAAAAGGAAACAGCAGGTCCAATATAGAGTCACTTGTGCTAAACCCCACATCAGCAAACCAAGACTTAATACCTAATTATGGTCACAACCCACCATCCTACCCCCAGGAATATAACCTTTAACCAGTCAACTTGGAATTACCTGATCAGCACTACTGAGGTAATAATGCACTGAAGAAGCTACTTTCTATTGCTAGATGGGATGCTGCCCAATTCATGAATCATTGAATAAAACCACTGAATCTTTAAATGTTAAAAAAAATATATGGAATTTTTTCTTGTGGAATGAATGTGGAATGTGGAATGAAATTTTTTCTTGTGGACATTTTTATGTCATAGTTCAGTGAGAGGATTTTATGTGTGTGTGTGTGTGTGTGTGTGTGTGTGTGTGTGTGTGTGTGTACGTGCACGTTTTCTTAGGTGTTTTCTTTTTTCTTTTTTTAAGATTTTATTTATTTATTTGAGAGAAAGAGAGTGAGAGCATAAGCACGGGAAGGGGCAGAGAGAGGAGGAGAAGCAGATTACCTGCTGAGCAGGGAGCCTGACATGGGACTTGATCCCTGGACCCTGGGATCATTACCTGAGCCGAAGGCAGACTCTTAAACAACTGAGCCACCCAGGTGCCCCTTATAGGTGGTTTCTAAATGTGAAATTTTATTGTATGTCCTAGTTTCTGTCATTCAAATCCCAAATCATGTACTGAGTATGTAATCATGCAAGGCATTATGCCAGGTATTAAAGAACAGTGATTCCCTAGTGTGACTCAGCTACTTGGTGAAGCTAACTGCATCAAAATAGTCTTAGAAGTGTTTAGAAATACAGGTTCCCGGACCCCTATACAGACATTCTGATTTAGAGGGTCTCAGATAGAGGGGGAGCATCTGTATTTTTTTTTCTGCATCTGTATTTTTTTAATCTCCCGAAGTAATTTTATCATAGTCAGTTTTAAGGTTAGTGCAATAAGCAATCAAAGATGTAGATGATACATCTCTCTCCTTTAAGGAGATCACAGTCTAGTTATGAAAATATGCCATGTACTCTCATGGTCAGATTATGGGGTAATTGTAATTAATGCTATAAGAGAATAGGAACTGAACCTCCAAGCTGATGATTCTTTATATCATGGACTTTTCTTGATTTCCTAAATTAATGCTTTATAATAAGGGTTCTTAATCTGGGGTCCATGAAGTCCCAAAAGGTCCATGGATAGAAGGTTTATAGACTAAGATGAGGAAAATAATTAATCTCTATTTACATTAAATTTTAACTGAAATTTGTAATTTTCTGCAATTATGAATGTAGGCAAAAATTCACAGTGGTATTAGCGATGTTGGAGATCACAACAGAGATCTTAAACTGTTGTTTACTTTTATCACTACTTCAATGTTATGGTAATTATTGTTATATAATGTGTTACTAAAAAGCACAAATATTACTATATATAATATGTTGGTGTTTTATTAACTACTTGTAGCCTTTTTCCTAATTATTCTGAGGTGTCAAAAAATGGTTAAAAAGAACATCAGTTCTCTGATAGGAAAACCACAGAATATTAGATATAGAAAAGATGTTACCAATTATCTAGTCCATCCCCTTTTTGTAATTGAAAAACAACAGTGTAGTGTAGTGAACACTGTGGTTAACTTACTAATTCCTCTACCCTGATGAGAAGTAGCAATGAAGTGTTTTACAATTGACTTCACATCTGGTTCTTAAAGGATTCTTCTGGAGTGGTCTAGTGCCCACTTCAGTGATAAGAATACTAAAGTTTTATGAGAAAATCCTACTTTAGTCCTTAAGTAAGAGAGAGGGATGCCATTGTCTCTTCCACCAAAGTGAGTATAGAGTTTTTCTGGTAGCCATCTTTCAATTATGATGGGAGCCATCCTTAAGACAAACCTATGTATAAACAGAGGTGGAACCAAGAGAAGAAAGAGGAAAGGAACCTGTTCTCTGAACAAACTGTGACTGGTGCCGACCCAGCTCCACTTTTGAATTCCCAGTTATCAGTTAATGTTATAGTTCCAGTAATAATTCTACCTTGTTTTTAAGCCATTGTGTGACCTGGTTTAAAATCACTAACAAAATTGATTAGCATCATTTCACTTGCATTTTTAAATTCAACATTAACAGAGCATTTGCCATGTCCCAGATACTTCCCTAAATAATTTATTTATAATGAATCCTATCTTCCTCAAAAAACCCTATTATTATCCCTATATATACAGAAGAGAGAACCAAGATGTAGAGCCATTAAGTCACTTGCCCAGAGTGGTCCAGTTAGTAATGAATGGAATTAGGATCTGAAACTGCCTGAAGACTTGGGGTCTACATTGGGTATGTTGCCCCCTGCTGCCCACCCAAGACGGTTAATGCTATAGTTGAAATAAAGTAGTGTTATAGTCTGTAAGAAAGGCAATAATAATATTAATATAAAATTTCTACTTCTTAAGGAATTTACCATCATGTTCCATTGAAACATAGGGAATATTTAGCTATATTTCTGTTATACTTCTGCATTTAAATCCCCTGAGAAGAGACAATAACTGAAAGGGAAAAAAATCTTGCATTTACTTAAAATATGATAAATGTTCTTATATGGTTACAACATCTACATTCCCATAGAAATTGCTGTCTTGTGACTCAGGAACACCTAGGTAGAATTTAAATTAGAAAGTTGCAGTCTGAGGAGTAAGGGGCTACATTGAGTTAAGGTTTCATTTTGGCGTAAAATAGTAACAAGGGGAAAAGAATGAGTCAACACCAAGCAACGGCCGCCTCTAAAATGGTGATGGAGTGGGCCCAGGCAATAGTTAGTACAGGTGAGTATATGAAAGGGTTCTGGGAGAAGTGCTTTGGGAAAACAAAGAATCAACTACTGAACCAGGGACAAGTCATGGGAGCTCAGTTCTGAAAAAGTCTAGCAATAGTAGGTAATTAATGTGGCTTGATTTAATCGGCTCCAGAGGCAGACTAAAGGCAATAGGTGGGACTCAGGGATGCAATGGTCAATAACACATAATCATTTTAAACCAGTGTTTCCAAACTTGTTAAATCATAGGAGTTACAAAGAGTACTGGGTAAATAACAACATTCCTAGGTCTTCTATAGAGCGTCACACAGTCAGTATCAGATAGAAAAAAAGCCTTTGCATTTTAAACAAATATCCATAATAATGGGTCTTGAAATCTGGCAGATTTAGAAACTGATTTTAGACTAATCAACCAAAGAAAGAAGACAATGGTTGTAACTATAAAATGAGTGATGCAGTGTAAATTGTTGAGAGATTTGTGTCACACTCCCTTCAGTTTAGAAATGTATGTAATCTTCATTCTTAAGATGATTACTGACCACATGCTCCACGCTCATCATTGTGCTTGAAGTGGAAATTTGTGATGAATAGATTGTGGCTTCTCTCCCCAGAAGCATTTAGTCAATAGGAGAAATACGTAAGTCAATAGGCAATTATTATTCACTTTGATAAGCTTAATGTTAGAGTTAAGTATAATGTTTCACAGTAACAAATAGAAGCTTGTAACCCAAGTTTAGGAAACCACACCTAAATTGAGAGTGGAAAGGCAAATGTGGGATAAATGGAGCATATGCACAAAAACTGAAGTTCTCCCACGAAGTGAAGTCTTATGTAAAGTGGGAACAAAGTAAAGAGAAGTTGTCAGAAGAGGTACACACAAAAGAGACAGTGAAGGGACTTCAGAAAATATGTACAGTTTGGAGAGAGATTTAAGCAAGGGAGTGACATAATCAGATTTGTGTTTGAGAAAGAACAGTTACTGTAGAGTAGAGAATAAATTAGACTAGGACCAAGTTTATAGTCAGGTTAATAAGAAAGCTGGGGTAGTAATTTAGCCTTTGCTGATAGTCACCTATTATATTAATTTTCTTTGTCCACATAATATGACATATTAAGTGGCTTAAAACAACACCCACCTGTCTCTGTGGATTAGGAGCTTACACATGGCTTCCCCGGCTCAAGGTTTTATGTGGTTGCAGTGTGTCAGCCCGGGCTAGGTTCTCATCTGGAGACTAGGGAAGGATCTGCTGCTTTCGTGGTTGTTGGCAGTCTTTAAGTCCTTACGGTTATAGAACTAAGAGCTTCTATTTTTGCTGACTCATGGCCAGAGATCACCTTTGGCTCCCCTAAGTTCCTTGCCATGTGTAGTTCCCCAATATGGCTTGGGTGGTAGAGGCATATTAACATCTGTCTACCACACCTTAGTTAAGAAAAAGTCATTAAGGATGAAAAGCAGTGGATAAGTTCAAGCTGTATGACATCGTCTTGAATAAGATCACATTGCTTACATTAATTATCATTACAACTGAGTCACTCATTAACCTGCATCATATTTATTAAACCTAAAACCAAAAAACATCTAAACCATCCTCCCCTCTGAGGGATATTTTACTCTGTTGGACGCAACTGCTGGGGTTATAGAATAAGTGGCTTCAGCACCATGCAATGATTATAACTTAGGTATTTCTGTAAGTAGAGAAATAGACTTGGGGAGAAAAGCCCCCGGCCCCCGCCAATGGACAGTGAGTTTGAAGACATTCTTTTATTACCAAGAAAAGATGCCCACAGAATGACATCCTTTCCTAGCAATACTAACAGCAGGCATTAGTCACAGTCTTGGCACATAAGCAGATGCTAGAGTCCTGGAATTTCACCCGCAAGCGGTTAAAACCAAGCACATCATTTCAACATGTTACAGTTCTTTGACATTTCAGAATAGGGACTACCAGTTAGCTTAACTACGTTAGCCAAAACCTTAGGAAAATTTTCCAAATTATTTCCACCTTATAGCTGTGCCGTATGTGTCTCCAAATTCTATTTTTCCAATATATGTCCCAAATGTAGAGACGATCAAAGCCTGTTCAAATCATTCACAGAAATCCCATAAGCTCTGGAGTATCCTGGGTAGTTAATAGCGCTAAATTAGAAATCCCTTATTTATCTTCAGTGCTGCAAGTTCAAATTCTTGAGTGTTGATCTAACAATAGATTACAAACTATCCCACAGCCGTTACACAGATCAAGTATTACTCTTAACTGACTTCCCATAGCATTGTTAGTAAATAGGAATGCAAATGATTGTTTCATTAGTCTTGGTCCTGCTAGATGATGTCAGTTTGAATTTGAAATGCCTTCTTGATCACCAAGGTGTTACATCCTTCATGCAAACTAAATTTGTCCCCAGTAAGCATCACCCCAGCAGGTAAGTTCAAACTAGAAAGAGAATGTTGCCCACTGATGCGTTGGCATTATACGGAGCAGCTGTGGAATAGCCTTGTGCTCACTTCCCTTAATAGAGTTTTATTTTCTCCAGCTTGTTGCTCCTTCAGGCAAGACACATGGGCAAGGAAAGCAAGTGATGCTTTTAGTCTACAAGTGTAAATTAGATTGTAGAGAAATAACAAATACAGCTAATAAAATAACCGTAACAATTCTTGATATTATTAACTGTAATACTAATCATGATAAATACAGTATGATAATTGTAATTACATAATGCTAGCTAAAAATACTAATAATAGCTAATTGAAGTAGTTAACCACCCTAAGCTTATTCTTATCCCCATTTTAGAAAAGAAACTGAACTCCAAGCCAAGCTCTGAGATTTGTTTTATCCCAAGTACCCAGAGGCAAGATTCACACCCAATTGTATCTTCCTTAAAGTTCTTTGAAGTTCTTATACAATATAGCCAATTCCCTTCCAAGCATGTGAAAAAGTAAAATAAAACAACAATCTGAAAAAACCGCGGTTGAGAAAAAAAGCAAAAATGTTTGAAGAAAAATATATTGAAGAATTCCTGCCTACTGTCCATATCTCAAAGCACATTATGCTGTCAGGAAAATACAGCACTGTTTGCTAGAAATTAGAAATAATTTGAAAAAGAGTGCAATCCCGTGCCTCTTCAATGCTGACAAACAAATCTGGTGTTCTCTAACTTTAATTTGGTTATTTATTCCTTCTGTTTTCTTAAGGTACATTATTTCCTTTAAATGTTTGACATAATGTATTTCACAGGGTTTAAATAAGGTCGGTCTATTGGGTTGATTGCACCTGGTTCCTCTCTGTTTTCTCCCCTCATAAGTAGCATGCAAGCATCTCTCTGTTATCTGTAGCAAACAGTGGTGGCCAGTGAAACCATTACCTTCTAATGGCAACAGAGTCTAAGGCGAAAGCACTCAGCTCGGGATTTTTTTTTTTTTTTTTTTTCTCAGTTTGAATTCTGGACACATAATTATGCCATTACAAATACCGCCTGTGGGAAATGAGGAAGCAAAGCCATTTGTGTGCTATACCAACTGACATACCAGTTGACAGCCAACTGCATAGCATTTAGCCAGTAAAACAAACAGAAACCATGTTGAGGCTTCCATGCGTGGAGGAGAATTGCAAGCATATGCTCACCATGCCTTTCTTGATGGAAGGCGCTCAGCTTATTCTAGGTACTTTATGTATCACGTACCACCCAGGGCATGACAGAGTATGAGAGTATCACGATAAATAGCATAGAGAAATTGTACGGTGTTTGGAAGGTGGGGATAACTTCTCTGTGAAATGATCGTCTCTCTTTTTACTCACTTTCTCTCCCCACCCCCGCCTTTTTTTTCCTGTTTCCTACAAATTGAGAATGTGCCTAATTGGCCAATAATGTCTCAAACTGAAAGTGAAGTTAGTGTCTAGCACATTATCTACAGCTTCCTCCTCAAAACCTTTCTTCTTTCTCTTTTTCACTCCTGGATAGTCTAAGTGGTCCACAGCCCAGCTGAGAAAATCTGGGCACTTCTTAATACCCACCATCATTTCAATACAGTCAGTGAAAATGGAACAGAGCTTTATGGGGAAAACAGTTATGCCTGATTCAGGTACTGTCTCACCTCCAAACCAACTTTCTCCTCCCCTTTGTGACGGGGCTCTGCAAACCACTTTTTTCGTACACACCCTGCTGCCTGCTAAGCTCTGACAATGAGGGGAACTAGAAGGAGCCTGCTGGGTGGGGGAGGAGGAAAAGGCTTACACTTCCCTTTTCTTGGCTGGTTTCCAGTGAGCTTCCTTACTGCTCTGTTGCCTGGGATCAGCCTATCAGCAAGTGTCTTCACCTTGGCAGTGGCAGTTCTATTCCAAAACAGCAAGTGAGTCCAGTTTTCCGTTTCTCTCCACCGCTTGCAGAACCAGCTCCATTAATACCACCTCCATTTCCCTGGTGTGCCCTCCTCAGAAGTCTGGTTTACAATCCCTAGGACCCCTCCTCGGAGCTCAGAGACGGCAGCACCAACTGAGTAGCACCCCTTCTTCAGAGGAGTGTGGCACACTAGGTTCTCTCTTGCCGAGGCCCGGGAGAAATATGGCTTAATGACAAATTCTTAGACTTTCTGTGAACTCTAAAGAACTTCAAGCTTTGTGGAACATTCTAACAGAGCAAATGGGAGATCCAGGCTGTGACTTCATTTATTTTTTTTAAGATTTTATTTATTCATTTGACAGAAAGAGAGTGTGTGCTCATGAATGAGCAGGGGAAGGGGCAGGCCGAGGGAGAAGCAGGATCCCTGCTGAGCAAAATGCCCAATGTGTTGTGGGACTCCATCCCAGGACTCCGGGATCATGACCTCAGCTGAAGGCAGCGGCTTAACTGACTGAGCGACCCAGGTGCCCCAAGGCCATGGCTTTAAAGCTGAAGAATTAATTTTTCAGATGCTCTTCACTGAGCATTTTTGGACTCCGTTTTTAGAACCTATTAATATCACTGCCTTCACTGATTTTAGCTGCTCCATCTTCCCTAAGAGGTTATGTATCACACTGTAAGCTCGCAGAGGGCAGGAGCCTTCTGTGTTGTATGCTCGGTTCATTGACAGTGCTCAATATGTCTGAAATGACAAGGGAATTGCTTGCCTTCTGTAGTTTCTATAGATTTGTGAACAGCAAAGTTCACAAAGTGCATGGAGATAGGGTTATCCCAAAAGAATAGAATGGTAACTTAATAACTACCTTAATTCAGAGCATCAGTAGGAGAGAAATTATAAGTAGCCACAAGAAATGGCAAATTGTAACTTCTACAGGGCAAAGGGGAAAAAGAGCCAAACAAAATTTTAAAAATCCCCCAAAACTCAGGACAGTTATATTAAGATTGCTCCAGTAAAGCTTTCTTAAAACAGCTGTATCTGAGTCCTGCCTGCTGGCATCATTAATAGCATAGGCTCGGAATAGATGCTGTGAAACCCTACGAAGCTACAAGAGAGTGGAGAGAAACTGAAGGGGTGAATGATACAGTGAAAACACAGAAGTGCTAGGCTTATGAGGCTCTTTATTCTGTAGCAGTTTTATCCAGAGCAAGCTGATGGCTTTTCTAATGCCTTAAATCAAACAGCAGGTATCTACAGCCTCAATGTAAGAAATATTAAGCATTAGCCAACTTTCAGACTTGAAATTTGCCGAGGTGAAGCTGGAAGATTTCTCAGGGTGGTTTCTCTCCCAATTTTTTTTTTCTTCTTCTTTTTAAGCTTCATATCCTAAAAACTGATAGAAATGAAATTCCAGTTCCATATCCCTCTGTTGTGGATTTCATTGCCATCCAAAGAGAACTCTTTCTATATGAGTCATGGTTTCAGTCCAAACCCATGGTAAGTACTTTGGACATGTTTACACTCAAAACACTTCTGTTCCTTTTTTTTTTTTTTTTTTTTTTAATAAAGTACAATGTAGAGATTCAAGATCACAACAAAAAGAACTATGGTCCTCTTACTTTCTCTTTACAAATAATAAATCTTAAGAGATTTTGGCATTAGTTTTAGAGAAATTTCCAGAGGAAAGTGTCCTAGACTCTAGAATCATACAGTCAAAATCTCTATATTATAAAGGAACCAAGAGATCATCTACACCAAGAATCATAAACTTTTCCTGTAAAAGGCCTTATAATGAATGTTTTAGGTTTTGTGAGCCATATAGTCTCATCCCTGAGATGAGGTTATATCAGTGTTTATTGATATAAACATTGGGGTATAAACAAGGGGTAAGGTGCCCCTTACCCATCATCCAAGAGCCATAAGGGCTTATGTGGTACAAGAGGGGTGGGCTAGCCTTCCTTTCCCAGGCTCGAAAGAGATCTGGTTACCCATCTGCAGCTTGTCCTCCCAACCTCACAGATGTGCTGTGCAGAGTAGTGTTTTACCCTAGCCCTGCCAGCTCATTCCACAATCAAGTCTATCCCAGGTCTGTCCAGGTCTCTCTTGCTGAGCTCCCTAACCATGATCCATTAAAGGAGGCCCACTCTGCCAGCAACTACACTCTCCATTTTAGGAGAGGCCACAGGTGAGCCTCATTTAAGGTCCCAATAAGCATTCACACAGCTATTTAATTCCTCAGAACACTGTCCTAGAGGAGAGTCAGGACTCTGAGAGTTCATATTCTTATTAAGAATATGAACTCTGGATTCACACACCTCAAATTCAATTTCCAGATCTCTTACTCGCCAGCTGTGTGAAATTTGGTAAGATGCTTAGCTAATCTGTGCTTGTTTTGCCTGTGCAAAATGGTAATAATAATACCTACTTCATAGGGTTGATATAAGGATTAAATTAATTAATGTATGTAAAGTGATTGGAATAATGCCTGACACATAGTAAGCTACATTACAGAATGATAGCAGTTAACCTGGAAAGGCAAAGCCTTCCCGCTCATCTCCTTTGTATAATACTGTAGGTATTATTAGTCTAGCTCCCATAGTGATAAAACTTAATTGCCCAAGTAGGTATAGTCAGAGGTTCCAAAATGGACTGATGCAGAAATAAAAAAGCTAAATACAAACTGAATATATTATGATCTTTAACTGTAAAAAGATATACATAGGCATAGAAAACATACCACGCGGAACACATGTCAAAATACTGATAGTTATCTTAAGACTATGAGATTATAGATTATTTTAATTCTCTCCTTTATATATTTTTTATAGTTTCCAATACAATAAGCACATGTAACTTTTAATTTTAACAGTAAAACTGTCTTCATGTGTAGCTTATTTAAAATAATATATATAAAACTTAACATTTGAGTGCTAGAACTTCATATGGTAGAGGCATAACCATAAGGTGAATCAACTGGCCTGTCCAAACTTTGGTTTGCTGGTAACTAAAAGAGAAATAATATCCCCACTTCAGTTGGTTGTAGGAATTAAAGGAGAAATCACATAACGAAATCACATTTCTAATATAATGTGCTATATACAAATATAAATTTTATTTCTTTGATTGTATTATTAGGTTTAAAAGGGCATATAAGGTCATATGCTCAGCAACTCTAGGTGTTCATTTATACTCAGGCCATTAGGGGAAAAGTGAATAAAAATTCCAGCTAAGAAAGTGATTTAAAAACTTATTAAACCATTCTTCCTTCACTTTCTTTGTGCATGGTAACAGGAGACAGTGGCTGGTTGGTTTACCTGCTTATAAGATAGAAAACCCACATGAACACACCAGGAGTGCTAAGTAGATTTCAGTGCTATAAACACTGAAGTCTGATAGGAGTCTACTTATTAAGGATGAAAAAATGAATAAGACAATTATCCTAAAAAGTTTCACAGTATAGAAAATTTAGAGATAATCACATTCATTTTTATTCTACTTAATCTCAGAAACACATATATTTTAAATTCTCCTGAAATGTATCTTGATTATTGTAGTTTCTGTTGCTTTTCATAAATTTTAAAGATTGACTTGGATTTTGTTCGCGTGCACGCTCGCACACACACACACACACACACACACACACACACATCCCTATCATTTGACTGTTAAAGCCGGCAGACAGATCAGGAAACACGCGCTGTTCCTTTGATTCATTGTTCAGTATTCAGCTCTTATAGACACTAGTTTGTTTAATTAAATGGTGAGTCTGGAAGGCTGTTCCTAAGATAAGCTGAATAAAACGAAGTTCTCAATTCCTTCTCTAATTTTCTAAACTCTTCAAAGGATTCCTCCATCTTTCTTTTTCCCTTCTTCTCCCCAAAGGCAATTGCTGAGACTAACACACTGAAATTTGACTGGAAATTCGAAGAGGGATTAAAAGAACAATTATTCTGTGTTTGTTTTGCTAGTCATCACACCACTTTTTGTCACAAACACAGGGTCATCAGAAGTAGGTGGATCTCAGGAAAGTATGGTCGAAGTGTGGTCAGAGAGCTGCATTTCGCTGTCTGGGGCGGTAGCTCCAGTTAGAGGAACTCATTTTGGATACAGTCAGTCACAGATCTCCGCCCAAGTGCGGTGGTCCCATATTGACCACTCACTAGCTTTGTGAACTAAGTGGTTTCTACATGGTTTCCGATCCTCATCAACTTCCCTACTGTAAGGTGGAAAGCTTAATAAACATGGAGCTGTTACAAAGCACAAATGGGTTTATCCTCTTTCTTTCAGTCTTATCCAAAGCAGCCGTAGGCAATGTACATAAAATACAAATGATCTATTTCTTTTATAATGGAGTTACAAAAGTCAGGACGTGGTTAAAAGATTGAATTGGGATCCATTCACCTCTTTCATGGGGGAATGCCCCTGGGAAAAAGAAAAAGAGCAGGTAACCCACTAGGTTTAAAATTCTTGTCATTGAGATTTCTGGGTAAAAAACTATTAGTATATGCCAGGAAGTAGTGACTTTGTCTCTGAAATATCCTTATATTTCATAGATTTCCCTGATACCTCTGGCTAAGGATTACCTGTAATGAATAAGACCCAGGATCTAGGAGGCATTGCTCCCTGAGGGATATCATGTAAGCTGTGCAGTTCTATGGGGTATAAAGTAAAGGTATTTCATAATTCTAGCACTATGGTATGGTATAAAAAGCTAGCAAACCTCACTCAGGGACTTCCTCTGTTCTGGGCTACAGGGCCATATCTGATGTGGGAAGCACTTTGCAAACTATGCATTATGTCCCAGACCTTCCTCTGCTGCATCTGAGCCTTTTCATACCTTCATCCTCAGTATCGTGTAGCTAAACACTGATATCTATTAAGATCTCTGATTCCTATGAATCTGTTTGGACAATCCAGTCCTATCTGTGAGTACAGCAGTATTTCAGAACTACTATATTAGTGATAATAACCACTCGATCATCATTTCCTCTAAGAGAACTCTCTGATCTAACAAATATTTTGACATCATCCTATAATCATGGATGTGTCCCTTCTTTTCACCAGGCCCTATATTAGTTAGCTCAATTACACTATAATAACGAATGCTTCCAAAATTTAGTGGTTTGAGGGTCAAGAAATAGTTATTTCTTTTGAAAAAGTTCCAGGCAGGTGTTTCCTGTTGGGGTGGGATGGGGTGGGAATGCTGCTTCATAGAACTGTTCAAGGACTTGGACTTTTGGAGGCTCTGCCATCTTCACAGGATGTGGCTTCCAGATTCACCCTGGGGGTTGTGACCCTAGACAGCCAGAAAGGAGAGAAACCAAGGAAGAGAAACTTGGGATATTTTCAGTGCATTCATCACTCCAGTCACTGCCATGGCCCAGAGCTTGGCTACTTGACCTCACCTAACTGCAAAAAGGGCTGTTCAGCCAATGTGGCCTTATCCTGGGAAAGAAAGAGTGAAAAGGAGCATGGATTTTGGACAGCTAAGTCTCTATCACAGGCCCTAACAGATGGACTGATCCTTTTCTAAACGTATAAATAGATCACTAAAAGGGGTCAGGCAAAGGGTTTTTTGACAAGTCTTTTCTTTTTCTTTTTTTTTTTTTTAAAGATTTTATTTATTTATCTGATAGACAGAGATCACAAGCAGGCAGAGAGAGAGAAAAGAGGAAGAAGGCCCCCTGCTGAGCAGAGAGCCCGATACAGGGCCAGATCCCAGAACCCCAAGATCATGACCTGAGCCGAAGGCAGAGGCCTAACCCACTGAACCGCCCAGGTGCCCCAAGTCTTTTATTTTCTATCCAAGATAACATCAAGTAATAAATGCTTTCTTCACTGATTTCTCTTCTCTTCTGATTAAGTTTCTTCATTTGCTTAAATAGCTGGGGAGTAGGAGCTCTCCCCCACCCACTACCATCTTAGACCAAAAAGAGAAATATAGCACTAGTCACATTCCACAGATATTCTCCAGAGCTGCATCCAAAGACTGAGTGTATACTCACTCCCACCAATGCCCAACTCTGTCTTTTATAAACTGGTCATTTAGGGGTGGGAAGGTCCAAGAACAACCTCTCTTTCTTATACTCAAGTCACTGAGAGGCAGTGGCACTGTTTCTGTTCCTTACGGAAAAATCAAAAACTAGCAAGTAGCAGACACAAATTCCAAAAAGAGGGAGATAAAAGAATTGGGGGGAGAAAAAAAAAACATTGCTCATTCCTATTTTCTCTCCTTGTAACATGTATAAATTATTTCCTCAGATGGAAAAGTCAAAATCTACAGCCCCTCACCTTAGGAACACTAGTGACCATTTTTCAATGATGAGGGTAAAGAACTGACACAACTCGAAGATGGAAAAGGTTTCTTAGCCCATGAGTAGGAGTTTCAGAAGGCCGCTTGGGATCCAGAGGGAGTCAAATTCCTCAGTTATATGTTGTAAGTCCACTTAGCTCTCTTTAGGACACCCACAAAAATATGATTTATTTGTGTGGTTATTTGGTTTATGTTTTTCACATCCCCTCAGCCATAAGCTTTATGAAAGCAGAGACCTAGTTTGGTGTTTGTTTGTTTGGCTCACTATATAATCCCCATTGACTGGCACAGAACTTATCATATAAATGGAGCTCAATAATATTTGGCAAAGAGAAAAAAGAGAGAGAGAGAGAGAGAGATAATGGTGGTTAATATTTATTGAAACTTTCCTATATGCCAGACAGTGCTGAGCAGTCTGCATACCGATGCCCTGCAGATAGACACCTCATTATGTCCCTTACATAGTGATGAAATAGAGGCTTTGAGAGGTTGGGTTATTTGCACAAGGTCACACAGCTGGAAGGATGCATAGCCACTGAAATTCACAAGTTGGACTGGGTTACTCCCGACTCACATCCTATCTATTCTCTTCTTTGTTCTTATTTTTCTTTTAATCTTTTAAACATCCCCTTTTCTACTGTAATAGCACAGTGAAGAAAGAACTAATGGTCACATTTCCTACGTAGCTCTCACGTTGAGAAAAGTGATTTCAAGCTGCAGGTTCTTTCTTAGCTAACTGTTCTATGAGTCCGACCCTGAAGAGTGAGGAAAAGAGCTCCATACACCTGACATTCTCTCTGAAAACCTAAGGCCATAAACACAGTTGGAGAACACCGGTACAAGGAAATTTTTTACAAAAAAAAAGGAAATCTGAGTGTGTCGCTAACTATTAGCACTTAAATATAAAGAATAAAAGCAAAATTCAGGTACTATCCCCAAATTACTATAACTTGCAGTTATAAAAGTGGAATATTTGGAAGTTCTACTCTTTCCTGTATTTTGTTCACCGGGTTCAGTGTTCATAAAATTACAGTCATCCCAGGCCTAACAATACCTACATTATGGTTTATCTGTTCTTGTGTAAATAATAGTTTACCAAGGGCTTCTCAACATCAGCATTGTTGACATTTAGGATAAGTATGTTGCGGTGGGACTGTCTTATGCATTGTAGGATGCGTTTAGTGTTATCCCCTGCCGGCTAGATACCACTAACATCCCTTATGACCATCAGAATGTCTCCAGGTATTGCCAAATATCGCCTGGGGGGCAAAATTACTTCTGGTTGAGAACAAATGCCCTTGCAAAATTTTTAGTTTAGTTTTTCTTTCCCACAAAATCAGGAAAAATACAACTAAACTTTGAGTCTGTGACAGTTACCAGTCTTCCTCCCATCTGATGTGAGGTCTATCTGAAGAATACTCAACAATAGCTCTAGAGCTCGTTACCACCTATTTCTTTTCTTTCCATTTTATTGAGGTAGAATTAATGTACAACGCTGTTAGTTTAAGTTGTACCACATAATGATTTGATATGAACATATACTATGAAATGATTACCACAGTAAGCTAACGTCCATCAAATCACATGTGTACAGTTTTTCTTTTTATAATGAGAACTTCTAAAATCCACTCTTTTAGGGGTACCTGGGTAGTTCAGTTAGTTAAACATCCAAGTGTTGATTTCAGCTCAGGTAATGAGCTCAAGGTTATGAGATTAAGCCCCATGTTGGGCTCTGTGCTAGGAACAGAGCTTGCTTAATACTCTCTCTCTCACTCCACTCTCTCCCCCTCCCTTTCTAAAAAAGTAAATAAATAAATAGTACAATCCACTATTCCAGCAACTTTCAAATATATATAATTGTATTGTTCAAATATATAAATATTTAATATTGTATTGTTAATGATAATTGCCATGCTGTACATTACATCCCACAATTTATTTATCTTCTCATTGTATTTATGAATATTCATGGGTCTGTGAGACAAATGTGCTAATAGCCTTTTTCCTAGGAGAAGGGATAAGCGTGTGTGATATAGAAATTCCTGAATAGAGTACTAGTGTGAATCTATGATCCTTTTCTTCTTCCAACAAGCTAAGTTGCTCAATTAATATTTACTGAATGACTAGACCAATGAAAAAACTATCCAGGATCTCAAAGGATGTTCAGGGAGTATATTTCCATAAGACATTAACATATGTTATTCAGGGAAATAGGGGAATCAGTTGTTAACTAATTTTCATTTCATTTTGGGTAAATCAAAGTAAACAAGTTTCTTTCAAGCTCCTCAGAGTCTTTAATGGACTACACTGGAATTTTCTGCTCTGCAATGAAGTCAGTCATAATATGTGGAATTTCCTAAAATTATTTGACACAAAATTTTCACTATAATAATTTTCTAATCTTTTGTTTCAGTTTGGGAATACATTCAGTTTGGGAATACATCCAAATACATTTAAAGTAAAACAGCAATATTTAAGATCACCTGAAGTTAGAATTTATCAAGAATAAATATTTTCAGAAGACAAATTACATAAGCACGTTATAGGAAATATCTTGTAATTTACTCATTCTGATGGGAAATCTAAGCCATCATAACCAAGAAGTGAATCTGGTATAAAATACCTCCTGTTGTTACCTATCTCCCCACCATTGACATTTTGCTTCCCTATTCCATCATTGTTAAAATATAAAATGGCTTCAAGTTTCCAGTCTGCCATGTAAGGAATCCAGAAATTGACATTCTATTTTAACAACAAGTAAAGCTGAACAAACTGAAAATAGCAGCAACTCTTCTTAAAAGTGAAATCACAAGGCAAACCACTGGCCCCCAAACTGGAAAGACGTACAGGCAAAAACAAAGAAGCATAACTCACCAGAGCAGAAACCCTCTGGCAGAAACCTCCTCAAGAATCAGTAACCAGTAGGGGCGGGTGGAGGGAGGGGCTTGAACTCTATATAATTGATTAATTGCTCAATGCTCAGTGTGGGCAACTCTGAGAGTTAAGTACTCCCACAGGAGTTTACCTTCAGAAGTCCTACTAGGTCCTCACAGTGAACATTAGAGAAAATGCTTCCAGCAGGGAAAGAGAAGAAGTAACCACTTTGAATACAGCAGAGCATTCTGTTCTTAACAAGGCCTTCCCTCAGAGGAAACTATTTTACCAGAGCCTAAAAATCAAGTAAGAGGGAAATCACCAACTCCAGTCCCCACCAGAAACTATGTCCCATCTAAAGGGTGAAAAAGCTGAGAAGCTTTGATGAGACTTGCAGGCCAGAGGCACAGACTCACAAAAACCCTGGGACCTAATCATAGCTTCCCTTTCCCCACACCTGTTCTGCAGTTGCTCTTACATAGTACATCATGTTCGCTTTTCAACAAAATTTACAATTCACACTAAAAGGCAAAAACAGTTTGAAAGACTCAACAAACATGTCAGATATGACAGAAATGGTCAGACCAGGAATTTTAAAAACTGTGATTAATATGCTAAGGGTTTTCATGAAAAAAGTAGATAGCAACAAGAAACAGGCAGATAATATAAGCAGAGAGACAGAAATCCTAAGGAAAAAATCAAAAAGAAATGATAGAGTTAAAAAAAATAACAGAAATAAAGAATACTTTGGATGGGCTCATTTAGAGACTGGAAATGGCTAAAGAAAATCTCTGTGACAGGAAAAAAGATAAATACTGTATAATCGCATTTATACATAGAGTCTTAAAAACAAACACAGTACACACAGGCACACACACACACACACACAAACACACACACACACACACACACAAGGCAAGCTCATGGATACCAAGCTCATGGTTACCTGAGTCAGGGGATGAAGGATAGGTGAAATGGATCAAGGGAGTCAAAAGTTATAAAATTCCACTTATAAAATAAGTCATGAGGATGTAACTAACATCTAGCATGATAACTATACTTAATGACACTGTATTTGAAAGTAGCTAGAGGAGATCATGGAAGTTCTTATCAAGGGGCGCCTGAGTCACTCAGTCAGTTGAGCGGGCTACTCTTGATTTCTGCTCCATTCATGATCTTCGGGTTCTGAGATCAAGCCCCACATTGGGGTCTGTGCTCACAAGGGAGTCTGCTTGGGGTTCTCTATTTCCCTCCCTCCCTCTCTCCTTGCCCCTCCCCACTACACATGCACGCTCTCTCTAAAATAAATAAATAGATCTTAAAAAAAAAAAAGAAAGTTATAATAAAAAGAAAAAAATTATAGCTATGTATAAAGGTGGATGTTAACTGCACTTATTGTGATGATCACTTTTGCAGTACAATTGAATCATTATATTGTATGCCTGAAACTAATACAGTGTTATGTCAATTATACCTTGATTTTAAAAAAAAAGAATCTGTGTGTTTGATGATACAAGAGAAACTTCTAAAACTGGAAAGCAAAAGAAAAAAAATGAAAAAAATAGAATATCCAAGAATTATAGGACAACTAAAAATGTGCAACATATGCATAATGGGAACACCAAAACGTGAAGAAAGAAAAAAATGAACAGGAGCAATATTTGAAGCAAAAATGACTGAAAATTCCCCCCAAATTAATGTCAGGCACCAAACCACATATCAGGAAAACTCAGAGAACATCAAGCAGAGTAAATGCAAAACAAAACAACCACAACAAAAAAAAACTACAGTTATTTTTTAAAGATTTATTTGAGAGAGAGAGAGAGAGAGAGGCAGCAGAGGTTCAGAGGGAGAGGGAAAAGGAGAATATCAAGCAGACTCCCACCCTGAGCAGAGAGCCCAACACCGGGCTGAATCTCATGATCCTGAGGTACCTATGTGATCTGAGCCAAATCAAGAGTCAGACACTTAATCAAGCCACCCAGACGCCCCCCAAAACTAAACTTATGAATGTCATATTCAAATTTGAGAAAATCAAAGGTAAAAAAATCTTTAAAGAAGTCAGAGGGTGGAAAAAAAAAAAACGCACTTTACATAAAAGGAGCAAAGATGGGGCACCTGGGTGGCTCAGTGGGTTAAGCCTCTGCCTTCGACTCAGGTCATGATCTCAGCATCCAGGGATCGAGCCCACATTGGGCTCTCTGCTCAGCAGGGAGCCTGCTTCTCACTCTCTCTCTGCCTACTTGTGATCTCTCTCTCTCTGTCAAATAAATAAAATCTTAAAAAAAAAAAAAGGAGCAAAGATAAGAATTACATCTGGAAAAGGAAAAAAAGAATTACCTGTAACTTCTCAGAAACCATGTAAGGAAGAAGAGAATGGAATGGAATATTTAAAGGGTTGAGAAAAGAAAAACACCAAACTAGGATTCTGTATCCTGAGAAATTATCCTTCAAAAATGAAGGAGAAATAAAGAATTTCTCAGATAAAAACTGAGGGAATTTTTTTTGCCAATAGACCTATCTTGCAAGAAATGTTAAAAGTTCTTCAGAGAGAAGGAAAATAAAGCAGAATAGAAATTTGGATCTACATAAACAATAGAAGCACATAAAGGAATAAGTAAAGGAAAAGTAAAAACTTACTTTTCTTATTTTAACTTAACAGATAACATTTGTTCAAAATAATGATGGCAACAATGTCTTCAATGTACTTATGCGTGTGTGTGTGTGTGTGTGTGTGTGTCTCTGTGTGTGTCTGTGTGTCTGTGTCTGTGTCTATGTATGACAACACTGATACAAGTGACAGGAAGGAAGAATTAGGATTATTTTATTTTCATAGGTTACTTGCACTACCCATGAAGTGGTATAGTGTTACTTGAAATGAACTTTGATGAGTTGTAAACATATATTGCAAGCTTGGTGAAACCACTAAAAGAAGTTTTAAAAGAAGAATAATTGATTCTAAAAAAGGATAGAAACTGCCAAAACTTTGAAGCAACCAAGCGACCAAAATGTCCTTTAGTTGGTGAATGGATAAAGAAGTAGTGGTACATCCAGACAATGGAGTATTATTCAGGCTAAAAAGAAATCAATACATGAAGACACACAGAGAAACCTTAAATGCATAATGCATTTAACCTTAAATGCATAATGCATTTAACCTTAAATGCATAAGTGAAAGAAACCAATTTGAAAAGGCCAATACTTTATCATTCCAACTATGTGGAATACACAAAATTTGGGGGACAATAAAAATTGCAATTCTGGAAAATGCAAAACTATGGGGACAATAAAAAGATCAGGAGTTTGAGGGGAAGGAGGGATGAATAGGCAGAGCGCAGGAACTTTAGGGCAATGAAACAGTCCTGTATGATACTGCAACAGTGGATACATGTCATTACACACTTGTCAAAACCCCCATAATATACAGCACTGAGACTGAACCCTAATGTAAACTGTGGACTTTGGGTGACAGCAACGTTTCAATATAGGTTCATCTATTATAACAAATGTACCACTGTAGTGTGGGATGTGGATAGTGAGGAGGGGGGGGAGAAGGGAGGGGACAGGGAATATATGGGAACTATGTACTCTCTACTCAATTTTGCTGTAAGACTAAAATTGCTCTAAAAATTAATTTTTAAAAAATTGATATAAACCATAGCTCATCCTTCAAGAGCTAGGATCTCTGTCAGAAGGGTGCAAACAAATCTAATAAACTAATTTGTACCGATGAAAGCATTCTGTATGGTATTGAATAGCTGAACAATCATCAGGGAAAAGACAGTCACTCAATTCTTGATTGAAAAAAAGAAGTAAGCTACATTGCTTATAGAAAAGAGGTCTAGCAATGAAGGTGACACAAAGGAGCTAGAAGGGAAGTCGGAGTCACAGAGAAAAGAAGTAATGAGAATGTTCTATCCAACCATGAAAAAGGACATAATGAAGGGTGAGAATGAAGTGGCAGCATGGTCATTTTGGAAACAGCAACTTCATGCTTGTTTGAGAATTGTGAATTTTTATGTGTATCATTTACATCTCTAATCCTTTTATCATACATGTAAAATGAAAATAATATGTATTCTACTTTCCTGGGTTATGAGCTTTTAAAATTGAGAAAATGCACATTTTCAATATAGCATTTAGTGAACAGCACTTTATTTGTTCTCATACCCATCTAAGTGAACTTGAGTTTCTAGAGGGCAGGGACTTTGTGTCCTCTTCACCTCTCTAATCTTACCATTTAACATAGTGTCGCCATACAGTGATCTTAATACATACTCATTGAAAACAAGAAGATGGGAAAAAGAGAGGGGGAGACGGAGAGAGGAAATAAAGGGAAGGGGGAGGCAAGAAGGGAGACAATAAGGGAAGTAATAAAGGAAGATGAGAGGGAGGGAAGGAGGAATTAAGAGAAGGAATGAAGGAAAGAAGGAAGGCTGGCTTTAACAATCTAAGAAAGAAAAAGTGGGATCAAATTCATCAAAACCCAAAGTCCTTTGTCTAGAAGAGATAAGAGACTACGGCTGAAAGGAGCAAAGCTATGTAATTGATCTGACAGATGAATGAAGTAAGGATAAAAAGGGAATTTCAAGGGGTTCAAATAATGAGTTGTATTTATGGTGCTTTGTAAGCATGTGTGCCTAATTGGTCTTAATAGTGCTTCAGTCCATTTACCCTATTGTCCTTCAGGGGTTCAGGGCAATAAATTATAGAGCATTTGTCCTGTCTCCCTAGAAAATGATATAAACATGTTTATCCTTCTCTATTCCACAGAGAAAGCGAGGCAACAATTTTGACATATAATAATGTCATTCTTTGCATCGTATTTTTAAATGCCATTGCAAAGAAACATATCCTGGCTGAATTTATTTCTAGCTATACATAGCAGTTTAACAGAGGGTGAAACAGTCCATGGAGAAACAGATATTCCTTCTTTCTTTGTCTCTCTCTGATTCTGTCTCTGCCTCTTGTACACACACGCCTTTTAATTTGTTTATCAAAATAATTGAATTCTCCAATTAGATAATCACCCTTTCCCCAAATTTAAATCTTCTATATTAGCTTCTAACAATTTACTCATCTATATCAATACCTACTCTATTTTCTAACCAAAAAAAAATGATAACCTATTTTACACAAGTCTGTGGTATCCCTTTTGCTGATATTAAATAAATAAATGTTTCTTTTTTTTCTCATCCATTTTGGAAGACACTAACGTTTTATTATTTTGGCTTTAACTCTGCACTTTCTTCCTTTATGCACTATTTCTTTTCTTGTTTTATTTCTTGCGTCCTCCTCTATTCCCTGATGGAAGGAAGATTACCATCCCTGACTCAAGCACTCATGACTGACTGGCCCCAGCAGCTACACCTGATTTAAGGAGGGCCCAGGCTGCAATGTCACCTTTCTTAGGAGGCACATATACCAAAGCTGCAGCCTGGTCCTTGAGAGGAATACCAAATTTGAACTGGGGATACCCGGGTTGCTCTCTTCTCTATGCTAATGCAATTTATCACTGCCAGCGTGATTTCAGCAAGAGCATCCAGAAAAAAAAAATATGCCCCAGTGTCCCTGCCTCCATCTGTTTTTCTGCTCATATTTTTAAATACTATAGAAGCCTCCAAGCTACATTATAGTTTTTCTGGACCCTTATAATCTGAAATAATTATTTTTTCTTTATATAAAATGTCTTCGATGAAAAGGTTATGCTTTGTTTATTTTCATTACTGAAGACTTCTACTGCGAGCATAAGGGAGTTAGAAATAAATGTGCCCAAACAAAATGTCTTACTGTGAATGCTTCCTAGATTCATCTTCTATTTCAGTGATACTGCTGACCTCTGGCGTTCAGAACACTGATATTTTCTTTAACTTCCTTTACATTTATTATTTTCAAGCTTTCTTCTGGGGTTTGGCTCTTTTACTAGGGAAATCTGATAAAAATTCTATATTCAGTAATAAATAACTGTCTTTTAATGAGAGAACCAAATCTGAGAATTAGGGATTGGGGATTTTTTAAAAATCTGAATTTTTAGAAGAGATACAGACATTTTCAATGATCATCATAAGACATTCCCTTTGAAACATCTCAAACTTAACACAATCCAAAACCAAACTCCCCATTTCTCTTCCAGCCTTCAGCCTTCCATTTGCTCATGCTAAAGTCCTTGGAGTTAACCTTGACTTCTCTATCTCTCCCTCACTAAAAATCCATGAGAAATCCTTTGAACACATCAGAATTCAGCCACTCTTTACACTCTTGCCACCACTACTCTGTCCCAAATCCCGTACTCTCCCACTGGGATTATGGTGCTAACTTTCTAACTGGTCTCCCAGAGACTATATATAGCTTCCCTCCTACATGGACTTTGTTCTCTTTAGCGGCCATCATGGTCCTTTGGAAATGGAAAGCAGATGATGGCATTTCGCTGCTCTAAACCCAATGGCTTCCAGGGATCTCCGAGAAAAGGTTAAAGTCTGGAGATACCAACAAATCCTTATCTAACCACACCCCACCTCCCTAACTTCACTTCATATGTCACCACCACCCCAAACCCACACACACTATTTAGCAACACGGACTTTTTTGGTTATTTCTTAAACAAAGTCACTGACCAGCATGACCTGAAGGTTCTCAGTTTCATTAACCTTTAAACTGGATTTTCTTGACTTGAGGCCCTTGACTTCATTTTTCTTAGAGTTTTTACTTTAGAAAACCTGTAATTGTACATTCTTTCTCTTCCCTTTTGAGATGCAAATAGTTTCCTTGTTTAAAATCCAGAAATGTCTGGGGTGCCTGGGTGGCTCAGTTGATTGTCTACACTCAATTCAGGTCATGATCCTGGAGTCTTAGGATCAAGTCCCAAGTTGGACTCCCTGCTCAGTGGGGAGTTTGCTTCTCCCTCTGATCCTGCCCCTCTCATGCTTTCTCTCTCATTCTCTCACTTAAATAAATAAATAAAACCTTTAAGAAAAAAGAAAAGAAAAGAAAAAGAAAACCCAGAAATGTCTTTCTCAAGGACCTGAGAGGCATATCTTTGAAATGTGACTATCAAGGAAGATAGTGACCCATCTTCCAGTCTCTGTGGGATAGTAAGAAACTAACTTCCATGTTCTACATTGGAAGTCCTCCTGTCCATGAAGATGTGAAGAAGTTTACTTTTCCTTTGGGTAAAGCCAATTAATAGACACAGATGGCTTCTGATTTCCCCACCAACCAAGCTCTTAAAAATCTCCAGTCCTTTGTTTGTAGATTTCAATCTCTGACTCCTGTTACAATAGTCTTAAATAAAATCTTTGCCTGTTTCTTTGTAGGGTGTAATTTTCCAGGTACACAAATTCCTTAGGCACTGAGTATTTGTTGTTCCTTCTCTTTGGCATATATGAATACCTACTTGTCTACATGACTTGTGCACTCACTTCCTTCAGACCTTTGTTCAGAACGCTACCTGATCTGTGAACCCCTCTACTCTACATAAAATTGTAAATTCTACCCTCTCAAATATCCTATACACTTTAATTTGCTTCATCCTTCTCCATAGAATTTATCATTATCTAAACTTATTATATATTCATTTTCTCTCTGTCTCTTTCCAATACAGTATAAGCTCCATGAGGGCAGGAATTTTTTTTCTTTTTTCAGATTTGTTTACTGCTATAATCCCTCACATTTTGATAAAGGTATTGAGGATATGTTCGAGTAAGTATTTGTTGCATGCAAGAAGAAAAATGAACTGAGAAATCAATGGCCACAGTGCCTTTTGTGTCTTGAGAGGCAAAAATCCAAGTTCAAACTTTAATAATTCAGTTATCCAAAACCTGTCAATTTCTGATATAAACAGGCTGAGCATGTTTATTGGTATAGTCTGTGAAATAAATATGTGAATGCAATCCAAATGCAACTTTACCTAGGATGTAGACAGATATGAGGTAAAATAAGAAAAAGTAATAACTGAAAGAGGATTTCATTAGAAAAAAACACACACTTCATAGGCTTATCACTTCTCCTTTGCTTTCCTGTATTTCCAATTCAGCAACTATTGAGGAATCTACAAAATAGAATTTTAAAAAGACATTGCAATGAATAAAATGTAGTTCCTATTATAAAAAGTTATGTTCTAATAAGAAATAAAACAACTTTGAAATAGAAATTAGGAAGAAAGTTACTAATGATAATTGAACATCTGAAGAAAAATGGGACTATATTTTTTTTTTATTTTTTTTAAAGATTTTATTTATTTATTTGATAGAGATTACAAGTAGTCAGAGAAGCAGGCAGAGAGAGAGAAAGAGAGGAGGAAGCAGGCTCCCTGCTGAGCAGAGAGCCTGATGCGGGGCTCAATCCCAGGACCCTGAGATCATGACCTGAGCTGAAGGCAGAGGCCTCAACCCACTGAGCCACCCAGGCGCCCCTGGGACTATATTTTTAAAAAGAAACCTGTGGGTCACCTGGGTTGGCTCAGGTCATGAGTTCAGGGTCCTGGGATTGAGCCCCACGTCAGCAGGGAGTCAGCTTGAGATTCTCTCTCTTCCTTTCCTTCTGCCCCTCCCTACCCACCCTCCCACACTGCCCGCCCCCCCACACACACGCATGCACACACATGCATGCACATACACACCTAGTGCTCTCTCTTTCTCAAATGAATAAATAAATCTTAAAAAAAAAAAAAAAAACTTGTAAATTGTCAGTTTACTGGAATAGTTGATAGAATATGTACCTTCTGGAGAGAGGACCTTTACTGTGCCCTGGCCTTCGTTGTACTCCTCACCCCACCCAGGCCCTGTAAAGTAATGCTATACTTCAGAGTAAAGAACAGTGGTCAGCCGTCTGTCACCTAACTTGTGAAATGCTGAAAAGTTATTCTCTCTTAGCTTAGATCTCTCCAGTATTATTCAAAATAACAATACTAAGAGCTAACATACAGAAAGTGCTTACCATGTGCGAGGTGCTATTTAAAACACTTTACATTAATCATCTTATTTACTCCTCTCAAATCTATGAGGTTGTATTATTAATGTCCCTATTTACCTGCCAAGAGTCATACACCAGTAAGTGGCAGAATCAGGACAGCTACAAAAATCAGGTGAAGACATTGGATAAATTATCATATAAAAATTGTACAGCTACTAGCTAAGGGAATAAGTAGTAGTTGGCATAAAAAATGTATAATACCCTGCTTTCCACCAAAGGCCCTAAAATACCTATCTAAAGGGAACTACATCATTAATATCTATTCACAGCTTGCCAGTGGGTTCCTCAGACCCTTAAGAAGAGAGGATTATATATGACTCCATCCTTTCACAACCTGTAATGAACTCATTTAAATCCTGTGGCCAATTTTAAACATTTTGTAGAGACAGTATTGCCAATGGTAGAGCATCTTTCATTTGTAAAAATAATCCTAATTGCTGGTCTTGCAGCTGCAGATTGCAAAACATAATATCCAATAAATGTCATGCTACATTTGAACCTAAATATTTCTGATTCTAGATGCTGCATTCTTAACCTCTTTAAAGGTTAACACAAATTTCCCTCTTTTTTATTTCAAAATAATCTTGGACAGTTCATATTTTCATTTTTAACTTGAGCAAATTACTGAACTATTTGGAACTGAAGTTTTTTCGTATATTGGAAGATAAATGTAGTGCATGTTTAAAGAATATTTTGAGAATTAAATTCAATAATACATATAATTCAATAAGTATATGCCTATCATGGAAAAAGCACTCTGGAAATTATTGTTACTCTTGGTGTTATTGGTGCTATATTTTGCAGAATCACAATAACATATAGCACTTCAATAAAATATAATTTTCACCAGTGATATAAATTATTAATATCATAGTATTATAGAATTTATTATAATTTAATTTTCAACTTTAGAAAAATACTAAACTTTCTTAATTATACTCTGCTCTAATTTGGTTTTCTCTTTCAAATAGTATTTTTTTGTTTCCTTTTCTGATAGACTATATTCTCACTGAAGACAGAGATTGAGTCTCCTTCATTTGATTCAACAAATCTTTATTTATTGCCAGCTTTGTGTCAGCCATCATTCTAAGCTCAGAGAAATAAATAATTAACTAAAAAGAAAAAGTTCTTATCTTCATGAGGCTTTTTTTAGGATAAAACCTGGCAATAAACAAACAAATAAATATACTATATACAATATATATTTAGAGGAATACTCCCACTATCTGATAGGAACTGGTTCATAATAGGTATTCAATTACTCCAAATTAATTTAATTTGATTACTTTAATATGTCTTTATAACATGGAAAATATGTAGAGGTATGCGGGAGTGAGCTCTTTCCAGCTTAGTAGAGCAAATTATGTGCATTTCTTCCTAATTCTGTGTTCAGTGACAACTTTTGTAGCTTTAAATTAGCCTGGTAGAAGAGTTTTTACCCTACAAAAATCAGCAATGCTACAAACTGCAGCTGTTTTTTCTGAGACCCAGTTGTTAAAAATTTATCAGCACACTCCCTGATTGAGGCTGACCAAGTGTGGAATCTGAATTTTATGTACTTCTGAAAATAAATAACACTTAGTATATCACATGAATATATTAACATATGTTAATATAACAACACATTAATATACTAATGTATTTCAGATAGAAAATTTACAAATTATGTAACACCATGTTAGTCTGAAGATGATTTTTAAAATATACTTATATAAATAGAATTGATTTCTCCCAATAATAAGTAACTATCTCTTGATTATTCAGACCCACGGAAGATATAGAACATGGATAACCCAGTAAATCAACCAACTAATAAATGTTTCTTGTTTAATATTAAGTATGCCTTTTAAATAAACAATTTGTGTTTTGAATAAGAATTTATTTAGTATGATATTAAGCATTTTATATACCTTGAACATAATAACTCTCTATCTATTGAGGGAAAAGAGAAGCTTCTGGGTGTTAGAAGGAAGCAAATTTGAAATTATTTTCCTGTGGAAAATCCCATGAAAATCATTCAGAAAAATATGGAGAGCTGCAATGCCCTGGGCTAGAAATTTCCCAGGACCTCATGCCTGAGGAGTATAAATTATTAAATCATAATTTTAAAAAGAAAAATGAAAAAGCACTTTAAGTTCTGCTACAACATGTGATTTATTTTTTAAATTTTGGTGGTATAATGTATAAAATTTATTTCATTATGTTTTAGGTATATATTTCTACTAAATACTGGATATAGATTTGTTTCTGAATCAAAACTTAAGGAAGGAAAACACTTATGCATCCTTAGTCACCCAGAGATCTCATAAAAGAGGAATAAATGAGTCTGAGAATTACCAATCTGTTCTCCAAAACCACTTCAAACTGTATTTCTAGCTTATGCCCCACCTGCAACATGCAGATTGTATTGTATTTAGTTCAATAGTAATAAATGCTTATCATTTATGGAAAACTACCCATATCCTAGAAACAATTCTTGGCACTTCATATATTATCTCTAATGCCTCTAACAACCCTGTCAGGAAACCCAAATATTACAAATGAGTAAATTTGTGCTCAGAGGCTAAGAATCTCCTCCTGGGTCAAACAACTAGCAAATGATAAACTCAGAAGTCTAAAAAAATGCACTTCTGGCTCCAAAGCTCATGTGAGTTTATTGAACTTATTGGTAATTACCTACTTTTCCTGCTAATCACCCTTAATTAGTTCTATGGCAGTCTTTTTCCTGGGAAAAAGAACATAAACATCAGTTTGGCAATGGGGGCAATTATCTCCATAAACACTACCATCCAAAACCAACTCAAAGCAGATTGAATTGGAACCAAAAGTTCTCCCAGCTTCAGTGTGGATGATCTGTTTTGATTAGCTTTACAAATGGTACAAATGTCCTTTTGAGTTCATGCCAGGAACAAAGTAGAAGTTCTGGCCTTTTTTTTCCCTGCCAAGCAGTTTATACTTAAATTTGTGACAAAATAGTTGTAAGTAAAAAGAAACTGTCTAGCTAGAACATCATTTCGAGGTCAAATGGCAGCTTTTTTTTTTTTTTTTTAAGATTCTATTTATTTGACACAGAGGGAGAGAGAGAGATCACAAGTAGGCAGAGAAGCAGGCAGAGAGAGAGAGGGGGAAGCAGGTCTTCCCTGAGCAGAGAGCCCGATGCGGGGCTCCATCCCAGGACCCCAGGATCATGACCTGAGCTGAAAGCAGAGGCTTTAACCCATGGAGCCACCCAGGTGCTCCCAAATGGCAGCTTCTATTAAAGAGGCCAAAAATCATGTTCAAAGAAAGACTTTCTACAGTAAACTTTCCTTAAAGGTAGCATAAACATAAGATAAAATTTGAGTTGAAAACAAGCTATTTGCGTCCCTCAAATAAACCTAAGGAAAAAGAATGTAGGTAAAAATAGTTGTATTGTGAGACAAGAAGTTATGTACAATCCAGGAATAATGAATTAAATAAAGATACTAAGAATTACACAGTCACCTAAGTCATAAATGATGAGGGACTGGAAAGCATGCTGAGGGCAAAGCACAAGCTGACACCCTGCGAACTCCCTTCCCCCCACACCCCCTTACCACCTATGTGGGATCTGTGTGACATTCCTCAGGCACTCCTTCCCTAAGGGAAGGAAAAAACAAATGGTTAACTAATAGAGCTCACATTCCAGCAAGATAGGAATCTCCCTCAGTTTACAAAGGTCTTAGTGATTTACAAGAAAAAAGCATTCTTATCAATAACCTAACTTCCAGAAGGAAATTCCCAACTATCTTAGTGTTAATGCTTTACCAGAGGGAAAAACAACCTTGACAATGGGAAAGCCTCTGGTATCTCCTTGGTCCACGTTGGCATTTGAAAGTTCTTTTTGAAAACCTCCCTTTTTCCTTACCTCCAACTTCGTATATAGTCAGTCACCCCTCACAATTCCAGTGTAGCAGCTCTTTCTGCCCATGGGTCCTGTCCCTGTGCTTTAATAAAATCACCTTTTTGCACCAAAGATACCTCAAGAATTCTTTCTTGGCCATCAGCTCTGGACCTCACCTACATTCAAAACTACATCAAAACTTGTCAGAGGACAAGGGCCTAATTTCTTTAAAATGTGCCCTTATTTATTTACAACATATATTTAGAGCGTTCTATGTGACTTAAGGAGTGAAACATACTTGCCAATCTCTCTTTCTGCCTTCCTTTATTTACCCAGATTTTGCAAGCATCAGTTAGTTAAAACATATCAAACTTTTCAGTGAGTGGTACATTTCTATAAGTGCTATGAATCATGTATGCATTCAACTTATACTTTCTGTAAATTTTAAAGGATTGCCTGTGACATTTAAGTGTTTGATTTATCTGAAATTTACTTTTTGCATGATATTAACGGTCCATTATATTTTTTTCTTGTGTGGATGCTCAATTTCCTGAAACATTTATTTAATAGCCTTTTTTCTCCATTCGCCTGAAGTACCACTTCTGCTATGTATCGGATTTATATAGACTATAGACTTGTTTTCTATTCTTTTCCATTTTTGCCTCAAACATCAATGCTATGTGGTAACAAATTTAAAATATAGCTTAATAATATTAGATAGCTTTATAATAAATTTTAATTTCTGACAGGGCTACTGCTCTTGTTTTACTTTTCTCTATTAGTAGGGGCTTGACTATTCTTGAGGCTTTGACATTTCATATTAATTTTAGAATAGGCTTGTCAAGTTTCATGAAAAGAACTTATTAGGATTTTTGGTTGACATGATATTGATAAGCCAACTTGCAGACAATTGACATTTTTAATATATTATGTCTATCCATGAGCATGGTATAGCATTTAATTAATTAATTTAGATGTTGTTAATAACTTTTATTACAGTTTTATGGATTTCAGCACCAAAGTCTTACCCATTTGTTATTTTATTCCTAGACATATTTTTGTCATTTTTATAAATATATCCTTTCTCACCCATTTGCTTTTTCTATGTATGTGTATTAGTACATAAAAATATAATTTATTTTTGTATATCAACTTTATATCCCAAACTAGCTAATTTCCCTTAACAGTTCTAATAATTTGTAAATATTTGGAGATTTCTCTGTAGATAGTTAACACCTAGGAACAATGACTTATCTATTTCCTTAATTCCAATTATTATAGGAGTTATTATTTTTTTCTTATTCTTACTATGACTACTAAGACCTTTAGGAAATTGATAGGGCAATGATAGTGGGCACACTTGTTTTGATCTTCAACTTAAAGCAAATTATTTAACAATCACAAGTGAATATGTTCATTGTAAGATTTTATGAATAACCAGTTTAAAGAGATTCCTCCTGTTCCTAGTTTGCTAAGAGTTAGGTGCATTTCACAAACTTTGACACACAGAACTTTATCATTCATTGCTGAGTGTACTTTAATTACATTTCTTTCTTTAATTCATGAGTTGTTGAGTGTTTTAATTTCCACATACATGGGTATCTTTATTAATTTTTTGTTGATTCTGACCAAATTGTGTTATCAGAGAGGATGTTACACACGTAACACATTTTTTGAAATTTGTTACAAATTGCTTTATGACCAAATCTGTGGTCATTTTTCATAAATTACCAATGTGTGTTTGAAAAAAAAAAGTGAATTCTTTAGTTGTTGAATATAGTAGTTGTACAGTTTTCTATTGCTCTATAACAAATTACCATAAATTAACCACTTAAAACAACACTCACTTTTTAGCTCATAGTTCTGGCTCTGATCAGAAATCCATGGTATGGCTAGGTTCTCTCATCAGAGTCTTAAATGGCAGGACTGTATTCCTTTTGGAGTCTCTAAGGAAGAATCTACTCCCAAGCTTATTCAGGAGGTTAGCCAAATGCAGTTCTTGCAGTTGTAAGACTGAGGTCCCTATCTTTTTGTTGGCTGTCAACAAAGCTGGGGACCACTCTCAGCAACTAGGTAACACCCACAAACCTTGTCATGCAGCCTCCTCCATATTCAAAGCCAGCAAGAAAGACTCTCCTATGCATTGATTCCCTCCCATGGTTTTAATTCCATTCATCAGGTTAAAAATTCAGTACCTTTTGGTGGAGGGGTAAGATTTTTTTTTTTCTCTAAGATTTTTATTTATTGTTTGACAGAAAGAGATCACAAGCAAGCAGAGAGGCAGGCAGAGAAAGAGGAGGAAGCAGGCTCCCGCTGAGCAGAGAGCCCGATGTGGGGCTTGATCCCAGGACCCTGGGATCATGACCTGAGCTGAAGGCGGAGGCTTTAACCCACTGAGCCACACAGGTGGCCCAAGATTTTTTTTTTTTTAATTAACATATAATGTATTATTTGTTTCAAGGGTACAGCTCTGTGAATCATCAGTCTTACACAATTCATAGCACTCACCATAGCACATACCCTCCCCAATGTCCATCACACAGCTGCCCCATCCCTCCTATCCTTCTCACTCCAGCAACCCTCAGTTTGTTTCCTGAGATTAAGAGTCTTTTATGGTCTGTGTCCCTGTCTGATTTCATCTTGTTTCATTTTTCCCTCCCTTCTCCTCTGATCCTCTGTCTTGTTTCTCAAATTCCTCATATCACTGAGATCGTATGATAATTGTCTTTCTATGATTGACTTATTTCCCTTTGCATAATACCCTCTAGTTCCATCCATGTCATTGTAAATGGCAAGATTTCAGTTTTTGATGGATGCATTATATTCCATTATTTATTTACGTGTGTCTGTATACACACACACATAGACACACACATATATATGTATGTGTGTGTACATATACATATATGTATGTATATGTACATATACATATGTGTATACATATATACACATACATACATATACATATATGTGTGTATATGTATGTGTGATATATATATATATACACATCACATTTTCTTTATCCATTCCTAGGACATCTAGGTTCGTTCCAATAGTTTGGCTATTGTGGACATTGCTGCTCTAAACATTAGAGTGCAGCTGCCCCTTCAGATCACTGCATTTGTAGTTTTGGGATAAATACCCACTAGTGCAATTGCTGGGTCATAGAGTAGCTCTATTTTCAACTTTTTTAAGGAACCTCCATACTGTTTTCCAGAGTGGCTGCACCAGCTTGCATTCCCACCAACCTTTCTCTGCACTGTTAAGGGTTTTTATCATGAATTGATGGTGTACTTTATCAAATGCTTTATCAAATGCTTTTTCTGCATCTATTGAATAGATCATATCATTTTCATCCTTTCTCTTGTTGATGTGTGAGTATTGTTTGATTTGTGAATATTGAACCACACTTGCAACCTGGGAATAAATCCCACTTGATTGCAACAAGTGATTTTTTTTTTTTTTAGAGTATTATTAGGTTCAATTTCCTAATATTTTGTTGAAGATTTTTGCATCTATACTTGTCAGAGATATTGGCCTGTAGTTGTCTTTTTTTGTAGTTACCTGGTTTTGTTATCTAGGCCAATACTGGCTTTATAGAATGAATTGGAAGCTTTCCTTCCTTTTTTATTTTTTGGAATAGTTGAGAAGCATAAGTATTAGCTTTTTTTTAAATATTTGGTAGAATTCACCTATGAAGCCATCTGGTCCTGTACTTTTGTTTGTTTGGAGTTTTTTGATTACTGATTCAGTTTCATTGGTGGTAATTTGTCTGTTCACATTTTCTATTTCTTCCTGATTCAGTTTTGGAAGATTGTATGTTTCTAGGAATTTATCCCTTTCTTCTAGGTTGTCCAATTTGTTGGCATGTAATTTTTAATAATATTCTCTTATAATCCTTTGTATTTCTGTAGTGTTGATTGTTATTTCTCCTCTTTCATTTCTGATTTTGTTTATTTGAATCCTCTCTCTCTCCTTTTTTTTTTAATTTTTTTTTTTCTTTTAAATTTTTGATGAGTCTGACTTAAGGCTTTTTTCTATTGGGAGAACTAGCTCCTGGTTCTGTTGGATTTTTGGTTTTGTTTTTTGTTTTGTTTTTGGTTTTTGTTTTTGTTTTACTTTCTATTTTATTTCTCTTCTAATTTTTATTATGTCCCTCCTTCTACTAGTTTTGGGTTTTGTTTTTTTCTTTTTTCTAGCTCTTCTAGGTGTAAAGTTAGGTTAATATGTGATTTTTTTTCTTGCATCTTGAGGTAGGTCTATATTGCTATAATTTTTTAGAACAGTTTTTGCTACATTCTGAAGATTCACTTTCATTTGCCTCCATCATTTTTTTAAATTTTCTCTTTGATTTTTTTGGTTGATTCATCCACTGTTTATAAATTTTTTATTTTATTTTATTTTATTTTTTATTGAGAGAGAGAGAGAGAGAGCCCACCACATATGAGCAGGGGTGGGAGGGGCAGAGAGAGAGGGACAGAATCTTAAGTCCAACACCAGGCTTAATCTCACAACCCTGAGATCATGACCTGAGCCAAAATCAAGAGTCAGACATTTAATTAACTGAGCCACTCAGGCACCCCTCATTTATTGTTTAGGAAGATGTTATTTGACCTCCGTGTATTTGTGTTCTTTCAAGATTTTTTCTTGTAGCTAATTTCTAGTTTAATAGCATTGTAATTAGAAAAGATGCATGGTATGACTTCAACTTTTTTAAATTTTTGAGACTTGTTTTGTGGCCTAATATGTGATCTATTTGGAGAATGTTCCATGTGCACTTGAAAAGGATGTGGATTCTGCTGGTTTAGGATGGAATGTTCTGAATGTATCTGTTAGATCCATCTGGTCCAATGTGTCATTCAAACCCACTGTTTCCTTGTTGATTTTCTGTTTGGACACTTTATCCATTGATGTAAGTAGCGTGTTAAAGTTCTTTACTATTATTATATTACCATCAACTACTTCCTTTATGGTCATATTAGCTGCTTTGTGTATTTGGACACTCCAGTGTTGGGTGCATAAATATTTACAATTATTATATGTTTTTGTTGGATTGTCCCATTTATTATTATTTGGTGTCCTTCTTTGCCTCTTGTAACAGTCTTTGTTTTATAGTCTATTTTATCTGATGTAAGTACTGCTACCCTGGCTTTCTTTTCACTTCCATTTGCATGATAATTCTTCTCCATCCCTTTACTTTACATCTGCATGTGTCTTTAGGTCTGAAATGAGTTCCTTGTAGGCAGCATATAGATGGGTCTTGCTATTTCATCCATCCCATCACCCTGTGTCTTTTGATTGGAGGTTTTAGTCCACTTACATTCAAAGTAATTCTTGATAGGAATGTACTTGTTACCATTTTGTTACTTATTTTATAGTTGTTAGTGTAGTTATCTATTTTTTCTCTCGTAGTCTGCTGGCTTTCTTTAGTGATACACTTTGATTCCTTTCTCTCTTTTTTTTTTTTTTTACATATCTATTACTGGTTTTTGACTTGTGGTTATCATTAGATTTGTACATAATGTCTTAATGCATATAGCATTCTATATTAAGCTGATGGTCACTTAAGTTTGAACCCATTCTTTAATTCACCCCACCCCGACCCCATACTTTAGGTATATGATGTCATATTTGACATCCTTTTATTTTGTGAATTCCTTGAGTGATTTTTATAGATATACCTATTTTTACAGCTTTTGTGCTTCCTACTTTTTCTTTCTCCTACTTACGTTCTTTCCTTTCCATTCAAAGAGTCCCCTTTGACATTTATTGTATATTCTTCTTCTCATATACCCTAGGTATTTTTCAAACTGCAGCCTCTGTTCTGTATCTCCGTTGGGCTGTTCATTGTGTTATCCCTGATGGTTGCCTGTCATCCTCCTGGCTATCCCAGAACTGAGCCCACTGATTTTTAAAGGTCCAGGTGTTAATCCCCCACTGATTATAAGAACTCACAAAATCATGCCCCTTGGTTTTCAAAACCAACTCTTATGGGGATTTGTCTTACCCCTGAGAGTTCCCCATGCATGGGGTTCCTGGTGTGCTCTCTGTTTCTTTCTCTGTTTCTTTCCCTGCTTCATGCCTGTGGCCTCTCTCCCTCCCTTGGATAGTACCGCAGGTCCATTTTGCTCCAGACTGCATTTTCACCCCTCCTACCCTCTTCCAGTGTGACCTCTTTTCTACATTTAGCTGTGGAGAGTCTGTTCTGCCAGTCTTTGGGTCATTTTCTGGGTTACACTGTTGTGGGCATTTCTACTTCTATCCGTGGGATAAAGTCAGCTTAGGATCCACCAACTCTATCATCTTCCCCCTGTACTCTGAAATTTTAAGTGGATGTCTTTGGAATTTATTTTTGGTGCTTTATTTTTTGTTTTTATAGCACTTTTCTCTCTCTTTCTCTCTCTGTTTTACTTTTAAAAAATTTCCCTATTCCATTTTATTCCCTTTACCACTTTGACAATAATATATTTTCTCTTTCCTTGTAGTTATCCTAGAAATTTTAACATGCATAATTAAGTAATGTCTAAGATTATACCACATCTTATTCCTTTATGCTGAGTACAGCTATACAGGTGGTGGACTTGCACTTGGATTATGATTTGAATGATGCCCCTAGAATGTACACAGCATATTGTACATAATCTTACATATTTAACAAATCTAGAAACAGTTTTCCTTGACTCTGGCCACCCATTCTTATAACCTATGTATAATTGTTGTATAAGATTTTAGTTTTATCATGATTTTTTTGAACTTACAAATTAGAAAACATTGTCATTTATTTATACATTGTTTCCTTAGATTAAGCCATAAATTCATGTTCTTTGCAGACCATTCTTTTTGCCCATCAGATTATTTTTAAAAACCACTTTCCTTCTTCATGAAGAATTTCCTTCAGAAGTAAATTTAGTAACTTGGCAAATATTTGTTTTGATTTGTTTCAAAGATTTTTATTTATCTCACATTCCTGAAAAGTGACTGGGCATTCTTGTCTAGAGTGATAAATATTTTATTCCCGTGATTATTTCACTGTTGTCTGGATCTGCTGCTATGTAGAATTCTGATATGAACATAATATTTCTTCTTTTGTTCATAAATTGTCTTTTTTTTTCCTATTTGCTTTAAGATGTTGTTTTTGACATACCCAGTCCAAGGTAGAAGATACAGCTATGAGTTTCTCTTTGTTTATTCTTTTTTGATCCAGTGGGCTTCCTGAATCTGATGGTGGTGTTTTTCAACAATTCTGAAATACTTCCAACCATTCTCTTATCTTTCTCTCATTTTCTCTTTTGCCACCTCTGGAATTCCAATTCTCTTTATCTTTCTTTTATATTTTTCATTTTTTAGTCTCTCTGTGATATATTATGAATAACTTATCCATCCTTATTCATAACTTATTCAGTTTATATTTTCTTCAGCAATTTCTTATCTTTGTTTACCCTATCCTTTATTTTTCCACTTTTAACTATTTTATTTTCAATTTTAAATTTTCTATATGGTTCCCTTTCAAATATTTTTGTCCAGTACTGATAGATTTTTGTCAATTCTTCATATTTTCAATGCATTATTTTTATTTTTTTAATTATTAAAAACACTTCCAATATTTTTGCAAGTCTTATTCCATATATCGTTGCTACTGTTGACTAATGGTTGTTTGCATCTGCTTAATTTTTTTAATCACAAATTTGCATCATTTGGAATTTTATCTTTGGCAATTTCTTAATATCTGAATTTAGAGACCAGACACCAGAAATGATTTACTTTTACTTCATCCACGTGCCTGGGGTACTACCAGTTTGAGAACACTTTATACTACATTTTTCACTGGAAGTTTGTTGGGACATTTTGATAATGTAAATTCAAACCCCAAATTCACCTGAAAAAAAAGTTAGGTCTTTAAAATTTTAAGAGAAGAGGTATCTATTCCCGGTGTCTCTGTCTACAAGCTAAGTGTTCTTTTTCTAGTTTCCTCTCTGAGCATATCATCTTCAGTGTGTCCTGGCTTTTTGTGACATTTCTCATCCTGTCCCCAGCTCTGTTCATGCCTTAGACATTGTTTCTTATTGTCCAGTTTGTGGACCCCTGAAGCCCAGACTCTATGGCACCAGGAATCTGCAGATACCCCAAGGCAGATGCCAGCTTTTACGCTTCTTTATTCTTCTGGATTCCCCCTTTGTCATTCTGGCTTCTGAGAAAATCTTTTTTCTTTCCTTCTTGCTCAGACATGCACTGAAAGAGATGTTTTTGTTTTACATTGTGTTGTTTCCAAATGTGGCATATTTAGGTGTGTTCTTACAGAAAGGCTATTCTCTGAATGAACATTTTACCATACTGCTAGAAACTGAAGATGTATATTTTCATTCTTTACAATGAATTAGGTTTTCATAGAAGCTACAATTTACTGGGTAGTCACTGTTTTTAGGCACTATACTAAATTCTATGTATCACCTTATTTTTACAACAATTAATAATGAAATACTGGAACAACATAGCATGAAAATACTTGAGAAAATATGACCACTTAAGAGATGCTAGTGCTGCCTTTATGATGCTATTCTAGATCTTAGGCTTACTTTGCTTCAGATTCTTAGTATTAAAGGTTAGAAGATAGACTAAACAAGCTTGATATCTTTCCCAAGTTGTTATTTGGTTAATAGCAAAGAGCAGTGGTATGCATTACTATTCACAGAACAGGGCACAGAGCTTCTGGTTTTGCCCAAGGCTTCCTTAATATCCACAACAGTTCTGCACCACAGTAAAACCCTGAATTACCTAGGCAGTGTAGAATGAAGGAATTAGAAATTATTTAGGGATCCCGTATTTGTCCAGTACATTCTCCATCTGAAATATATTAAAAAATGTAATTAACACTGATCCTTCTACTAACCCGGCTTCTTCACTGCAATGACCAATCTCTGGCAAAAGGCCAGATTCCTGTCACAGCTTGTGTGACTTTTTTGTTCTGTCCACTGTTTGCATAAAAAAAGAAACAATTAGTGTTAAGATCCCACCTGTTACTGTTGCTTCTTGGTGTGTGTGCTAAGTGGGCTAAGACTATTCCTAATATTTGCAGAGCCTAGAGCAAGAGTAGATATAAAGATCTACATGTCATATATTTAAGTATTTGAAAGTTATAAATCAAGCTAACAATTAACCCCACATAATAACTAGAAGACCAGGTTTGTGTTTAGAATTCTGGACCAATTCAGAGTTCCGCACTAGAAACTAGAAGCAGGAAGAGCCTCACTCTCCTGGGAGATGCATCCCTCTTTTCTTTCCATTCCCAGATATGTCCTAATGCTCAAAAGACCCTATGCACATGTATGGACAGGACAATTCACACTCTCCACTTCCATCAGCACCCTGAAAATAGCTTCCTCTTCTCCAACCCTTTGATAGCAAGGATCCTTTGGAGTTCTGTCTTAGCAGAGAGATCCATATAGCCCAAGAAATGGGCTCAAGATGATTTGAACAGTGAAATCTGGCATCTGTGATACCAGAACCTACTCTAGAAGGAGAAGCATGTCTCCATGGCCCTGTGGAGTCCTTGACTAGTGTAAGTCTTTCCAAAACAAAAGGACCTCAGCAAAGGTCCCTCACTTCTTTGTTAAGGTCTATAATGGTTGAGGCAAGGAAAAGGAACCTCAGAGATAGGCATTAGAGTGTTCAACAAATATTGACTATTATATGCCAATGGAAGGGATATAAAGAAAGAAAGAGACTGTTTTTTCCTTGAACATTCATCACCTAATAGAAGAAATAAGCTAATCACTCTGCATAATATAATATAATTGCATAATGGGATAGTTTTGTGTCCAAGTAAAAAAGTTCACTGCAAAACTGGTATTCTCAGTGACACCTCTCTGGAGAGCACAAAGAGTTTCTCTCCAACCTAAAGCAGAAGGTAATTGCTCCTGAAAAGTTCATCCTTTATCCTGCAGTGGTGCTAGTATGGGGTATAGGCCAATACCTCATCAGTGCTATAAATTGGCACTCCTTCTCATAAAAAGGAACACTAGCAGCAAGGAAATATTTGAGAGAACTTGTGACCAGTCAATGCCGAGCTAGATTTTCACTTGAAATATCTGTGAAGCATGATATATATTCCCAAATTCCTTTTTTATATTCCCATAGCACCTATCCTATACTTTTTCTGTGGCACACCTCATATTATATAAGTGCTTTAATCACTATTTGCATTACATGAGAAACATTTAGAGGGAAAGACTTCATTTACCTTTGTGTCCATAACCTCTAGCAGATGGCTTGATGTCAGTGGGTGTTCTTTCAACATGTGTTCAGTGAACTGCTGCTATAGACTGAGTATGTGTTTCCCCCACATTCATATGTTGAGATCCTAACCCCCCCATGTGGTGTCTTTGGGGAGTAGGTTGTGAGGGTGGAGCCTTCATAAATGGGATCAGTGTCCCTGAAACAGACCTCAGAGAGTTCCCTCTCCCCTTTCCACCATGTGAGGACATAGCAAGAAGTCATCCATGAATCAAAAAGCGGACCCTCACCAGACACCAAATCTGCAGTGCCTTGATCTTGGACTTCTCAGCTTCCAGAATTATGACAAATAAATGTTTGTTATTTAATACCTCCTAGTCTATGGTATTTTGTCATAGCAGCCCAAATGGACTAACACAATTATAGTTATGTTTACGTAAAATAAATTATTTTTAGAATGTAGTGCTATTAAAAAAAATTGTCCTGGGAACACTAGTATAATTTTCTGATAGAACTGTGCTTTCTTTCTTGCCTTGGTTATCAGAAGACTCAACTGTAATAAAATATACATATTTTGATATTCACTTTTTCCTTATTTTATGAGGAAAAGACATGGATATGATACAACATACGATTTAGCTACACCACTCTCAAGGGAGGGCAAAAAGACAGAAATGGGAAAGAAACTTTGACTATGAGTTTTACTGTCATGGCTCTGAAGTTGTTATTGGTCCAGAGTGGTCCAGTGTGGCTTTAGAGTAAGTTGGGCCCTGAGGAAAAAAGTATAATCAGATATTTAACCAGTCTAGTAGAGTGAAGAGAATAATCTAGAGTCACAGACACAGGTGGTACCATCCTGCCTTTGTCACTTACAAATTATATGACTACTCAGTGCCTAAGTTTCTCATTAATGGAGGCAGTTAATAACTCCTAACTCTGTTTTTTTTTTTTTTTTGTGGGTTGGGGTACTAATGTTTCGGTGAGTTATTTCATGTAGTATAGTGCCTGCTATGTAGTAACAACTCTACATAAGGTGCATAAGGAAAGGTAGTTGTCATAGGCAGAAAAGTGGTTCCCCAAGAAGCCCACCCCCTGATCCCTGGAATCTGTGACTACATTAGAGTATATGGCAAAGGGGAATTAAGGTTGCTACTCACCTGACCTTAAAGTAGTGAGACTATCTGAGGCTATCCAGGGAGATTAATTAATTATTCACTTTGGCTAGGCCACATTGCCCTGATATTTAGTCATACAGTATTCTAAATGTTTCTGTAAGGAAAATTTTTGTTGGTGTTTACACTTAAATTGGCAGATTTTAAGTAAAACAGATTGCTCTCCATAATATGGTTGGGCCTCATCCTAAATAGCATAAAAGGTTGACCTTCTCAAGTGAAAAGGAATTCTCCATCAGACTGCCTTTAGACTCCACTGAATCTCCAGCTTGTTAGCTTCCTCCATCAGCTTTGAGACTTGCCAAGCCTCAACAATTGTGTAAGTCAACTCTTTAAAATAAATCTATATATAAAAATATATGCATTTATACAAAATATAATATATTAAAATTATATATATATCCTCTATCTATTCTGTTTCTTTGGAGAATCCCAGTATGGATTTTGGTACTAAGAGAGGCTCTATAGGAACAGAATCTTAAAGATGAGTTTTCCAAATTGTCTCTGGGATTTCTGGAATTTGCTCTCTAATCTGATTAGACTTAGAGACTCTAATGACTCTATTTTTAGTAGTAAAGAGAGCACTGATCATTCATGGTGTGATATGGCACTAGAAATACACAAAATATCACCATTGTATACTCACAAACACTTGAGAGGCAAGGATCTTGAATTTGTAGCTCACACATCACATAAATGATCTGAAAGCTGCCCTGAAAAAAGACCCTTATCTCTTCTAGGCACAGGGCTAAGATTTCTGAAAAACACATATCCTGTGAGCCACTAATTGCAACATAAATTGAAATCCCAGGCTCCCAGGTTATTTACTGTTAAAGTGAGGACATTGACTAGGGAGAAGCATCATCCTGAAAGTTGGAATGGAGAGATGTGAGAAGACCCTCATGAAGCTGGGAACATTTGAGCCTCTATGTTCTGATGAGTCTTTGCCAGTAGAATTAGCCTCTCTACTCCCAGTAGTCCCACCACCCTCATCAGATTAACTGAGGCAGTTGCCATGCAAGACAATGCTGATTTCCCTCAGGACTGACCCCTACCACTGCTTTTGGTACTAACCCAGCAGGCTACTAAAGGGATAGTATGAAGTATACTTCCATGAGGAAGTACATTGCTCTCCAAAAGAGGTACTTGAGTTTGCTAATTTATACAAACAAAAACCCTAGGACTGTGTGTGGGAGTGAGTATTAAAGATGTGGAATAATAGTGAAAGAAGCATAAAGTTAAATCACAGTGAATTTGTTAAGGGTCTACCAAGCAGAGGTTCTACTTTTAATGTCACAGCTCAGGGAATTATAAAGGGCTCCAACAGTTTGGTTGGTTGGTTGGTTGGTTGGTTGGTTGGATGGATGGCTTAAATATGGACTAAAAGGTGGCCCAGAGTGAGTGAGCTAGAAATACCAAACTTGCCTTGGTTTCCTGTCAAGGAAGTAATTCAAAAGCTTAGGGAGATGGAAATGTTAGAGTGGATTTGTTATTTAAGACCTACCTACCCTGGGAAGGTCCAGGAGACATCTTTACAGCCTCCACGCACCCTGCCAATTCATACACTGCAGTGCTTACCCCCATTACCTCAGAAGTTGACCTTATATGGAAAGTGGGTCCTTATAGCGGTAATCAAGTTAACATGAGGTCATTAGGGTGGTTACTAATCTGACTGATGTCTTTGTAAAAGAAGAAGTTTGAATACACACACACACACACACACACACACACACACACACACAGGGAAGGTGATGAGGAGAAACACAAGAAGTCAAATCTACAAAGCCAAAGAGATAGGCCAACAACAGAGTCTCCCTCACAGTCCTCAGAAGGAACCAGTGCTGCCAACATCTTGATTTCAGACTTATAGCCCCCAGAACTATGAGACAATAAATTTCTGTTTGAGCCACACAGTTTGTGGTATTTTATGACAGCCCTAGCAAACTAATATACTAAGCATTGAATACATGCTGTTTTTGTTAACATTTTTATTACTGCTGCATTTTGAAAAGAGTAGAATCATAGTACACCCATCAAACTCATTGAAAGCTTTTGGAAGTGACGGAAAAGGCAGTTGCTTTTTCCATCAGCTCCAAAAGCTGGCCTCATAAACTTAGGCTTCAATGGCTTACTTTTATGTTCAGGAGTCAGCAGGCATAACTTCTGGCTGGCTTACCACATTTTTGGTTGTCCACTTATCTTTGTCATCCTCTATCCTTTCTTATTTGGGGGCTTGTTATCTTCTTCTTTCTGGGTTATTAGTTTACCACATTTAAGCCATGCCTTTTCCCTGCCTCACAAATATGAAAACTGAGTTGGTTAATGCTACCATCCACTTGGTCCTCTTAGACAAAGTTTATCATAATAAAAATGTTCATTTGATCAGGGATGATACCTGTACACATTCAGAAGAATGACATTCAAATCTTCTTTCAGATTTTTCTCATTCCTCATTGAGTCTTCAGCAGTTTGCATGTAATAAAGATACACACTGAGAATCTGTACTTTGAGAAAGATACCTTGAATTGCCTTCTGAGAACCATTCCTTCTTCACCACTAGATGAACTTTCAGAAGGACAGAGGTCTGTTAAGAATTACGGATGTTTCCTATTAGCCTCCCTCTAGAGAGCTTTTCAACCCAGCTCTTTTCTTCCATCCTGCTCAGATCTATCTCACCAAGACATTTTGCTGGCACCGTTTCCATTTCTGACCATTCTGTGAAAACAAAAGGACTGTATCCCCATGTTCTTCAAAGTGGATAGACAGAGCACCATTAGAAGCTAGAAACTAGGACTTACTACTCCACAGGCTGGAATCAAATCTATAAAATGTTTTAAAAATAAAATATTTCTAAACTTACACTCTGATGATCTCCCCAATAATATCGAACAAGTGGTGACTAATAACCACGAGATGCATGTAAACATAGACAAGGTGTCCCAAAGTCTTAGTGAAATTCTGAGCTTTAATAAACTCAGAAGTATAAATGCTACAGACTTACAAAAACAGCATTTGAAAGGTTAATCACATATATTGCCGTCATACTGGTCTTTGAGTTTGAAGAATAAATTCTCAATTTTAAGTTCTTGTTTCAGTCACTCTGCAGATGAATTTTTTAGAACTCATTAAAAACGTATTATTCTAAACAAGTGCAAAAGACATGGAATTAAGTTTTCAAATGATATCTCTGTTATAAGCATTAATACTTCTAAAGTTACTTAAAGCCTTAACATCTAGTACTTTTGAGACATCACATTATTAACTCACTTTTTTCCTTTTACAAATCCTTTTCTTTAATATGAACATATAATTTTTCTGTTCTTGGTAAGAAAATGTTTATTTTTCCGTTTTGAATCTCACACGTCTCAGCAGATAGGTTTTGTAGTTGTCAATTAAAAGACATTGTTCAGCATTCCTCTGCATAATAAACCAATCTTTTTTTTCCTTTTTACAACACATTGAAGTGTATTTCTATTGGAATTCCTCTAACATTCTCATCACCAAACTATAACCCTGAGACTTCACTGAATTTGTTTACATTATCTGTTATTATCACCAAGGACCCAGCTTAAAAATCTAGGTTAAGAAAGAAAATGGGAGGTTTCTTCTGTAAAGAATATTGCAAAACAGAGATCAAAGACACAATTTCACTTCTCAATCTGTGCATTCTAACTCAGTTTACAATTAGAGAATGATTTTAATTGTCAAACTTTTAAATTTTATTAAATGTTTGTGGCAATGCATCGAATGAATTCCAGACCTATATAAATACACAGGGAGCTGTTTGCAATTTGCATTTTTATCAGTTTTGAAAGAGCACAATGTACTTCCTGCATCTTATTTTCAGAATTTGCATTTTATCATCTTTGGCTACCCAGTATATAGTATGGAGTACTTGAATATCTCATTCTTTGAATTTTCATTTTTGATTGTAAATCAGATGATATCTGGCACGTTTCTCTTTTCTCATTTTTCTCTTCTCTCAACCTCCAGATTTACTTGCTCCCATTTCTTCTTGGCTCTAATAATAAAACACACAAAATACTTAAAATTATTTTCTTTTTTGGCATTCTTCAAGACACCAATGTTCTGAATTTCTTTGGCTAATTGCTTACCATACATCTAAAGGCAAAACAAAGCCCAAACACATTGTTTTAATTCATATATTTTCAAAATGCTATTCAAACTAATTCCATTTCTTTCCAAAGCTTATTGTGTTTTGAATTTGGATGGAGGGATGAAAAGGGATGGAAATGATACTCCATATAAGGCTGTACCTTAGTGTACTCAGAATGAACAGAATGAATGTTGCATCCTACAGACAGGCACCTCCAGTCACACCAGCTATATCCTTATCAGAAAGGACACGTGGCCCCAAGGGAAGGCTGAGATCTCTAATCACCTTCAGCTCCATTCATTGGTCCCCACACATTTTCCTCTCCTGCTGCATTATCCTCATAGCATCGGACATTTTCCCAAAAGGCTCTTCTCACCCATTTACACTTCTATGGCCTTCGCTCTGAGATATTCCTTAGTGGAATAGACTAGTGGCAGCTTGTGCTTTCTGCCTCCTCTCTCCAGCAGTCCATCTGTCCACTGGGAAATGGGAAATGATGAAATCGCTCCTCTGCGCCCTAGCAGGAAGTGTAGGGGGAGGAAACACAAGCTAATCTTTCTCTAGCCTGATGATGACAAGAACAATTGGAAAGGATAGGAGTTTAGGGGTTGCAGATTTCCCAGTCAAAAGCTCAAGGTAAATAAGAAAATGATTTTTATAATTCTTCTCAATTTCTTGAACCTAAGTCCCTATTCTGCCTGATGTAGAAAACTTATCTGGTCCTTTGCACATAAACTTAGTCCAATTCAGTGATTTCTTAGTTATTTCACATTTATATTTCAACCACATTCAGATTTGAAATTCTTTCTCAGGATTTCTTTCCCTCCCTCTCCCATCTCCCTCTGCTTATGTAGATTTCTGGGGTTGGAACAGGGGAGAATGGTTGCTGCTTTGTGATGGCTAGGAAGAGAATATTATCTCAACAGTCATGGGTTGGGTCTTTAACATGGCTTGGGTCTGGTGCTGGTGAATGGTGGCCCAGATAATATAGCCTAAGGTTTCTCAAACTTTAATGTGCATCTTGATCATCTGGAGAACTTGTTAATATGCAGATTTTAATTCAGTAGGTCTGCTTTGGAGATTCCACATTTCTAACAAACTCCCAGGTGATGTCCTTGCTGGTTCCCCTCAGACAATACTTCCAAGTCACAAGTGACAAGTGGATGATTTGGGTTATAATCAGCTCCCCAGCAGAGCCGTCTTTTGAGATTCTGATTGAGTTCTCCCCCCTGATAGGACCCAACCACAAAGGCCATCTTTCTGGTGCTGTGCTTTCAGCCCCAGCCAAGAGACTTTGGGTAGACCGGCCGGCCCTCTCCCAGGAACTGACTCTCACTTGAAACTCACAAGGATATGTGATGCCTTCCCAAGCAAACCTGAGGCTTGGGAATCCCAAGAGGCTGTCTCCAGCCCTCTCTCATGTTAGACATGACTTGCTCCCCCCCACTCCCACAAACACATGGCATTGATAAATTCTCTCCAAAGCTTCTTTCCCCTGTCTGCATCTGGGACGTGCAATGCAGATCCTCCTTATGCTCAGAGTATCATAACTTCAAACGGAAATCCATCCCTGACTTTCTTTCCCTGGGCCCTGGCACAACTGGAGGTGATAGAAGAGCAGAAGGGGACTTGTCTGGAGTAAGTGACCCCACACTGTAGCTGGTCACTTGCTGCCTCTCTGTGCCATCCTCTCGCTCTACACATTGGACCAAAAAAGTGCTTTTATAAGCTCACATCCCCTGTCACATTCCCTTTCCTGGGCCATACATGGATGGTACATGTTTCATGCCCTGAAGTGACCCCCTCTTCCCCAAATCCTTCTATAATTCATGTTCAACTCCCTGGGATGAGAAGGGAGAAGGCTGCTGGGATACAAAAGCAGTCGCCAGGAGAGGAGCAGGGATGAGGGGTGAATCCTTAAATACTCCAAATAACGTCACACTCACAAGGAAAGCATGGGAGAAAAAGATGCAGCTCAGGAATTTGTAGTTTTATCCAGGATTTCTACCAATTTTCATTTCCCCCCAAATCAAATGCAATCACATGTGAAAACCCACAGAAAGCTAAGAGAAAATATAGTCCATGAAATAGCATGGCAGCAGAGTTCTCTTAGAGTACAATATGATTTGGAAAGAAATGGGAAAAGAAAAGAAAAGCAACTGACTTCACAGTCAAAGTAAAGAGTTTTGAGAAATACTAAAGATCTCAGCTGTTTTTGTTTTTGGAAAGTGGACAGTTTCTAATCTGGATGTCCTTGGGTTCATTCTGGGAAGCTCTTGTATAAAAGTTTATGGATTTCAGATGATTCTGGAAGTTCTAGGCTAAAGATATAAATAGGAACTCTCTATTCAGAACTTTTTTTGAAAGGTTCCTTTTTGTGGAGTAACTGAAACCATTTTATCCTGTATGGTTTTCCAAACCTACTGTGCCAACCCTAGGATAAACTTGGAGGAGACATTAAGGTTTTTAGCAAAAGAACCACCTGAGGTCAGATCTGCTTCAAACCTCTACCCTGGGGAGGTTCCCAGGATTCCCATATTCTCCCAGAGAACAGAGCACAACAAGGGGGACACCATAGTCACTCAGAAACTCCTGGCCTGGAAACTTCATCTTAGGTGCCCTGTTGGTCTGCACCAGCCAGTATTTGTCCATGGTGGATATAGTAAGGCTTTAATATTTTGTGTCCAAATATGGTTTTATATATTTGCTTTGTAGTTCAACAAAGAATGAATTTTAACATATAATTGCTGCAACTGCTAAGTTTGTATCTAAGGAGAGAAGTATATCAAAAAGATTTCTGATAACATAAAAATAGGCAAAGAAGATCACAATAAAACAAAGTAAAATTAAATTGCTAGTAGACATCTACTAAACTCCAAGTAACTGTGTTTGTAAGTATCATTAAAATTTCCTAAATTTTTCTAAAATATGTTTCCTGATCTTACAACTTAAAAGCTTGTCATTCATTTTTAGAATGCTACATTAAAATTACTAGTAAATATTTACCTGTATATATCTTTTCAGTTTTTGAATATGTTTTTGAAAAAGGAATTCTTTTTCGCCAGGCTGAACCATTATATGATGTTGACGTATATTTATCTGAGAAAAAAGGAAGACAGGAATTAAATATTTTATAACTTCAAAATCATATTCCAAGAGTATCTCAAAGTTATAAATATCTCAGAGGCGAAGCTGTTCTCTAAGTAACTTATTTTAGCATTTCAAAACTAAAGCATCAGGGACCCAAGTGAGTTTATTAAGATCATTTTATGATGGGGCACCTGGGTGGCTCAGCAGGTTAAGCCTCTGCCTTGAGCTAAGATTATGATCTCAGTGTCCTGGATGAGCTCTATATCAAGCTTCCTGCAGTGAGGAGTCTGCTTGTCTCCCTCTATCCATTTACCCCCAACCCCCACTCGTGCTCTCTCTCTCTCAAATAAATAAAATCTAAAAAAAAAAAGACCATTTATGTTATCAATGAACATGGATGGTTATGTACCTCTTAATTGGCTGTCCAATTCTTCAAATAAGGCTCTCTCCCATGAGGCTAAGCTATATGTAAGAGTATGATATCTAGATGTGACCAAAATATTTCATTGTCTTGCTTTACCATATAATTCTGCTAATGCTTATAGAAGAAAGAAGAGAAAGAAAAAAAGACCTGGAAGGTTCCACCAATTCCTTTTCCCTTCCATGAAGTACCTCCCATGATGGCAGGGAATATTCTACCATAGTGAATGCGCTGTCCCAGGAAACCAAAGCCTTGATATACTGACTTGGTTCTTTAATATCTACTTTCCTCTGACAACTGTATATTTGAACTATTATCTAACAATGTGAATTTGTGTTTTTAAGTATTGCTATGCAGCTATAATTCTCAAAGCATGGTTCATAATAATACTAAGAATTTATTTGCTTTTTTCCTGTGTTAACATTTGCACTAATGGTGCAAAAGCAATAGTGAGCATAATTCAAATCCAGACACCTTAACACAAATCCAGACAGCCATTCATTGCCAGTAAAATAATAATAAAATAATAATAGTAATAAATAAGAATATTTCATCCAAGAATATGCTTATTTTTGTATATAAACCCATATACCATTTTATTCTAAAACTAATAGAAGAAATACAATTTAAATAGAGCTAACTTCTATTTAAAATATAAAAGAAAGGACCTAAGAGAGACATTGAATTTTTACTTATGTTTCAGAAAGTACAGAGCATTCAGAACTCCACAAACTAGTCTGCGAACACAGGAAAATAGAAGCATGAAATTAGAGGGAATTAAGTTGCTCATGTTAAGTTGAGAGAATTGAAACCCAACTTCAAAAGAGCAAAATTCATCTGAAACAGGAAGAAAAGATGTAGTTCCCTCCTCCCTGGTGGCCTTGTACTTAATGACATATACTATGACTTAGCCTATTACATGATGAAATGATTTAGAAGCAATCTGTACATGGTGGGAGAGATGAGAGGTTGTCAAAAATATTGCAGTTAACCCCCAAACTAACCTTTCCAGAAAGTAATCATGAAGGCTTAAGGATAAGCCAGGGCACTAGCCTGAAAGTGATGGTTGAACAACACAGTAAGTGGAACGAGAAAATGTCAACCATTTGAAAACAATCCTTAAGAGTGAAATAAAGCTATCCCAGGGGAACAAAGTGCAGTGCTGTGAGATAAAACTCTAGGGAGGTTCAATGTCTAGTTGTCTGCACCCAACACGTTTTCTAACATATCCTTTAAACCATGTGCACTCCTGCTCATGGAAGAAATCCTCTCACCAGTTTTCTAAGATGTCCTGGTGTGGTGATGGCCTGAAAACAGAAGAGGAGGGTGGGTAGCGATGAAGATTAATTGGACCATCATGTAATTCCATGGGGATGCAAACCACAGACATGAGTAAACGACATAAAGAAAGAGCTTTACCTGGACAGAGGTTGAATTTGGGTTCCTTGTTAACATCGACTTTACTGTAGGACCCGCTTGTGGGCCTGCTGCGGGGGGGTGCACTCAGTGAGACAGTCCTGATAGCATCTCTCTGAACGTGGATATAGGATGCGTTCTCAGCATTTCTGTTTTTATTATTGCGATGGTAACTCATTTTATTTTTGGGATTTGGGGACTGTACTGCTGTAAAGGAGAGGGGGAAGGGAGTGAGGGCTAAAACAAACTGGTATCATACCCATAAATAACATACTGCAGGTTAAATGTTTGACAGCGCTATGGAAGGCAATGTGTGCTAAATGAACTAAACTGATAGGAGTTGGGTTGACATCTAAAACAGCATGTTGCACAACAGTAGTTTGTTTTTCAGGTAGGAAATATTAATTTATATTTAATTTCTTAATTTCATTTCAAATTATAGTTTAGAAATACCAGATATATAGATACTTTACCTCTCCGCATTCCTGGGCCAGGAAAATTCTTTGGTTCATCATAAATCCATTTTCTTTTTTTCACACCTTTAAAGTGAGGCTTCCTCACTGGCTGGACATCATTCACTTGAAGAAGATACAAATTTTTACAGTTTTTTAAAGAGATGCTTTCATCTGAAAATTACTGTAGGTGATAATTACATATCTGTGCATTCACATGTCAAGCCAGAGAAAAAAATAAATGCACTCCTCTAATACTTTACTTTCTAGAACAAAGGGTGACTTATTTCTTAAAGCAGCGCCCCCTCCCCCAAAAAAATCTGTCCTGGAAATTGACTGATGAGAAAACTTTCAATATGTAGCATTCCTCAGGGGAAAAGTGCTCTTTCCCAAAGGAATGTGTAGATTGTTTAAAAGACTATAAAATTACATTCCAAATAGAATTATTTATCTCATTGTGTTATTTTTTAAGTAGTTTTAGAATTGTTATTTTGAACATAGATCTACTTCTTAAGAAATTGGATTAGTGTAAAATACATTTAGTGAATATTACTTTATTCTTTTAAGTTTTAAGAATTTGAGTGTGTTATTAGTTTTGGAGAAATAAGACTAAGTAGTCAGAATTTGTAAGTGCTAAGATCACTAAATTATTCACTTTTTTACTGGCATGTTTTTACATTGAAAGGTTTATATACAAACTCAGTTTTCTAGGAATTTATAAAGGACATTTCTGCAGAGAATCTTAAAACAATCTAGTAGACAGGGGCACTCATAACTTCTCTATGTGGAGATCCTGAACATGAATAAGTAACTATTGCACAGAGAAAATGAACAAGTTCACTATGTAGATTACATTAGCTGTCTCTAGTGGACTAATAAATCTGTCTTTGCCTTAGCTCTCAAGATCAGTTTCAGTGTTAAATTTGAATTCTGATTCACCACCTCCTCTCCAAATATTGTGCTCCACCTTTACTCTCAAGTCCCCACTTCTAGGATTTGGAAACCATATTTTTAACAAATGTCACCAAACTGAGGTTCTTAGGAGTAAACCATCATGGTTTCCTTCAGGGCCTGGTTGGGATCCAAGAACATTACCAGGACTCAGGAAATGAAATAAAGGGAAGAAGGAAGGAAGGAAACAGAAAGGAAGATTCATGAGTCTTAATTGTATCAAGAGAAGTAGCTTAGAATACTGAATGGCATGGAGAAGCCAAATCATGAAAAATAATCCAAAACATAATAAAAATCTGTCAGTGTATCCCATGTTGCACTAAATTAAAAATGCTATACTAAATACTAATGAATCTTCCGAGAAGGTAGTATATCATTAATTTTAATACCTAAATTAAACTAGTGGGAGTGTGTATAATTTACTAGGACCTACATCACAATTCATTGTCAGAGTTAGTAGAAGAATAATTGTTTTTAATTCTTAATCCTGAATAATTTTCAAACCATCATTTTTTCTTTCTTTTTAAAAATTCTATTTCAAATAAGCAAAACAAATCCATGATAAGACAAATATATCTAAGGCCAAAAAGTGATAGAGCTAATGTCTCACTTGAAGAGGGGTCCTCTCTGCACTTCATACTGATATTCTCAGTAGCATTTAATACATGCGTTGTAGGTACTAGTCGGGTAGTTAGGGAACGCTTTGGATGAGGACTGTCCGTGTTATCTTTTAAAGCAAATTAAGAAAATAAAATGTCAATATTAGTAAAAGAAGCTTTCAGTTGGCATTTCACTTTTCAAACATTATATGATGGGCATACCTCTTTAAAAAAATATATATATGTATATTAATTTTTACAGTTCATCACTGAAATTCCCTAATCCCTACCATGAGTCCCCAAAATTTGCCACTAACAAAATATTAAAAATCCAAACTACAGACATTATCTTCAACATATAAATTATGTATTTGTGGCAATATTTTAATACCTTCATATAAAAGAATCAGAAATTTATTAATTTTAAATCAAATGTGCTTATTTAAATTAAGGTTCTAGAAATAATTCAGATGTAACAACTTTCATGTGTTCTATGCTTTGGAGCAGGACAGCCCAGCAGAGCGTTATACAATGATGGAAATTATCTCAGTTTGTACTGTACAAAATGATAGCCGCTAGTCTCATGTGGATATTGAACACTCGAAACATGGCTAATGCAACTGAAGAGCTGATTTTTTTTAGTTTTATTTCATCTTAGTTTAAATTTAAACAGCCAAATGCGAATTGTAGCAACTGTTATTAGTGTAGTAAGAATTTTGTTCGTTTTTTTGGTTTTTGTTTGATAGTTTGGGCAAAGTGTTTGCATCTCTGAGAGCGAGGAAAAGAGACTTACATGTCATTTCCCATTGATCATAAGTGCCTTAACCTACTCTCGAGAACATTTATTTAACGGTGGGGAAAATGGTAGATGAAATTAGTTAATATTTGGGTGGAGAATATGGAAAGCCCTCTAATTACAGGACAGCTATACGGTTAGTCTGAGAGAACTGCCTAGCAGAGAGGTACCAGCGGGGGGATTCTAAGCATGGTGTAACGGGAATCTAAAACTGTAAAGGATGGATTTTGTTATCATATCTCTGGATTATTCACAGACTAGTAATAATTATAAAATGGGGAGGTCATAGACATCATGAGATTAATACTCTTCACAGTCTTCACAAACTAATCTCCCTAAGAAAATTCAATCACACTGAGTATTTGGTTGGAAAAAGAAACTAAAGAGGACTTGGTTTTACTGTTTAACAGAACCAGTAACAGTAGAGACTCCTAGAAATTACGGAGTTCAACAGGCCAGTATTTTAGATAAGGAAACTGAAGCTAAAAGAGATGGTCTCAGGGTCAAACAATAAGGGACAGACCAGGACTGAAACCTTAGAATTTTTGACTCCTGTTCACTGTATTCAATGCATATTTTTATTTATTATCTCGCCTCTTCTATTGGTTTCTACAAGTGTCAAGTTTTGTATTTAACATACCTATCCAAATTATGAATGAATTAAAATTATAGGATGATTCATTACCTTTATTATTTGAACATTTTGATATGGTGATTTCCTTCTCTTCTGTTAAAGCTTTATTTTCATCTACTCCAAGAAATATGATCCTCTGTGGAACATAACAGTCACCTCCTATGACAATACCTTATGGTCAGTGGCCATGGTGGCAGAAAGTTCTACAGAACTATCTTCCAACACAAGATTATCCTTTTCTATAGTATACCTTTTTCCCGGTTTTATTTAAATACTTCTCAGTGATAATCACACACATCTCCACACATATCACATATGCTTAGATTAGAGTATGTATGCTTACATAGAGATAACTCCAAAGAAATTCACATAGACAACACAATTTTCCTTTAACATATATAAATCTTTACTTCTACCCTTTACCATCCTTTAGAGTTACTCAGAGTTAGTATAGTTTATCTTCAATATAACATCTTCAGATATATGAGAGCAATTTTTATGCTCCTTAAAGGTCTTCTATTTTCCAAGATAAATATCCATAATTGCTTTAAATACTACTTGTATACTTAATTTCCAGATTCTTCACCATACAAGTTACCCTAACATAAAATGTGTTTCAAGTAACCTTCTTTTAAAATGACACACTCATGTGGACTACCATTACAGAAATCAGTAGAATTAGTATAATAATAGTTGACATTTATAGAGCATTTTTCTATATGTCAAACACTACTGAGAACTTTAAATGACTTACCACATTTAATTATCTTCCTATACTATTCCTAATAATTCCGTGTGAGTTTACCTGAGTTTTTGGTAACTGACACCCAGTACTGAATCATTTTTAAAACTTGTGGCCAACAAAAAACACTTACTTTTCTCTTCACAATCTGTATCATGTCAAGTCTTTCCCAACTTGAAGAAACCCTACCATTAATGTCTTGAACTTAAATGCAAGACTTTATGTGTATCACAGTTTGAGTTTACCTTGTTAAATTTCGCTCTTTCATCCAGCATATTAACATCCAGTCATCTGTAAATTCTATAAAAATGTCTTCATTCATCCACTCATTTGATTGTTTAAACATTTGATTGTTTAAACATAAAATCTACAAATATTCACAGAGTGCACATCACATGTCAGACATTCTCCTATAGGGATTCATCTACAGCAACTGATTACCTACAATTCCAGGCCTCAAGTTCCTTACCCAAAACCAACAATAAAAATGTCCAAAAGATTTTGAAAAAATGAAATTAGTTATGAGAGGAAATTCAGAATCATTTATTATATGGCGATACATTCAGAATCAACCAGGAATAACTTAACTCACCTCCATTTTCAAAAGCGGCAATGTCAGTCCTTGGTTTCCTATCCAACGATGCTTTTATCTCACCTTGCCTTTCAAATAGGCTAAATTTTGTTGGAACTGTAAGACCATCCCCTAAAATTTTTTTTAAAAATTAGCAAAGGAAAAAGAAAAGAAAATCATCCCAGGAGCCATAGGCACTTATATAAGTCTAAAGTAGAATTCATGATGACAGTATAAAGTCAAAAATTAATATAAGTATTATTTGCATAGTTATATGATGAACTGTAAACTGATAGGAATTTTAAATAAATTTTGTAATTATCAAGAAAATAACAAACAAGCAAGTTTACTTTCCTATGTGGATTATTTATTAAATGGCAACTTAAAAATTTAAAGAATCTAACATTATTATGTATGTGTAATATATTTAACTGGTTTCATGTATTCTTCATATAATGAATTTTATATTTCTTTTGATTATATCTATTTATCATGATCAAGTTGAATGAAAAGTATGAGTCTACCACTGAAAAATGAAAATCATACTGTCAGAATTAAATAATTCTTAGTGTTTTTCTTATACATCTCTAGATAATTTTCTTCTAAAATAAACTATTAAAAACAGAATAAGAGAGAGATGATAATCTAATGTACCATATGATACTATATTGGATTCTAAATCAGGAAAAAAGTTCATTTCGCTGTAAAGAACATTGATGGTACTGCTGGTGAAATTTATTTCAAAAAATCCTGTAAATAATATGGTGTCAGTGGTAATTTCCTGATTTTGATATTTATACCAATGTGAGAGTTATGTAGGGGCATCATATCTGCAACTTACTCTTGCACAAAGTGTTTAGAAAAAAACACAGTGTGTATATTTAGAGAAAGAAAGAGTGAAAAATTGAATGTGTAAAATACTAACATTTGGGGAAATCTGGCAAAGGCTATCATGAATTAACTGAAATTATTTAAAAACAAAAGACTTTTAAAACCATAATATAAAGTGAAAGTACGTGTAATTATCTTTCTAATCTACCCTTTTTATATTCCTTGCTAACTTGTTTTGTTTTCTTTTGCCCTTGTCTAGTTATGTGGGCAGTGTGCCCTTCTCCAGCTAGGGTGCCCACCTCTCGGCTGTTTTGGCGGTCATTCCAACATCGAATGGTCTGTTGCTGCCACCTACCGCCATATGTTTAAATAGTTTGCTACATATGTACTTTAAGGGCAGGCATTTTACTCTTGATCCTCTACTTCATTATACCCTCATCTTGATGTTGGGAGATTTCCCCCAACTATATATATATGTATTTTTTTAATTTTTAGGGAGAGAAAGGGATTCAAATCTCCTACTGCAGCAAAACTTTTCAGCTCATCCTAGTGGCAAGACAACTGTATAAACTCGTGGCATCCATGGGTTTTCATTGAGTTTCTGGTTTTATATCCAGAAAATAATGTATTTATCTTGCCTTCAAGGGCAAATTGTTTACCAACATTAAAATAAGACTCACCAAAACACAAGACCCATGAAAGGCCCAGCCTTGGAATCATCCACCTGCATTGCTTCTGAAATTGCCTGGTACACAAAAGGTACTCATTCAATGAACAAATGTATCCTTTTTCTGCCACTAACATCATTCTCTGATCTCCTTTTGTCCTTCTACGGCTAGGTTGTCCTTTCTATTCACAGAGAAAAATATGCACCTATTTCACAGGGAGATTTATTTGCAAAGAAAAATAAATGGTAGAAGCAAGTTATTTACAGAATGACTTGCGTGGTCAGGGCGGGGGCGAGGGGGAAGTGCCACCATGCGCCTATGAAGCTTATTCTTTCTTTAGCTCCATGAGGAAAGCGTAATTACATTAACTGCAGCTTTTCTTATTAAATATAGGTCATCTGATGAAAGCACTTCCTCCTCATTCTCAATTCTGATGTATTATTTATCATTTAACTCTAGTTACATCTTACTAAATAATTCACAGCCTATCACACCAAGTATCTCTTACACAGCACCTTGAAGTGCTGTCTTTTCATTCCTTACCTTCTTGCAGTTCACTGCCGTTTTCCAAAGGCTTTTCTATTTCTTTGTCTGCTGTAGAGGCTATGCTTTTTGATGATGAAATATCTGGAGGAGTATGGAATCTGTAGTATTCACCTAATCTCCCATTAGAAAAGTAGGGGGTTAGTGTTTTTGTCACATCAAGCATTTGAAAATCCACAAATGTTTGATTTCTTACCAGATTTGTAACACATCTCCTTTATTGCTCTTTTTTCTTCAATCTCTTCAGGAGTCTTTGTCCATAAACTAGAAGCATCTATAGGATATATATATATATATTTTTTAAATAAGTTGTCCAAAGACAAATAATATGAAAATACATACATCAGAATGAAAAACCCCAGGCATTGTTCTCATGGATTTTTTTTTTTAATTTTTAAAATCAATAATTTGCATACTGGTAAATGTCTCGAGTTACTATATTTCAAAAATCAGTTTAAGTAACTGTACAAATTTAAATGAAATGTATCTCCCAGCCATCATACAACAAAAACCCTCCAATCCAAATGATCATAAGCATGTGTAGACATAGAACAAATTGGAACATAATGAATTGAACATACTTAATAATATTCAATCTATTTTCTTACCAAAATCTACCTAACATATTATGTTATGAACCTCTCACAGTTAAAAAAAATATGTAAAAAAAAAAAAGGGCTTTTGAGTATGCATTGTAAATCTGAGAAAAGCCTTACTAACCATTTTGTTCATCTCCTTCCTCCTCTTCTTCCTCAAAGTTAGTTTTTAAAACTAAAGGATGGTGAATGGGTCGTGATATATTCTCCTGAGGTTTCAGGGGTTCCTGACTCTGGGTCAGGGGTGGAATTCCTTCCTGACTCTCTTTCTGTGGTGTGATACCTACAGAGGAAATGCAAAATTTCAGTCTTTTTAAGATACGTTTTATGTGCATGTTCAATGATCAACAGTGTCCTCCTAATTTACTGCACATTTTATTAAAAGGTGTCTTATCTTATTTCTGAAAAGGTTATTAATCTAATAAATATCAAAATTTTGCCTGGAAGGTGCAGAAAATACACTAATTCATAGATTTTAGATAGGAATTATAACCATGACTTGGCATATCACAATTTTGGTATAAATGCGAAGTGACCATAAGTATTACTGTATTCTTACATTGATTGTACCTATGGAATAAGAGTAAATTAATCACTTTACAACAAATTAACATAGACAAATTCAAATAAGGCATAGCTTATAATGGCAAAGTATATATGCCCAAAAGAGGAAAACATCCAATGGTTCTAGTTTTGTCGGGCTGCATGATTACTTGGACATGAGAAAGAATGATACGTTCAGATTTCTCTGTTGGCTGCACATTGGTTAAACTGTCCAAAGCTCTAGGTCATATTTAAATGTCCTGTAACTTTAAAACTAGAAAGCAATTAATAGAAAAATTTAGCGAACACATGAATCTTCTATTATCACTAATTCGATCCCCTTTGTTTTCTAAATGAGTAGTTACCAAATTTGGCTAATTATCAGAATCAACTAAAGAAATTATTCAAGACAAGGGCACCTGGGTGGGTAAGTAAGTTAAGCATCTGCCACTGGACCAGGTTGTGATCCCAGAGTCCTGTGATCAAACCCTACATAGGGCTCCCTGGTGAGCCGGGAGCTTGCTTCTCCCTCTTTCTCTGCCCTTATCCTCCCCTCGTGCTCTCACTCTTTCTCAGATAAATAAATAAAATCTTTTAAAAAAAGAAATTTAAAACATCTTTTGGGTCTCTGCTTTCTGAACTTCGATTTAGCAGGTCTGGATTAAAGCCCGAAAATCTAATTGCATTTTTTAAAATTCTCAGGTAATTATGAAATCAGCCCCATTTGGAAACCACTACCCCAAATGAATGATCATCTAACTAGGGTCCTGGGTTATAGGAAATCTTTAGGTGTGCCATTCCAATAATTTGAAACCAATGAATCCTATTCCAGATCCTTAATTTCCACATTTATTTTTCCCCTAAAGTTGGTTAGCCTAAGAACAGGCTTGAGTTCACAATAGCCTTCTCTCCACTTTGTACAATAAAGGCCCTTCATTCATGTGAGAATATACTAGAATACACTGCCCAAGACAAATCCTCCTTTATTGATGAACCAAACTACCTCAAACCCGTAGGGCTTTCTCTGTTACCTTAATTTATGCACATTTCTACCAGGAGAAAATCATGATGTGGTAGGCAGAATAATGCCCCCCTAAGGATGTCCATGTCCTAAATTCCCAGAACCTATGTATATGTTATATGGGAAAGAGGAATTAAGGCTGCAGGTGGAATTAAGACATAATCAGCTGACCTTAAAAATGGCAGATTGTTTGTTCTCAATTATCCAGGTGGGCCCAAGGTAATCAAAAGGGTCTTTACTAATGGAAGAGAGATGCAGAGGAAGAGAGCCAAGAAAGTGGTGTGACCGTGGAAGCTCTGTCAAGTGATGCAGTTGTCAGGAGGACTTGACTTTCATTGCTGATTTTGAAGGTGGAGGAGGGAGGATATGAACCATGGAATACAGAAAGCCTCTAGCAACTGGAAAAGGCGAGGGAACAGATTCTCTCCCAGAGTCTTCAAAAGAAATGCTGCCTTGGAGACAACTTAATTTTAACCCAGAGAGGTCTGCTTGAAATTTCTAAACTACAACTATGAGATAACAAATGAGTTGTTGAAGCCACTTGGTCACTGGTAATTTGTTATAGCAGTAACAGAAAATGAATACACAAGGTATTAGAAAAAGTGCTGTTGGGGTCCATGTTGGAACATTCTAAATTCAAATACATAGTAGAGTATGTAGTACTGAAGAAATTTGGTTGAAAATTTTTGCTTCTTCCACTTCTGAACTATTGTTAAAGAATATATAAATCTCAAGGGGAAAGTCTCTTGCCATCAATGGAAGGAGAGTGCTAGTAAAAACTCAAAAGGAAAAACATGCCTTTAAATAAAGCTTTTTAGCTATTCTCGGTATATATTCTCAAGACTTGTCATTAGTTGCAAAAATAAGCTGAACATTCAAGAGTAAATTTTAGAGTCACATTTTTAGAAGTTTCCTTGAGGTATAATTCATGCGCCATGTATTTACCACATGAATATAATACAGTTCAGTAGTTTTTAGTATTTTCACAGAGTTATGCAACCATTGCCATAATCAATTTTAGGACATTTGATCACTCCGAAGAAGAACCCCATTCCCATTAGCAGTCTTCCAAATACCCCTAGTCTTACACAATCACTAATATACTTTGTCTCTATGGATTTGCTCTAAGTGGAATCATACAATATGTGTTTGGTCTTTTGTACATGTCATCTTCCACTTACCATAGGGTTTTCAAGGTTTATCCATGCTGCCACCTGTAACAATACTTTATTCCTTTTTTATCCAAACAATAATCCATTGTCCAGATATACCATAATATTTTATCCACTCATCAGAGAATGGATACAAGTTTCTACTCTCTATTTCATTAATTTCTGCTTTAATATTTATTATTTTCTTCCTTCTGTTTGTTTTAGGTTTACTTTGGTCTTCTTCCAGTGTCTTAAAGTATAAAGTTAGGTTAATTTGAGACCATATTTTTAAAAATAGGTATTATAATTATAAAATTTCTTCTTGATACGGTTTTACTTGAATCCTATGAGTTTTAGTACGCTGTTCCTTCATTTTCATTCATCTCAAAGCATTGGCTAATCTTCCTTATAATTTCTTGGTTGGTTATAGATGTGTTGTTTAATTTCTAGATATTTGTGGATTTCCCATTATTTTTTTCTCTTAGTGATTTCTATTTCCATTATGTTTGGAGAACATGCATTGTATGATTTCTATAATTCCAAATTTATTAAAGCTTATTTTATGGCCTAATATATAGTTTATCCTGGATACTGTTCCATTTGCACTTGAGAAATAAGTGTATTCTGTTATTATTGCAAGGAATAATATATAGATGTCTGTTTGGTTGTGCTATTTTATAGTTGCTCAAGTCTTCTGTTTCCTTGTAGTTCGTAATTGTTTGCATCGGATATCTTTTTTCATTCTTCGCTTTCAACTTATTTGTGTATTTAAATCCAAAGTGTATCTTCTATAGATAACATATAGTTGAATCCTTATTTTTAATCTGGTAATGTCTGCCTTTTTATTGTATTTTAATCAAATCGCATTCAATGTTATTATTGATATAGTTGGATTTTTATCTGTCATTTTACTTGCTGTATTCTTTTTTGTTCCTCTATATTTTTTAGTGTAACAGTTTAATTATTCTTATGATTTTTCCATATTTTTAAAGGTATCTTCTGGGGAGTTGCTCTAGGGCTTACCATATAGTTCCTAACTTTTCAAAATATACTTCAGATTTATATTATTTAATTCCCGCTAGAGATAATAAGGTTATTCCTATATAGCTCTATTCCTTCTTCCATCCCTCCCAATTTGTGCTGCTGTTGTTCTATCTATATGTGTTACAAACCCAAAAATACATTGTTATATTACTTTAATTTTTGTATTTTTTAAAGGAGATGAGAGAAGGAAGAGAAAATGTGTATCTATAGGGTTTGTTATATTAACCTTCTTATTTATCATTCTTGATTCTATTCATTTATTCCTATGGATTTGAGCCACCACCTGGTATCATGTCCTTACCATAATATAGGTTTGCTCTCAGATGCCTCCTTTATGGTCTTATTGCCAAAGACTCAAAAATACAATTATATACAAATGCAAGTGTATATGGGTTTTTTTTTTTTTTCCTTTCAATACTTTGAATATGTCCTACTGCCTTCTGGATTACAACATGTCTGAGAAATCAGCTGTTAATCTTACTGAGGTTCCTTTAATATGTGACTAATCATGTTTATTTTGTTCTTTTCCAAAATTTGCTTTTGTTTTTGGCATTTAACCCTTTAACTATGATATGTCTGGATGCAGATATCCTTGGACTTATCCTACTTAGAATTTGTTGTTTCTTGAACATGTAGATTAATATTTCTCATTGAATTTAGGGAATTTTCTTTTTTTTTTTTTTGAAGATTTATTTATTTATTTGACAGAGATCACAAGTAGGCAAAGAGAGAGAGAGAGAGAGAGAGGAGGAAGCAGGTTCTCCACTGAGCAGAGAGCCCGACATGGGACTTGATCCCAGGACCCTGAGATCATGACCTGAGCTGAAGGCAGAGGCTTAACCACTGAGCCACCCAGGCGCCCCTGAATTTAGGGAATTTTCAACCATTATTTCTGTTTTCTCTCTTTTTCAGGCTGTATAATCTCTATTCTATTTTTAAGTTTGCTGATTCTTTTGTCATCTCAAACCTGTTGAGCCCTCTAATATTTTATTCAGTTATTATACTGTTCAGTTCTTTTCATAGTTTGTATCTATTTATTGATATTCTCTATTTATTGAGACATTGTCATTATACCTACCTTAACATCAAGCATGGTTTTCTGTATGTCTTCAAACATATTATAACTGCTTAAATTATGTTTGTTAACTCTAACATCTAAGCCATCTCAAGGCATTTTGTTGCCTACATTTATTTCTTGTGTATGGGTTACACTTTCTTGCTTCTTTGTATGTCTCATAAATTCCTATTCATTTTTTTTAACTGGACAGTTTGCACAATGTATTGTAGCAACTCTGGATCTTGATTTCTTACCCCTAGCCCCAGGATTTTTTTTGTTTGATTTTTAATATTTTAATGACTTGGTTGAACTATTTAAAAAAAATCTATTTTCTCCCACAGTGTGTAGCACCTGATGTCACTCCTCAGAGGATGCAGGCTTGATAAATCCATGGATGACAATGGTTCCACCAGTACTCTCTTTGTCTCTTTCCTTGGTTTCTCGGTTAAGCTATCTACCTCTGTCGGTTTCATTCCCAGCTGTCAGACTCCATTACTTGCGGGTTGATTCCTCTGTTGTTTCCATCAGTGCACTGGGGCATAAACTGCTTCACCATTTGATTCAGTTAAGTTCTGATCCCTTTGCAGAGGTAGTCTTTGAGGCCAATCTTTCAAGTATGTTCCAATCTCAGGACAGCTCTTCTTAACTCTTCCCTTGGTTGTATTTGTTCAACTCTTATTTGGTCTATCATTTAGCTTGTTGCTCTCATGGAGCTACCAGTCTCTTCATCATTGCTTACCCCCAAACTCTCCATTGTTTTCTAGAATGCCATGATAAACTTTCCCATACTCTGTTCTGTTCCAGATAAATTCAGATCTCTTTTGGAGAGTTTCAGAGTTCTCTGCCCCTACAGCTTATCTCTCTTGCTCAAGCAAAACCTCAGTGCCATTATTGGGAACAGGGACAGTCACTTCTCTTGGAGTGATACCCCTGGTTTATAAGTAGGCCCTGGGCAGGGTTGGTAACCTCTGATATTTATGGTTTGCCCCTTTCTGGCAGTTGGACAATTGGGGGCTTGTTACTCTCTGCCTGCTACCTCTGTAACAGAACTTCTGCTCTATGAGTAGTCCTGGATAGAAGACCCAGAACTCTTAGCCTCTCTTGCCTGAAAAATACAGTTCTTTCAACATGAAGCTGTAAGTGAGGAGTATAAGAAATGCTAGCTGCCTGCTCCTCCCAAGAAGATACCATATTCCCCAGTAGGGAGCTGGAGGTAGAGTGCACCCTGTGTTCTTGGCTCAACCCACATAGAGTAGAACTTCTTTTACACTGTACTGGGGGTGGGAGAGGAGTGGGTGGTGACTCGAATACCACAGACGGGCTGTTCTTTTTTTTTTTTTTTTAATAAGGTTTTTGTGAGAGCACAAGTAGAGGGAGCAACAGGCAGAGGGAGAAGCAGGCTCCCCACTGAGCAGGGAGCTCAATGTGGGACTCAATCCCAGGACTCCAGGATCATGCCTTAAGCTGAAGGCAGGCACTTAATTGACTTAGCCACCCAGGCATCCCAAGATTTGTTGTTCTAACTGATATTTAATAGATTTTCCTTTCTTTCTCTCTTTCCTTCCTTTCTTTCTTTTTTTCTTTCTTAGTGTGTGAGAGAGAGAGACCATGCTCAAGTCCGGGGGGTGGGGCAGAAGGAGAGGGAGAGAGAAAATCTTGAGTAGGCTCCACACTGTCTGTGCTGTATATGGAGCCTGATGTGGGACACAGTTTCATGACCCTGACATCATGACCTGAGACAAAATCAACAGTTGGATGCTTAACTGAATGAGCCACCCAGGTGCCCTGAATAGATTTTTTTAAATAAATTCTTGCTTTGTGCCCTTAGGACAATTTCCAGACACTTTACTTTTTGTTTAATATATAACTTGCATCAACTATTGCTGTTTAACTGAGGAATATATCTGTGAAACTCCTTACGATACATTTTTGAACATCAACCTACAATCACAGTTTTTTAAATTCAGGTGTAATTATTTACAGGACTGCCAAATTATTCATGATATCTTAGATAAAACCCATGCATAAAAAATATTTTGAAATTATTTTCTTCCAGTTGAGTGTTATTCCACCAGGTAGTTAAAACCCATTTTATCAAATAATGTTGTGAAATGTTCTTATTAAAATCAGGCCTTACTTTATTCCAGCTTATAAAATATTAACTATCTCCTCACTCTCTTAGAAAAGGTAGGATAATATGCTAGTTCTGGATATTACTTATAGCTATATGCCTTTCTGTTTCATAAACAGATGGGAATAATTTTGATCATTAGCTCATTAATAGTTACCTCTCCAATAAAAGTCTACTCTTATGTGCAGTAATTATTTATCAGTGTGCGGCATAATTATGTTGTTTTAATAAATTATGTATTAATAATAACTAATAATAACAATCCTAAGGAAATGTGTTTTAAAATGTGTTAATGACTATGAGATTTCATAGTGTGGAGCCTTACTGTCATAGAAAATAAAACAAAAATTTAGATTTCAACTTATATGTACATTTTTATTATACTTAAATTGACAGGTGGATCAATAAACTCAAGCATAAAAATACTAGTTTAGGATAAAAATGTGAAAGCGTAGGGGTGCCTGGGTGGCTCAGTTGACAAAGCATCAGACTTTGGCTCAGCTCATGATCTTGGCTGATGGCATGCACCCCCATGTCAGGCTCCCCAGTTAGAGGGGAGTCTGCTTCTCCTTCTCCTTCTGCCCCTCCTGCCACTCATGCACTTGTGTTCTCTCTCTCAAAGGAATGGATGAAATCTTAAAAAAATTGTGAAGGAAGAAAATGAAAATAGTAGTTTGGTTTTTTTGTTTTTGTTTTTGTTTTTTTTTAAAGATTTTATTTATTTATTTGACAGAGAGATCACAAGTAGGCAGAGAGGCAGGCAGAGAGGGAGGTGGAGGCAGGCTCCCTGTGGAGCAGAGAGCCCGATGCGGGGCTCGATCCCAGGACCCTGGGATCATGACCTGAGCTGAAGGCAGTGGCTTAACCCACTGAGCCACCCAGGCGCCCCGAAAATAGTAGTTTTAAGAAAAGGAAAGTTTTCTTTTAATTTTTAAAGAAATGTTTAAAGTATTTATTACCCTTTGAAAACTGTCAAATATAACACATGTACAGAAGTGTGCACAAATCATAATATATGCAATGTAATAAACATCACAAAGCCAACACTTATGTCAAAAAGTAATAGTCCCTGTCTTTAGCACTTTATATCACTTTCCTTCTCCATTGCCTACAATAAGTATCTTCATCCTGATTTCTAATAATCACTTTGTCGTTTTTCTTATAGTTTCACTACTAGGTGTGCATCTCTAAAAATAAAGCTTAATTTTGCTTATTTTTTAAAGATTTATTTATTTATTTATTTATTTGACAGAGAGAGAGAGAGATCACAGGTAGGCAGAAAGGCAGGCGGGGGTGGGGGAGAAGCAGGCTCCCCGCTGAGCAGAGAGCCCGATGTGGGACTCGATCCCAGGACCCTGAGATCATGACCTGAGCCAAAGGCAGAGGCTTAACCCACTGAGCCACCCACGTGCCCCTAATTTTGCTTATTTTTGAACATTTTATAAATGGAATCAGGAGTATGTGTTCTTTTTTCTATCTTCCATCATGCAACATGTTAACTCTGAGATGCATCCTTGCTTGCATATTTCTTTTATTCATTTATTTTCATTACTTTATAGTATCCATTGAATGAATGTGCCACAATTTATTTATATATCACACTATTATTGAACATTTAGGTTATTTTCAAGCCTTTGGACATTACCAAAAAAAGGTGCTGTGAACATTCTTTTACATGTATCCAGGTACACATGGGAATGAATTTTTCTAGGATATATGCTTAAAAAAGTTTGGTTGGCCTAAATTATGTCTAACTTTTTCTTGATGAGATCATGCTAGACTGTTTTTCCAAGTGCCTGTTTCAGTTTAAACTAACTTCAGTGCCCAAGAATTCCTAATACCCTTTGTTTTACCAACAGTGGGTAGATTTAAACTTTTTGCCAAGATAATGGGTGTGCTTGGTATCTCAAAGTGATTTCCTTTTGCATTTCCTTGATTACTTATAAATTGATCACATTTTCATTTGTTGGTTGACATTTGGATTTCTTATTTTTCAAAATCTTGTTTATGCTTTCTCTATATGTCCTAGCGCAGTGGTTCTCAACCAGAGATGATTTTACTCCTTCCCCTAGAGAACATTTGGCAATGGCTGGGTGTATTTTTTGTTGTCACAATTAGGAAGATGCTCTTGCCGTCTCAAGGGTAAGAGCCAAAAATGCTGCTAAACCTCCTATAATGCATAGGATAGTCCCTACCGACACTCCTAACACCACCTCACAGCCACCATCACAAAGAACTATCCAGCCTGAATGCCGATAATGCCTGTACAGAGAAACCTGTTTCATTAGGTTCTCCAGATTCTCTTTCTTTTGATTTTTCTTCAAATATTGAATTCAAGTCTTTGTTGCAGTCATGTAACAACATATGCTGCAGTCATGTAACGACATATGCTGCAGATATTTCCTTCCCTTCTATGGCTTATCTTTTCATTCTTCAGTGGTGTTTTTGGTGAATAAAAATTTTTATTTTAATGTATCCAAATTTATACATCATTTCTTTAATAGTTAATATTTTTTGTGTTCTTATTACCTTCTGAAACCTTTAAAGATTGACCTTTTATATATTGGCTTATAATTCACCTAGAATTGATTTTTATCTATGGTATCAGAGGAATTCATTCTCCCCTCATTAACTGAAAAGATCATCCTTTACCTATTGATCGGAGCTGTTATAAATCAGGTATCCATCTCTGCAGGGATCTCCAGCTTCTCACTCTATTCCATTTGTTAATTTGGCTAGCCCTTGGTGAATAGGACACTCTTCTAATCTCTACCACTCTGTAGGCCCTGATATCTGGTTAAACAAGTGCTCTCATTTTCTTGTTCTGCAAGCAGACTTGACTGTTCTTGGCTCTTCGAATTTCTACGAAAATTTTAAGACCCATATGAATTTTTTTTTAAAGATTTTATTTATTTATTTGAGAGCGAGACAGTGAGAGAGAGCATGAGGGAGGAGAAGGTCAGAGGGAGAAGAAGACTCCCCATGGAGCTGGGAGCGCAATGTGGGACTCGATCCCGGGACCCCGGGATCATGACCTGAGCTGAAGGCAGTCGTCCAATCAACTGAGCCACCCAGGCATCCCAAGACCCATATGAATTTTGATTGAGATTATTTTTAAATTTTAAAAAATATATGATGAGTATCAAATCATATGGCAATTAAATTTTAATTGCGAGGTGTCAGTATTGATAAAATGTTGGAACTTTTGCAACTATTTAAATTTATGATGAGTCTAATCAAAAGTGTTTTAAGGAATGGTTCATCAAAAATAAAGACCAAAGTTCATTATACCTTTCCATTGAGGGTATTAAAATATACCTCAGAAGAAGAAAGTTACAGTATAGGAAAAACAGCATATTTAGTGATCAGAAACTATCCAGTTAAAATATGGAAAAAATAATTCACGTGAATTACTTGGTAATCAAGTAATGCAAAAAAAAAAAAAAAAACAAACTTCATTTAGACAGTTAAATTTACCCTCTCTATAATGGTTAAAACAATGGTATGCTAAGAGTTTTGATACTTATTATTATACCTTTGCTGTTTTACTATAACTTTCCCATGGGATTTGTATTTCAAGGAAGTACTGTAATGTATTTTCTATGAATTTACAGAAATAGATCATTTTGGTCACCTTGATTTTTCTACCCAAAGCATAGTTCCATGCCATTAAGACCAACCTTGGTGTGATCAGATATATTTCATCTAACACTTTGGAAAAAGATTTTTTTTTAATATTATGTAGTAACATCAGTGTCTGTTTGCCGCATAGTCATTTCGTCCCTCATTTGAGGCAAAGAACATTAGTTTTCCTTTGGGAAAATTTTCCACATCTTCAATCCATTTAATTTGAGTGATGATGACATCCTAGACCTCAGGACTAGCTATTCCCTTGGCCTGAACCATTCCTAGGAATGAACATGTTTTCCACGTCATTAGATGAGGTTCAGTGTTAAGGCTTTAGCTTTAGCTTGAAAAAGATTTCTTTCTTTAGAGGTTAATTTAAAATGATGATGGTGATGATGATAATGATGATGATGATGAGACTACCGAGTGCTTACTCTTCGCCAGGTATTCTGGCAGATATCTAAACTATTAGATATTAATTCATCAAATATCCAAAAATATCCAAAACAACCTCATTACTCTCTCTATTATATAGATGAAAAAACTGGGCCACAGAGGTATTACATTGCCCAAGGTTATTGGGAAGTACGTGGCAAATTGAGATTTTAACCCAGTCTGACTCAGGGTTCTCCATCCTTGCTTATTCTGCCTCCAGGATCCAGATGTGAGCTTCTGGGGCAACCCCCACATATGAATGGCAAGAAGTGCAGAGCCAAGAGTTGGTGAAGGAAGCCCTGGATCCAGCGGGGTTGAGGTCAGCTCTGGGCTTATCTCTTCAGTTACATGAGCTAATAATTTCCAGTTTTCCCTTAAATCCAACTGAGGTGGGTCTGTCTTCTTAAAATCAGAGGTGTGCTGGAGTAGGCTCAGATCAGCAAATGAGAACCAGTTGCTATTTTGCAAGCCTACTGATGTTACATTGGTAACTGAAAATTGTTCATGTAGGAGTGTTTGCTCTCTGGAAGTTAGCAAATGCTTTTTGTTTTGTTTTTGTTTTTGATTTTGGTGAAGTAGGGACAGGGAGGGGAACGAGTTTCTTAACAGTTAAGAGGACATCATTACTTTTCAACCAAGAGAGTCTTGTTTATTCCATATGATATACTGCCATGTCATGCCCAGATATTTCTAAAATAAACAACTATTGTCTGTGCTTAGTCAATTTTCCCAAAAAAATCCAGTTCTTTTCACTTAGGTGACATGCATCACCATAATGCACTACTCCCTGCTATAAATCCCTTCCTAACTAAAACACAAATGCACAGGCAAAACATGGAGGTTATAAGAATCTTCTGGTTGAATAATTTAGTTATTTTTAACCGAATAAGTTGTTTTTATTCATGTTCTTTGGGAATCGGGTACCATCCTTCCCTTTGCTTGAAAGAGTAAAAATGGTGATTATTTTTGTATAATTCACAGAGCAGAGGCTCCTCACCAATTCTTTTTCTTCACTTTTCACTAATTCTTTGGGAACACCCTCATGCAATAGTTTATTAGGACATTAAGAACACTTGCATAGCTTTTACAATATATTGTAGTGTTCTTGCAAAAAATATTTAATCTAAATCTGATTAACAGAAAACAAATGAACATTAATTCCCATTTAAAGGGTATTCTGCAAAGCAACTAGACCAAACTCTTTAAAATGTCAACAATATGAAAGAAAAAAAACAAAAACAAAGAAATGTAGATATTAAAGAGATATGACAACTAAGCAATAAATGATGCTTAATTGGATCCTGGATTGAAAAAACAAAACAAAACAAATAGTTATAAGGCAATGCTCTTCAACACATAGTTCTGGGAACACATTGTGTGACAGCTTGTTAGAAATGTAGAAACTTAAGCCCCAGCCTGGACATACTGAATCAAACTGCAATTTCACTGGATCTCTGGATCTCTGAGTAATTTCTGTGAATATTAAATTTTGAGAAACACTACTATAATAAACGTTTTTGGCAAAGTACAAACTGTGGATTGACTATCAGACATTAGTATCGTATCACTGTTAGATTTCCTCCCATATATGATAGTTGTATATAGAGTATTTATGCAGGAGATAAATTTGGAAGATAGATTCAGAAGTATTTAGGGATGAAATGTCTAATAGTTGCAACTAACACTTGAATGGTTCCAAAAAGGGGGGATAAGTATGTATTGGTACAGTATATGCATGTATGTAATACAATACTTACATGTATGTAAAAACAATAGAGGGAAAAGAGAAAGTAATCTGACAAAATGTTTATTTGTGCATCTGGTTAAGAGCACATGGATGGGTGTTCATTGAACTATTCTTGCAACTTTTCTTTTAAAAAAATTTGAAATAAAATGTTGCAGTAAAAAAGTACACTCAAGGCTGGCTTAACACTGATTGGTTTAATTGGTGGTCTGGGTGGTGACTGGGAACTTTTTTGGGTTGTTTTTATTGTTAATTTTTGGTTGTTATTGTTTTTTTTTAAGCTCCCACAGTAATTATAATTGGAAGTCAGAGCTGAGGACCTCCAGATAAGGTGAACACCAGATGATGGTACCTCAGCTTCTGGGCTTCAGATGACTAAAAAGAAGAGGTTCCACCGTGTGGCCACAAATTAGTAGAGAAAAGAAGAGAAAGAGGAAACCTTATTTATGGAAATACACATAACTCAGAAATGCTAGAAGTCCACTGTTTACTACAAATTAAAGGAGAAAAAAAAGGAGTTTTCTATTAAATGCAAAGGATCTTAATAGCTTTAAAAAGAAGGCTGCAGGGTAGGGTAATAGAATTAGCCTCTCAAAAGGAAGAAGCCAGATGAGGAGGCCTTATGGTGAGTCCATTAAAATGGCCAAAAGAAACGACATATTCTTGAAATGCCATAGAGAGTCTTAGAGTCTGACAGAATTGTTTTTGGGAATTCAAGTACAGTGCCTCAGATACTTAGCTTCTCTAGGCCTCAGTTTCCCCATCTGTATTTGGCAGGTTTTTGTGGTGAGGCATGCAAAGTGCCCAACACAGTGCTGCCACAAGGAAATATAAGAAATTATTTGAAAGTACTGAATATGAGATTTTTCTTGTTTCTCGTAACCTTACTTCATTTTTTATTAAATCATAAAATTTTAGTTTATACAGTCCTAAAGTCTGTGGAGGTCTCAGACCCAAATGAAACTAACAAATGTTAGGTGTAGAGAACTGACATTTCAGTACTTGCCTCTATTTTGTTGTACTGTTAGAAGCACTTTGGACCAAAGATGCAAACAGATACAGTGTCTAGTCAGGATGAACATCCCAACACAAATTGTTCCATGCATAACCACTGTGTGGCTATGGCATTTTCTCTACTCACCCCCCTCTGCCCAAAAAAGGAAAGAATTGAGCTGAACAGGTTTTTCCTCCCTCTTATAACCATTAACAATTATTTTCCACCCCCCCCCACAAAAAATTAGTCTATTTTACCAACTCAAATATTCAAGACGAAGTGTTTATTAAACTACTTAGGAACCATCTAGTAAGCAGTGGTTTGCCAAGACTTAGAATAAAAAGATCATGTACATATATCTATTCAGGCTAGACCTTCTAAAGTGAGCTGATCTAAAGTTCATTTCAACTGGCCAGATAGTCAGCTATCCAAGTTACCTTAAGAACACTGACTTAGAAAAAAAATAAGAATCAAATTATTCTGTTCAGTTTTTCATTATAGAATAACATGGCAATTAGGCAAGAAGGTGAGAATGTGCTTCAGTGTTTGAGCAACTGTGTTGTGAATAAATTGTCATTAACAAAACTTCAGACGTTTCACCACAGAGTTTGTCTGAATACACTAACCTCTCACATATACCATGAAAGAAAGAATACATACCATCTTGCAAAGAAAATATGAAATGTACTCAGAGATGTCCACCAAATATCAACTGAATTATGTTTTCTTAGTGTTATCTTTTGGTTTTGTAGTTATTTACTTTTAAACTTGAGCATGGTAACCAGAGGGATTAAGCTTCTTTTTTAAATGACTGGTTTAGCAATATTTAAATGAAGTCTCTTTCAAAAGAGTCCAAAACCTCTTTTAATTTGCAAGCAGATTAAAGTTTAAATTGCAGGAAGACTTACTGGCAGTTTTATATTCTCAGACAAAAAATGTAGAACTCTTGATAATTGCACTTAGTGCTTAAAGATGACACACAATGGCAAATCGACTATTGAAAAATTGCTTTTGGCAAGCACCTCATTCTGGGAGAGCACAGCTGGTGACTTAGATAGCATTGCCATGGCTCCGATTCATGATGGGTCTCAATTCCTTGAGCAGAAGCCCTAGAAATTCTTACAGGTTGTATATTTAAATGTCTCAATTTTATTTTATTTTAACCTAAGGGACAAAATTATATATGAATTCCACAGTGCTATATGTGAATTGGTACTTCTATTTTGCTGTCAGAAAACTGTGATAACCCCACCTTGAATTTATCAATTCCATGCACTTACTGAAACATAAAACAGGTTGATTTTAATAAAGGTACAACCTTATAATGTAAACTTCATTTAAGGTGAGAAGATTTATGGGTCCTAGTTTGTGTTAATGTGAATCTTGGTAGATAGGTATTCCTGGAAATACTGTAGGAAAGATCAGGTCTACAAAAGATCAAATTATACTTTCTGAGGTGTTGAGATAATTTTTTAAATGAACAGATGATATGGCAGTTCAATACATAATTCGAACAAGCTCATTAAGTCCCTGCCATCTGGAAGCTGAATCCTTTTTCCTAGAGCACAGAGATGTGTCTGGACAGAAGGAAAAAAGTTACTGCACAGAGGTACAGGATGTTTTCCTCTAGTCCTGAAAGAACTATTCCAAGATAGCTAATTTTATCATAGACCATTAAGAAGCAAACTATTGGTGGAATAGAAGGAATTTAATACAACATTCCTGGTAAAATAAAATTACACTGTGTAAACCAATGAAGCCAAGTTAATCAGTGAGTAGGTGCAATCACTTTCCCTGCAGTGGGTCCCCAGTAGTTTCAGTAGTCATCTATCCATCCCCATCCATCTATGTCTTCATCCAGTTTTACTGAACATCTGTGCTCTAGACACTGCGGAGAGGATTGCTAAAGAAATTAGTTATAAACTCCATCCTCATGATGTTTACAGTCTAGTGAGGAAGAGAATCACTGATTAAGGTATTGTATATATGATGAACACCATGAGGTCAGAGTTTTCCAAAAGAACATAATAAGGGGACCTAATGTTTACCATTTGCTAAAGGATCACCTGAAGCCAATTTTTCAGATCCCAAAGGACTGATATCTTGTAAGCTTGTTTCTGGAAGGATTCCATCTTGAAAAATATGAGAGCCATAGCAGAAGAGTGCTATAGCTATAGCTATAGCACCAGGGAAACAAGTTCCAACTTCTTAAGCAGGCTTCTTGCCACTGACTGATTGAGGGAATAGTGTCTTTTGTAGCCTCTTCCCAGAATCTAGGCCAAGGATCACCAAAAAATAGAGTCCCAGTACCATCTAGGAAGACTGAATTGTGCCAGAGCTTTTGCAGCAATGGGATTGCATTTTCTCCGCAGTTGAAGCTTAGAAAGAGCCACATATATAGCTCTTCTTCTAGAAGCTGAAGTGTGCAGCTCAGATCATACCCTTGCTCTCCCTACCTGCAAGACAGGTTTCTGCACATCCCCAGGGAGCAACAGCAACGGGTGACCTCTAAGCTTGGCTCCAGCTGTATGATGCTTTGCAGAGACACAGTTTCCCTCTGCCTAGTGAGGTCGGTATCCGTTTCACGTTCAGATGAGTAAAGTCCACTTTCGATATGCATGGAGAAAATGTAACTTACTTTCTTCACTTCATCTTGTGGCTACTTGATGGCTTATTCTAAGCTTTAACTTATATTTCTTGGCAAAATCATCCCAAACCATCCATTGGCTATTAAACCACATTCGTTTTGCCATACTTTATTTAGTGTATCGTTCTATGCTGCTATTCCAAAACCACATTATATGGCATATGTTATTTAAAAAATATACTCACTGCTACTTGGTGGCAAAAATAATCCATTGATATTGCGAGGTTTGCTGTGATAAAAGATACAACTGATCTTCACACAACCAAGAGGCTGAGTTTCCCAGAAGCATGAAATGCTGCAGTTTTGCTAGACAAAGGAGTGGGGGGAAATGTAATGATCAGATACCACATTCAAAATAAACACAATGTGCTACAACACAGTACAATGTGACAAAACTATCCCAATTACTAACTTAGGATCATGTGTGTTTCCTGAGATTCAGTATTTCTAAACTATGCTATGTAAAAGATACAATAGATATTTCTAAAGTATACTCTACCATTTTTTATAAGCATTTAAGTTGAGCAGCATGCAAAATGCCTAAAAGTAAGTAGTGGAAGAAAGAATCTTTTTTTTTTTCTCTATTGTGTTGTAAGAGTACATAGCTCAGTCTTATTGAAGGGAGATGCTTTTAAGAAATATGATGATGGTGAGTAATTCTACCTGCATTTCCATGTGTCTAAATCTGCAAAGTGGATCTAAACATTTTCCCTCTCTCCATAATGAGCACACAGTGTCACTGCCAAGGGCCTCTTCACAGTGTCGGAATCGGCACTGGGAACCCTGCAAGGAAAAAGTAAACAGTATAGAAAATTCAATGTAGTAGTGTTAGTCTTCAACAACAGTAAGTTGCTAATTAATTAGGGAAAATATGACATCAAATTAGAATCACAAAAAAATACTTTACAAAATAAAGTCATGAGTCTAAATTTTAGCAAATTTGTTTAATTTTGGTCAGAGACTGAGAATATAATATAGCAGAGCATGCCAACAAGTCACTGATAAAATGCTATTTTTTGTTATCAGTTAATCCATATGATTCAGAATAAATATATGACACCATTGATATTCTTGATCACAATCCAGTGACAGAACAATTTCATTTCTTTTTCTGGAAAAGGCCAGTTTTTTGTTTTGTTTAAAAATCACAAGCCGTATTCAAATGGTGGAAATGATCTCTAGTAATCAATCTTTATTAGATAATGTTTTCTTAGTCTATTGGAGATACCGTTAAGTGTGTTTTTATAGGGAAAGTGAATGGAGCTTAAACTTTATATTACTGTGGAATTTTAAGTAATTAGTATATTATGCTACATTAAATGTATATCCTTTATACCCTTGGTCTATAAGATAAACAATTATGCCAATATATATACATATACCAACAAAAGCAGACGCTGATTATTTTCATGGGCTGCTATTACATTTTTTTTTTTTAAATTCTATGTCTTTTACACATAGGCCCACACTTGGAAAAGCTGCAGGCTGCTGTCTTTCTGACAGAGAGATGCATGACATACAATAAAAATATTCCAGGAAGTTCTGTCTTTTGATATATGTTCCATGTTTTTTTCTTATTTTTTTTCTCATCCTCTTACTCCTGTCTTCACAATTTCCCCCTTTTAAAAGTGGATCTGTGGATCACATAATATAAAATACTGGACAAGGGGGGTGCCTGGGTGGTTCAGTGGGTTAAGCTTCTGCCTTTGGCTCAAGTCATGATCTCAGGGCCCTGGGACCAAGCCCTGCATTGGGCTCTCTGCACAGCAGGGAGCCTGCTTCCCCCCCCCCCGACCCCACCGCCTCTGCCTGTCTCTCTGCCTACTTGTGATCTCTCTCTCTGTCAAATAAATAAATAAAATCTTAAAAAAAAAAAAGATACTGGACAAGGCTAGATAAACCCATATTTGTTTATTTGTCCATTATTTGTCCATAGTTAACAAAAGTTAACAAAAGTTAACACATTCCTTACTTACCCTGTCTGTGCTTCAGTGTCCTCATCTGTAAAAAGGGAATAAATGCCTCCCTCACAGATTGTAAAAATTATATGAAGAAGGTATTGTGGTTGCTATTATTATTGTTATGTATTCATTTATTTATTGAGAATTTACCACCCATCGATCATGGTGCTGGGTACTTGGGGATACAGCAGTAAAACAGACAAAACTCTCTGCAAACATAGAATATAAATTCCATTATTATTTATCATCTCTAGGTTTAATCGTAATAGGACAGGCAAATAAGTGAGCACTGTGTGTTATAAGAAACATAAATTATTGAACACTACATCTGAAATTAATGATGTACTGTAAGGTGGATAACTTAATTAAAAAAAAAAGTGAATCAAATTCAAATGGTCAAAGAGATTGACTCCATTCAGGCTTCCTAGCAGAGATAAAATACTTTAAATCAGACACAATGTGTCTTTCATTTAGGCATGAACATGAAGCTCCAAATTTCTACATTTGGTTTCGTTGAGATCCACTAATCCTAATCTCTCTCTTTTTTTTAAGGATTTATTTATTTGACAGAGATCACAAGTAGGCAGAGAGGCAGGTAGAGAGAGAGAGGAAGGGAAGCAGGCTCCCTGCTGAGCAGAGAGCCTGACGTGGGGCTCAATCCCAGGACCCTGAGATCATGACCTGAGCCGAAGGCAGAGGCTTTAACCCACTGAGCCACCCAGGCACCCCCCTAATCTCTTTAATATCTTTTTCCCATTTAGACTTATAAACTTGAATTCATATTTGGCTAATTTGTTTATAACATTTCTTTTCCTTTTTCCATATTATCAAATATTTGCTGTTAGACTGTTAATGGGAAAATTCAGTAACTGGGTTAATGAATTTCAAATAAGGAATCAATTCGATTTATTAAAGTAAGTTTGATAGCTGAATTTAACTTTTTGAATTAACATGATTGGAATCATATTAACTAACAGTATGATGTATCATATAATGTTTCAGTATGTTTGAAACTATAACATAATTTTAATTTCCTCAGACAAAGTCAGTATGTCAAAAATACATGATAAGCTTTTACTTCAGATTTTAAATATGTATTTTTCAGGAAAAGAGTAAATTTTGATTCAGCAATACAAATTATTGCTATACCCTCCTTCATTCTACTAAAAAGCTTAAGTATGTGAAGTACTGTAAATTGTATAATATTTACCTTTATGCATGTGGAATTAAAAAAGAAATAGCAGTCATTCCCAACTTCTGCCATTTTCAACTCTCTTGCTGCTAATCCAGTGTTTTTTAATATAAGAATTGCAGGAATGCAAATATAAGAACTATCAGTGTGTAAGGGGGAAAAAGAATTTCTTTTCCAGTCTTTCAGGCTATCAGTAGTATTCCTTTAAAACTGACCTCCTGTCGACAGCATATTACACAATAGATAATTCTTAAAGAAATTTAAATTAGAAGATACCTTCTCTAGCTTTGCAGAAATGTTGAAAGTGGTTGCTAGTAAGCACACAAACTCAAACTTCCAGAATTTTCCTGATTGTTACCTAATCCATTGTTTGCTCATCATAAATGACCTCACACGTAACTGTAACTGTAGGCTGGCCTACCTTAGTGAATTCTGTGTAGTATTTCTCTTCCTCAATTCTAGTATATTAACCAAATAGGCTAGTAAAAATAAGATATTTTATCTTTTAATGTTCTGGTTGACTTTGGGATATAAGCTAGTTAATAATTTCATAATTAAAAATTATTAAGTATTTCACAAGTAAATAGCTGTTTTCTAAATCTCATTTCCATATATGGTTTGGAAACAAACTCAAATTTTCTAATAGGTAAATATACTATCTATACTCCAAGATAATAAATAAAATTATTTAAATATGTACTCACTGCTATCCACTGAATTGGGAAAAAAATCATTCAGATTGTGTTATTTTAATAGGTACCTGAAAATAATTGGACTATTTATTCATCTTGTAGCTATATTCCATTCATTTTTCATCCATCATAAAAGGAGGAATAGCTTCTTCCTATAGCAGAAAGGTCCAGAGTGTGTATAAATTTTGAGAATTTGTTGAAGACAAAGTGAAGTACTCTGATTCCCAGAATGAGACATTTCAATCAACAGTTACTGAGGTCTTTCTTCATCTTAATATCGTTACTAAAAGAACTAAAACCTGGCAGAAATTAATAAAATTACTCATAAGAGGTGACTTAGAAGTTGCCATAGAGATGACAGATTATAGTAGATCAAAATGTATTTTTAAAATGCAACGTACTTTGAATTGGAAATTAAAAAAATAAAGGCATATGGATTCTCACTTTAGTTAAGTTAAATTCTATGTCTAACTGGTAAGAACTTTCTGAATACTTTAAGGTAAAAATCTAGGAAATAAAATAAGGAACTAAAATTTAGAAGATTTGTTTGCCTGTAACTGTAAATAAGAGAAAAAATAAAAAGAAATAGGCAGTATTAAAAGTAAGTGAAGAAGTAGAGAAAATTTGGCTAAACCCTTGAAAATATTGGCAAAGATATATATCTATATGTATATATATAGATATATATAAATAAAAAACCTTAATATCTTGCCTTCTGTTTTGCCCCAACTTCTAACTCTAGAACAATAAAGTACTCATTTTAAGCACATAGGTTATGTAGAAAAACACCTCTAAGAAATATCTTTAAGTGGTCTTTGCCTCCAGATAAACTCCCTCTCTGCCTATGAGCTTTTGGCTACAGGGATTATTTCCAAATACTGTTACCAAACACCATTATTGCATGATTACATGTAACATCATGATTAAAGCCATTCTGGGAATCCCTGTTTTACATAGGGGAAAGGCTGAAAAAAAAAATGTTTTTACCTTTTGGGGTATGTTGGGAATAATTACATTCCATTAGAGACAGCAAAAAAAGGTCAAACTAAAATGCGGATTTTTTTTTTTTTTTTTTTTTTTTTTTGGTCTTTGCAAAGTGCAGTTTTGTACATTTTGGTAGTCTTTAGACTGCATGGAGCCTTAATTTCTTCTTTCTCTCTTTTTAAAACAAAACTCTATTTTCCTTTATTTTTCTCCTTCCTCTCCTCCTTTTCTTATTCACTTCTTCCCTGTTGTGAAATTCATTCTAGTCTTTCAGGAAAAGCTATGACCATTTTCATGAGGATTTTTATTCCCTGTAATGAAGAGCGATAGGAAATTTGCCTCCACAGCTGGGAGTAGGCCTGAGAATTCTGTAAGTATTTTGGGTTGGCCCATGTAGACTCACACGGAGTGTCTTTCATCTTTGATGCATGCTAAAATACTAGCACATTGGTCAGAGAAGAAAGTATTTCTTCCACTTTGTAATCCGATTATACAACTTTAAGTACAGGGACTGGTAGTAACTCATTGCTGGCTCTTCAGGTTTATGAATAATCAGGCAAAGCTGCTGGCTGCTACCCATTAGAATAGGAGCCCCATTTGCAACTGTGAATTGGACCTCTGGCTCTCCCCTGACTTGGACTCCTTTGTCTCAGCCAACTGACGAAATCAAAGCACTGGAAATAGAGTGCTTCCTGAGGAATGGTTAGCCTTGCTATTACTATTCAAACAGCAAGGAGAATGTTTTAGAAGATGATCTCTTCTCAGAAATGACAGAATGTTGGACCTAGAAGATTCTGTGGCAGTTTGGGAAATGGCGGTTGATAGTTGTGAGGGTTATTTAATTGTTGTTCCCTTGAGACCCATGAAACAAGCTGCTTGCTGGGATTCCTCTGGAGGAACAGAAAATCACTGGTGCTTGATTATAAAGTACTAAGTGTCTGGTCCCCATTACTGACAACCAGTATCAGCATCGGGTATTCTTAAAAAAAAAAAAAAAAAAAAAAAAGTGGTTTGGTTTGGTTTGGTTTTCGCCTTTTTGTGTTTTCCTAGAAGATAGCAGGACAGAAAAATAAATGAAGTGGCAAAATCTTTCTCCTCTCTGAATCTGGCAATCAAAAAACAGTGCATTTTTTTAAGGGATATTTATTCTTTGGAAACCCTCTTATGGGTAAGTCAGGAAAACGCTGGACTTTGTGGTACTTGTAGGTAACACAGTTTTAAAAACGAGACCTGGGCCTTGTCTAAGCATCTGGTGATTGTCAGAACTCCCCTGCTGAAGACTACTAGCTTCAATAAGATAGAAAGTCACTATTACTAAATATTTAATATTTTATTCGATCATTGACCATCTCATTACTTACCCTCCAATATTCTTTTAAGCAATAAGTCAAAGCTCTTGATTGACTAGCTCTGTAGTTGACTCTCAACTAATCAAGCCATTTGGATTCTGTTGGAGCTCATATTTACGATAAATGTGATTCCTATGAAAAAAATTAAGATTGAAATCCGGTTTTGGATTAGTCTAAGGCTAAATTTTGCACTTAGAAAAGGACATTAGAACCAATTTCGACTATGTTATGCGGCACAATGAGGTGCAGTCCAAACGGTATTACAATTTTCTGTGTGTGTGGGAGGGGTGTCCCAGCTGTTTTAATTGTAGCGTTTTCTAGCACTCTTCCTGGGAAATCCGTTTCCGTCAGGCTTTGAGAGGTCTCTGAATATTTCTAAACTTCTACAGGAATTTATTAACGAGAACAGGCAATTCCTTTTCACCAGAGTGGTGTTAAGTCGCCACCTGAAATAATTCATTACTTATAACTTGCTATTCTTTAATTTTCATAAATATCATCGGTTACTAAGGATGGTTAAACACACACAACCCAGAAACGGATCGCTTGTTTCACGGTCATCACACGCCGGACTAAGGCTCGCGGGAGTGTAAACGGCGTTACCTCGGCGCTCACACTACAACTCCCAGAAGGCGCCGCGGCCCGAGGCCGCTTCTGCGCATGCGTCCCCGCCCCACGCTTGGTGTGGGGGCCGTGTGCGCGCTGCCGCCTTTCTTAAGCCGGCAGTGTTCGTGGTTTGAGCGGTGTGTGTGACTGTTGGGGACGCCTTCCTGACCGGACGCTGCTTGGAAGCGTGCTCTGCGTTCGCACTGCCTATTGGGCCCACCATGAGGCGCCTAGGTTCGGTGCAGCGGAAAATGCCGTGTGTATTTGTGACGGAGGTGAAAGAGGAGCCCTCCACCAAAAGGGAGCATCAGGTACCGAGGAGTGCGGGGGCCGGGGAGCAGCCACGCAGGACTTCGGGGGTCGTTAGAGCCGCCCTGCAGGCCGGGAGCTTTTTGCAGGTTTCGCTGGGAAGGTCTGGGGTAAGGGGCTCTTGCTCCCTGAGCTCCAGGTTCTTGTACCTCTTTAGTTGCAAGGGAGGGAATCGTTGAGAGAATTTTTCTGATAAGGCGATTCAAACTTGCCGTCGCACGGAAATTGAAAACCCACGTCTTAAGTGATAGCCCTTCTTTCTACCACGTTTTTTGGGGGAAGACCCCTTAAGTATTCACATAATCACCGCAATCCAAACTTTCCTGCTTTTCAGGAGTGTGCGACAAAGTGGAGATTGTAGAAAAACTTGGCTATTAACAGTTCTCAACAGGGAACCGGTGGTGTTGACCACTGCCCTAATTAGGTCGCTAGAGATCACACCTCCTCTGTCGTTGCCAGTAGTTACCTGTTTGATTCTGACTTTGGTGTTCCCACCTCTGGTGTTTCTCTCAGCACCAGGTTTTAGTCGTAGAGGGACTTTGTACTGGTGAATGATTAGTAACCTGTATCAGGGTAATTCTTTCATGTGTAGCGAAGTCCTTGATAGCAGAATCCCCGGGTATTCGGTGCTTCCAACTCATCATACAAAATTCTTCGTGTGCATATGGTATAGGCCCCCACCCTCCTTACGTCATTTGCGTTGGAGACCTCCTTGTTTTCTAGACTAAAAGACCTTTAAGGTGGAGACTCCCCTGTTACATCTAGTCCCAGTTTCTAGGACCCGACGTGCAAGTAGGTTCTGGTTAAGTATTTGTTGAATTAAAGAATGAACCGTGGAGTACTTTCATGCCAATTTTCCATTTACCTTGACCCTTTTTACTTTATTTACTTCTTTAAAAAAAAATATATTTATTTATTTATTTTAGAGAGCACACGCAGGAGTAGGGGCAGAGGGGGAGAATCTTCAAGCAGACTCCTCACTGAGCTGGAGCCCCTCTTTGGGCTCGATCCCAGCACCCATGAGATCATGACCTGAGCTGAAACCTAGAGTGGGTCAATGGACTGAGCCACCCAGGCGCCCCTCACCTTGACACTTTTTACTTTATAACATTTCTAATGCCACAGCAGTTCTAGTTCTCAATATTTATGTGCTGCTTACTGCACTGCCTGATTGTTCTTCCCTGCCTCCCAGAATGATCCATCATCATGTTCTTTCCTGGTCTAAACCCCACAGTTACTACTAAGTGTCTATAGCAGTAGTTGCCACGTTGTGTTTTTTTGTTTTTTTTTTTTTTTGTTTTTTGGGGGTTTTTTTGTTTGTTTCTTTTGTTTTTTTTTAGTATCAGTAAGAAACACTGATACCCCAAATAGTGGATCACTTTAGTTGTGATTCTCAACTTTGTATGTTGTTGAGAGTGGATAGTTTGTAAAAGTACCCTCCAGCAGGAAAAATAAGCCCCTGCTCAGGTCCCTCTGCAGTTAAGATTTGCTTACACTATTATTTATACCACAGTATTCAAATCCTTGACTGTAAGTCAAGGCTTCCCATTAACCAGGCCCAGTCTACTCTTGAAGTGCCTGTTGGACCCACCATGGGGGCCTGGGCTCAGTGCAGCAGAAAATGCCATGTGTGTTTGTGACAGTTGCCTGCTCAAAGCGAAATCTGTTTCATCCTGTGAACATACTAGGCATGGTCCTATCTTTATTTTTGCTTAGGCTTTCCAACTGTGCTTGGATTACTTCCACAATTTTTAATTTTTTCAAATCAGACTTTCTCTGTGAAACTTTGATGATCTTAGTTATCCCAGTGATCTCCTCTGTCTGGAAATTGGAGGAACACTCAGTTGATATTCACTATTATTTTAAACACACATGCCTTGTTTTTCCAGTCGTAGTCTTTAATGAGGAGAACTTTGTGTACCCCTTGGTATCTTACATTGTCTTTTAAACATGTTGATAGCAAAGCGTGGTAGAATGGTAGAAAGTTAATTCTTATAGAAGGAGTATTTGGAGCTCATCAAGAGCTCTATCAGGTGGTGGGCCGGGGTGGGGAGGGATGTCTCTTGGGTGGCTCAGTTGCTTAAGTGTCTGCCTTCCATTCAGATCATGAGCCCAGAGTCCTGGGATCAAGCTCTCTATCTGGCTCCTTGCTATGTGGGGTGTCTGTTTCTCCTTATGCCCCTAAACCCACTCTCATGCTCTCTCACTCTCTCTCTCTCAAATAAACAAAAAAAAAAAAACAAAAAACCCTCCCATGGGCAGAGTAGTCTTCCTAGGATTTCTGGTAAATTTGAATCCACACCAGCACTGATATTAGGCCAAGCCTTTGTTGCTGTACTACCACAGGTTAAACTGATATCCTCTGATACTAATTGCAGAAGTTAGTGATGAATCCCCGTCATCATTTTATCTTGAAAGTACTGAATCAGGGGCGCCAGGGTGGCTCAGTGGGTTAAAGCTTCTGCCTTGGGCTTGGGTCGTGATCCCAGGGTCCTGGGATCGAGCCCCATATCGGGGTCTCTGCTCAGTGAGGAGCCTGCTTCCCTTCCTCTCTCTCTGCCTGCCTCTCTGCCTACTTGTGATCTCTGTCTGTCAAATAAATAAATAAAATCTTAAAAAAAAAAAAAAAAAAGTACTGAATCAGTAACAGAATGGTGCTAATTTCCTAAGTCTCCCTGACTCAGAAACAGTACTTCCATGTATTAGTTTTAAAATCTGTACACACCAGTCTTGTGCAGTGTTTTTCACATTATTTGGAATGAGTGTTACTTCAGATAATTTACACTATAAAACGGTGGCATAAGTCTTCCTCAGAAATAAAAATAAATCAGATAAAAAGTTGGTAGGAATTGTAGAAACTCTTCTCCATTCTCGATGGTCTTGGCTTCTCTTCCTGACAACAGAAGAACCATAAATCATGAGTTTACTACTGTGAAAGCTCGGAGACTCCCTGTTTGTTTTTCTCCTTAACATTTATACTTAACATTGTATGTATGTGTTACTTTGCTCCTGTTGTCTCGCTCATTAAAATAAAAGTTCCAGGGGTGCCTGGGTGGCTCAGTGGGTTAAAGCCTCTGCCTTCAGCTCAGGTCATGATCCCAGTGTCCTGGGATCGAGCCCCGCATTGGGCTCTCTGCTCAGTGGGGAGCCTGCTTCCTCCTCTCTCTCTGCCTGCCTCTCTGCCTACTTGTGATCAAATAAATGGATAAAATCTTTAAAAAAAAAAAAAAAAAAAGTTCCACCAAAGACAGGTACTTTTTTGTTAATTTCTATATTTCCTAGTGTCAAGGATGAGAATTAACCCATAGAAGACATTTAGCAAGTGATTATCAAGTAAATGATTGAACACACTGTGCTACAGAGACAGTGCTGCATAGGACATGGTTCCTATTGTCAGCTCATGGTGGATAAAGAAACAGAATAAAAATGAAGTGTGGGAGAACAGGTGTTGCTGTGATAGCATAGAAGGGAGGGGGGGTAACTCATGAGAACTTGATGGAAGAAATATTTTTTAATTGTGAAGGGTAAGCAAGAAATTGTACTTTAGAAATAGTGAAATTAAGAACATTCCAGGTGAGAGTATGGGTGAAGGCATAGAGGCTGTTTATCTAAAACCAATTTTCTTTCTCTCTTTTTTAAGCCATTTAAAGTTTTGGCAACTGAAACTCTAAGTCACAAGGCATTAGATGCAGATATATACAGTGCAATTCCAACAGAAAAAGTGGATGGAACATGTTGTTATATTACTACTTACAAAGGTAAAACAAAACTGTAATACAAATATTATTTGATCACTTTACAAACTATATATATATCTGAAGTAGGGCATTTTTCCTCATCAGCCCTAGGCAGTCTAAATATAAGAGCAAAATGATAAAGTCCCAGTTGTTATACTTATTTATTACATCAGTGTATCTCTCTCCTGGGGGGAGGAAAGGAAGATAATTAACATTTACTTAATACTCATTAAAGGCAGGTGATAGGATAAATGTTTTATACATGTTATCTCTAATTTGCACAGTAAGCCTCTCTATTGCAGAGATAGAGCCTCAGAGAACTTAATTTGTTCAAGACCAGCTAATTAATGAATGACTAACCTGGTAATAGAACCTATGTTTGATCCTAAAACTTGCTCTGATTTCACTGATTCCGGCGCTGACTCCATAGTTTTTATTACTATTGGCAGCATCTCTAATTTATTTCAATTTAATGCACTTTAAGAGTTAGAAACTAAAATAGAAATTGTCAGTTAAGGAAAACAGATGCATCAAAAAGAGAGAAATAATCTTTATGATTTCCTTTTACCTCTTAATTCCAGCAAGAGAAACAGAACAGTTAAATAAATGCAAATTAGACATATTCCTGGTACCACGAAATCTCTTCTGAAATGTGTTTTTTCCAGTATGAATTGTGATTAAGATACACTTAACATAATTTACCATCTTAACCATTTTTAAGTGTACAGTTCATTGTTGTGCTCCAATCACCACCGTCTGTCTCCTATCACCACTTCATCTTGTGAAATTGGAACTCAGTACCCATTAAATAATTCACCGTTCCCTCTCCTGCAGCCCTTGACAACCATATTCTACTTTGTCTCTGTGGTTTTGGCTATTCTAGATACCTCATATATGTGGAGTCAAACAGTGTTTGTCTTTTTATGGCAAGCTTATTTCATTTAGTATAGTGTCCTCAGTGTTCATGTTGTAGTACCTACACGGTTCCCTTCCTTTTCATGAGTAACAGTTCATTGTGTGTATAGAGCTCATTTTGTTTGTTGTACACACCACATAATTTTATGTCCATATCACGTAGTTTTTTGTCCATACCATTCATCCATCAGTGTATACTTGGACTACTTCTACCTTTTGGCTGTTGGAAACAATGCTGCTATGAGCATGATGAACAAATATCTTCTTGACGCCCTGCTTTCAGTTCTTTTGGGTCTATATCCAGAAGATATATATTGTTGGATCATATAGTAATTCTATTTTTAATTTTTTGAGGAACTGCCATACTGTTTCTCCACAGCAGCTGCACGATTTACATTCCCACCAACAGTGCACAAGGGTTCCAGTTTTTCCACACCCTCACCAACACTTGTAATTCTGTTTGATAGTAGCCATTGTAATGGGTATAAGTGAAATGGATTTTTGTACTTAATAGTAAAAAGAACAAAAGGTCCATTCAGCCAGAAATAATGGAATATAATTTTAATCTGGTTCTTCATAATATTTATTGGGATAGTTAATAAGTAATACAGAATGTCTGAACTAAACTATAATCAGTAATTTAAAAATCTAATATATTTGAAGAAACTAAAAGATTTTTCAGGCTTTCATGTTTATATTAAGCAGCTTAAATGTGCATCATTATGTGATCATGTATAATGGTGGCAGATAAATATGACTGGATTGCTGAAGAAAACTTATAGGGTCCAGAATGGCAGTGCTTGCGAATCCACAGTTTATTACAGGTAAAGGATACACAGTATTAGCAAGGGCATTAAATGCAAGGATGTACATTGCAGCAAAGGGTCTGGGAGTCCAGGTGAAAGCGCCTGTTGTTACCCGCCTTACCCCTCTCCACCCCTCCCAGCCCCCAAGGTTCTGGCAGGACATACTTTGTCAAATCAAGAACCACTGATGTATGCAGGGAACACCTTGGAAACAGAATCCAAAATGCAGTGTCAACTGGGGATTTTTATATTCTGCGGGTCATGGAGATCTCTTCCTGCTAAGTAACCAGTCCCGACAGCAGAGCCTGCTGGGAATCTCACTCAGACCAGGTATAAGACTCATTAGTCTCAGTGTCATCAATAAAGAATGTGGACACACTGCCCTGAAACTTCGCAGATCCACGATTACAGATCATCACTAATAATCACTTGACCGGGGATCAGAGCCATGCAAAATAGCTCAGTCTAATTCCACATTTTTGAGAACTAACCCTTACGGTACACCGTCATGTTTCTGGAAAAGTGTGACTACAATTCTCTTGGTACGTTTCCATTTAGTATAGAGGTTTCAGTTTCTCACAAATGCTCTTTGCTGATAAAATCTGGCTGTGGAATGTCCTTATGAAAGGGTCACATATTTACTTTTTAATCTCACCCTCAGCATTCTTGAACCAAAGACTTGGGTCTTCTTACAGCATCAGGTATGGCTGGGCAAGATGCATCTGTTAGAATGTGTCTTACAGGGTTGGTGTTTTTGGGGAAGATGACCCTGTTATTTATTGAAAAAACTTTATACTGAAATGTCTTTCAAGATAAGTTTTATTGTTTGCTTCTTAAACTTTTCTTTTCCCTACTATTATTATTTTTTTTTAGGTCAGCCATACCTTTGGGCTCGGCTAGATAGAAAACCTAACAAATTAGCTGAGAAAAGATTTAAAAATTTTCTACATTCAAAACAAAACTCAAAAGGTTAGTGGGCTTCTTTTTTTTTTTCTTTTTAGCTTCTTATGATTTAAATAACCTGCAATTTTTGGCTTATTTCTTGCTATGGTGGTATTTTTATACATTCATCCTTCTTACAATTTAAGTACTTAGGGGAAAGAAGAAAATTATAATTGAGTATCTTTGTATGTAAAAGAATATTCTTGAAAAATATTTTGAATCATTTTCCTAACATTTTTATAACTCATTAGAGTATGTTGATTTTATTAAAACATACAAAGTACTACATATATACTGTAATGAGCAACACATTTTGGTTTTGTTGCCTAAGAGACAAATACATAATTTTATAAATCAGGCACAAAAATATCAAAGGATTATCAGTTTGTTTAATTAAACATTAAAATTCCTCTAATATAAGCAGATGTATACATTAATTACTGTATCCACTCATTCATATATGTATTTATATGTTTATGTTTATAGTGCATTAAAAATTCATCATAAATCTACACATATTAGAACATTGGCTACTTTAGGCTTTTATCCACTGTTTACAGAGCGGTGAATTCAGAATTGAAAAATTGTTTTTAAAGATTTTATTTAATTATTGGACAGAGAAAGTGTTAAGCACAAGCAGGGGGGCAGCATGCAGAGGGAGAGTGAGAAGCAGGCTCCCCACTGAGCAGAGCACCTGATGCGGGGTTCAATCCTAGGACCTTGTGATCATGACCTGAGCCAAAGGCAGACACTTAACTGAAGGAACCACTTAGGCTCCCCCAAAATACTAGTGCCCTAACCCTGAGAAGTGCAGTTACATCATGGTGATAATGGAGAATGATTATATAAGACCTGATATTAATGGGGTTTATTAGCTCTTCCCTATTTGAATTTGTTCATCTTTTATATTTTTTAAAGTATCACCACATTTAAAATTACTTAACTCTTTTAGAATTTTTTTGGAATGTTGAGGAGGACTTCAAACCTGTTCCAGAGTGCTGGATACCAGCGAAAGAAATAGAACAATTAAATGGGAATCCGATGCCTGATGAAAATGGACACATTCCTGGTATCATGAAAACTTTTCTAAAATGCATAAGTAGTTTTTCTGGGAATGGGGAGATTTTTGCAAGTGTGCTGAGTAGAAAGATACCCCAGAATAATGTTCAGTTCAGCAAGTGTATCTTGAGTACCTATAATATGCAGAGTAGTCTTAGGTTCTAGTAATACAAAATGAAGATTAGAATCTTACCCATGATCTTTTAGACACTAGGGGAAATCTATCAATATTGGTATGATTTAAGAAAGAACTAAAAGGAAAGTATACAAAGGGGATAGTCAGAGAAAAGAGGAAGAATTCTTGTTAGCCTGTGGTAGTTAGAGGAAGCTTCTAAGCAGAGAGGACATCTGTACCAAAGCATAAGAACCAGGAAGTTAGCTGGCAAGGAAGAGGGAAGGTCAGCTTAGGCAAACTTGCCTGAAGAGGAGCAAAATGGAGTTGTGGGAATTTTATGTGACATTTCTCTGTGGCTGGAATGTTTAGGGTGTATGACATTGGAGGACATTAATAAAACTTGATGCTGGAGAGGTGGAATGGGCTCAGGTCTTAAAGGAGTTTATATTCCATTTAGAGGAGTTTTAAGTTCATCCTGAAGATGATTATTAAGCAGGGGTACAGCAGAATTAAATTTAAAATTTTGAAGCAAGATTATGATAAAAGTGTGGTGGGTTTCCCTGGAGACTAATGGACTAGAAAAAAAGGTTATTACAGTTACCTGAGTGAGTACTGAAGGTCAAAGATGTGACCAAAGATGGTCACAATGGCTTATGTGTCCTAGTTTTTGTTTGTTGATAAAGAATTGTTCACATGAGGGAGCCTATCTGGTAACATAAGTTAGGAGAGGAATAGCAATAACCTTCAGTACATGTGGAATTAATACATTGTTCAGCAAATATTGCAACAGTACAATAAATTGTAGAACACTTACTGCATAGGTCTATTGTCCCTGAAACTGGAGAGATGGTAGAGAGAAACCTTTAAAGAAAAAAGAAAAAGAAAAGAAAAAAAAGTTTTAGTGCTGTGTTTTAGAATGGTATTTGGTTCTTCCTGAAAATTTTCTAGAAAGGAATGCTGAATATTCTGTAGTGAACTGTTAAGCAGGTTGATTTCTCAATAGAGTAAAAAGTAAAAATAACCTTATGATTAAAAGAATGATTAGGATTAAAAAAGTAAAATTGCTAATGCTTCCACTGATTAAGAAAAAAGTTATCTGTGTGATTAACATCCAGAAAACATGGAAAATCTATAACAAAATTAAAATTGCTTCAAGTCTCAATCCAAAGAAAAGCAGTGTCCTGACAGTTTTTCCTTTACATGTAGGTTGGGTACCAGTGGAGAAAAACAACAAGCAATATTGCTGGCATTCCTCTGTAGTTAATTATGAATTCGAAGTTGCCCTGGTACTGAAGCATCATCCTGATGATCCTGGGCTTCTGGAAATTAGTGCAGTGCCACTCTCAGATCTCCTGGAACAAACACTAGAGCTTATAGGAACAAATATTAATGGAAACCCGTATGGTGAGTGAAGCCTTTTTCCTGCTCAGTTATAGTAACTGTCATTTATAAAGAGACCTTCCTAGGCTTAACTTAAAACACATACACTAAAGAGATGACTAGGGGCGCCTGGGTGGCTCAGTGGATTAAAGCCTCTGCCTTCGGCTCAGGTCATGATCCCAGGGTCTTGGGATCGAGCCCTGCATCGGGCTCTCTGCTCGGCAGGGAGCCTGCTTCCTCCTCTCTCTCTCTCTGCCTGCCTCTCTGCCTGCTTGTGATCTCTATCTGTCAAATAAAATAAATAAAAAATCTTAAAAAAGAGAGAGATGACTAATTTGAGTTAAACAGCTTCCTAGAATTATAGCCATTGCTATTTATGTCCATGGAGAAATTTATGCGGAACTCAAACCATTTTATTAACCCAAAAAGTTGATTTTAGCCTCTCATTCTTTCACATAATAACACTATAAAACTATGTATGAAAGGGAAATACTCAAGTGTAACTTTTTGTTGCTTATTAAAATTTGGGTGAAATGAGTTGAATGAAAATCCTGTGTTTTTCATGGCTAGGTATTTAGTTTAGCATTAACAGCTAAGAGTAAATTAAGAATTGACCATGAATCGAGTATCAAAATCTGTACTACAGTGAACTGAGCGCAAGTCCAGAGAGCACTGTGGAAGACACTATTGATAGGAAATGGAGACAGACCCAAGGACATTAAAGCTACAATAGCAAAGTCCTATATAGGGATCAGAAGCAGACTGATTGGTAGTTGGAAAGAAGATAGTAATTATACAAGTTATCAGAGGTACAGAGTGGCTGTTTGGCAAACACTGAATGATAGTTGAACTTGGCTAGTGGTATAGATCAGGGGTTGGCAAACTTTCACTGTACAAGTCCAGTAGTAAATATTTAGGTTTTGTAGGCTGTAAACAGTACTTAAAAGAATGGGTATAGCTGTGTTCCATTGAAACTACAAAAACAGGCATCTGGTTGGATTTAGCCCACGGGTTATAGTTTGCTGACCCTTGGTACACATTATATGAAGGTGAAATTTATATTTAATGGGATAAGGTGACAGTTTTGAATGACATCACCACTTAGGAAACCAACTAAGTTTTTTGGTAAGTTAATTGCTAAATGTCTTCAAAGGCTTTTTTTTTTTTTTAAGTAAATTTTCTCAGTTTTTGGAACTTTTGTATGGCTAATGGAAATTTTTAACATTTAGGTTTAGGAAGCAAGAAGCATCCATTACATCTTCTTATACCACATGGGGCATTTCAAATCAGAAATCTACCTTCCTTGAAGCACAATGACCTATTATCCTGGTTTGAAGGTTGCAGAGAGGGTAAAATTGAAGGAATAGTGTGGCATTGCAACGATGGCTGTTTAATCAAGGTAATGACAGAAAATAGCTTGTGGTACGATATTGTCCTCCTAAAAGGAGGTAGAAGTGGCACCAGAATATTCTCTATAGATTGCAGAAATTCTGATGTGTCGTGAAGAAATTTAATTTCCTCATCTTACAGGCCACCATTCTTTACATAATAGTGTTTCCCAATGTGTATTCGTTCTCTGGGGCATTGATTTTCCAAATGTACTTCAGAATTAAACTGATGAAAATGTTTGGAATGCTCTGCATATTACATACTTCCTTCTTGGAAATTAATGTTGCAAATGAATGCCCTCTGAGATAATCTGTACCAGCTTATTTTAACCCAGCATTCCCCAAATTTACTTGACTATAGAATTTGAGTTAAAAGTGCCAAGGTAACTGTTAATATTTACCAAATGAATTTTTAGACTTTGTGCCCTTTCAGTCTCTTGGACTATTTGATTTCTCACAGGTTTCTGAAATTAGTGATATTCAGAACTGGACCTTAAGTCTTATCAACCCCCTGACTCCCAGCAGTTCAGAAACGGAGATGCCATTTTTAACCCCTCTCTCCTTACTTCATAGATAAAATTATTTAAAGATTCTGATCTGTTGAATCTATACTTCTTCCCAACCAGTTGGCAGTTAATTTTCATTTTAATTGTAGCTAAGATTAATGCTTGACCTGTTTATCACCCTCCTAAATGTTCTCTTTCAGTCTTATCCTTATTCTGTCCATTCTTCATAGTAAGTTAAAATGTTACTTTGTTGCATAAAATTGCTTAGTGACGTTAAGAATATTCATGATCTGACCCTTGTTTCACTTTCCAGAACAGCTATATACCCCTATCTGCCAAATATACCCACACTGTATATGTTCTAACCATATTTATATAATTATAATCAGAGCAAAAAGCACCATTCTGTTAATGTGATATTTAGAATGCCTCCCACTCATATTTTTTAATTGGCTAGCTTCTGTACTCAGCAACAGACTCTATTCATTAAATTTTTATGGAGCCCCTGAATATGTTCCTGGCATGTTTCCAGGTGCTGGAAATACAGTGTCAACAAAACAATGTCTCTGCCTTCATGAAGCTCACATTCTAATGGGGAAGATAGACAATAACAAGTAAATATGTAATATGTCAGGAGGAGAACAGCTATGAAAACAAGAAAAAGGGTAAGATAAAGTGGAGCCTTAAGTAATGCTTGGCAGATGGTAGGCATTCAAAATACATATTTATAAGTGAATGAAGGTCAAAAAGTCTAAAGCTAATACCTTTTTTCTCTCTTCAGGTTCACCGCCATCATCTTGGTTTATGCTGGCCAATTCCAGAGACTTACATGAATTCAAAACCAGTTATTATCAACATGAACCTGAACAAGTATGACCATGGCTTTGATACCAAATGTTTGTTTAGTCTTTTTTCAAAAATAGATAATCAGAAATTTGGTAGACTGAAAGATATAATACTTGATATAAACTAGAAATGCAGTTAAGAACCAGCTTTATTGTTATCTTTGAATCTTGAAAATTCTGCCATATATGGAAGGTAAAAAAATCTCAAGGTTCCATGTCTAATAGAGCAGTAATCTTCTAGCATTTGAAGAAACAAATTTCTCAGTTGCAAAGGTCTATTCAAAATTTTATTTAGAACCAGCAAATGAATTTAAGCCACTACTGCATTAAAAATGTAGTAATAAGCTCCTTACCTTAAATGCAGCAATTAAACCAACAATTCTGGATCATCAACTTTAAATAGATCAAGATGAATTTATTCTGACACTTAACAAAACTTATGGCTATAACCTCATACCTGTTTATATACATTACACATATATAAAACTAGAGTCTTAACACACATATAAATAAGTATATTTATAAACCCCAACTTTAAATGTTAAAGTTATTAAAGTTCACCCCTAAACTCTTTAAAAAACTTAAACATTATGTATACAGAAATTCATCGTAGCTTATTTGATCTAGTCATACCTTATGCTAAAAGTCATCAAAAATATACTTTAAAATTTCATATAACTTTATTTACTAAAACTTCAATTTAATAAAGGTACAGGGTATGAAGAAGGAAATCATGTAGGTCAGAGATCTGCGTGATTTCCAGATGGAGTTTTGACTTATAAAGTAGATAGTTAAATAAAATTACAGGTATGGGTAGTTTAATAAATGGGAAGATCAGCAGGACTTTCCTCTTCATCTTCAAACTGTTCAGAATCAGCAATAGGACTAGTTAACTCAACTCCACATTGTTCAGAAAGTTTTTTTAACTTCTCTTCTAAGAGAATATTCTTCTTCACTTCTTCTTTATAATTATACTTGAGATCTTCAATTTCTTCAAAAAATGAAGGATCAAAGTTTTCCAGTTCTTTTTTCAGCTTTTTTATTTCCTCCTAATAGAAACATAATATCTTTGAAAGGTATGTAAGAATATAATATATTCTTTAGATTTGAAATAAAGAGACTTAATTACAAACATAAAATCCAAAGTAACCTGAATAATCTAATACACTTATAGGCAGAAGTATGTTTTTAGAATTTCGCAAATAAGGTTTCCTTGTACAGCATAAATAACTAACTTGTTCACTAACAAATTAAGTTATCCCGTAAGTTATGTCCTACTTTTTGACTAAAATTTATCAGTTCTTAAACGGAGATGGCATTTAATCTTTCTCCAGAAGTATATCAGATACTCTCATTGAGGCAATCAAAAAGACTTGGCCAATCACAACATAGGTTATTTTGGTTAAGATTCTTTGGTTTTGGTTAAGATTCTTTGGTTTAGGGTTCATTTATGTTTTCTTCACAAACACTTATTTTTTTTTAAAATGAATAATAGTTTCTTGTATTTAGAATTAGGGAAACTCTAGGACTTATGCCTGGCGAAGAAGCATCTGGTGAAGAGACAATTTGGACTGTAGAATAGCGAGTGATCACTAGTTAATTCTTCAGCTTATGCTCTTTTATTCTGTTTATAGATTCCTTAAGAGATAAAGCATGGCAGATATCTTTCTTTAATAAAGGGAGCTATTCCTGAAAAGAATTTCAAAAGGAAATAAAAGGGGCGCCTGGGTGGCTCAGTGGGCTAAAGCCTCTGCCTTCGGCTCTGGTCATGATCCCAGGGTCCTGGCATTGAGCCCCGCATCGGGCTCTCTGCTCAGCAGGGAGCCTGCTTCCTCCTCTCTCTGCCTACTTGTGATCTCTGTCAAATAAATAAATAAAATCTTAAAAAAAAAACAAAAAAGAAAAAAAAAGAAATAAAAGATAGTTTTCCCAGTATGACCCAAAACTTATATTAAAATAATGAGCCATATTTGTTGAGAATCAAAAAATAAACGTCTCTTTAATCCTATTTGTTTTGTCTCAGTATTTTTGTAGCTCTCGCTTAATATTTTTAACACAGATGAATATAATGAATTCTGCAGTATCGAGGTCAAATGTATACCCAGGAATTTTTAGGATACATACGTAAAACTCAAGGGTGGTGTTCATAGAAGTTGTCTTTAACAGTCTTTAACACAAAGCATTTATAATATAATTAGATAAAATTACCTTCAAATGCTGCTTTTCTAAATCTGAAGTTTTGAGTTGTGTCTCTAAATCCTTTACCTTTTCCTTGAGTTGATCAGGATCTGCCAAAAAAGTTACAAAAATCAGATTCTGCTTTCCCCCACTCTGACAAAGGGTTTATTTTAGAGCGTAAGTAGAAAACTAAGAAACTAGAGCCTAGAAAATATGCATTTTATGGCTGAAACACTTTCCAGACTGAATACTGTAATCCTACCTCTATCCGGTATTGTAATTCCACAGCAGACCAAGAGAAAAGGCATGTACTGGGTATCAGAAGTATAGAATCGGGTTAATTTTTTACACGGAAGAAATTATTTTCAGAGAAAAATAAAAGGACAACAAAAGAATAAGGAGACTGTTAGGTAAGTGGCTACAACCATAGCTGGCTAAATGTTCCTGGTCCCCAACAGTATTGGCTGTTCATGTAGGTCAGTCCACCTTTACTGTGTAATTACTATGTGAAATACATGCCAGACAGGGTGGATAAAACAAAGACGAATAAATCCTGATACTATGGTCAGGCAACCCTGAGTTACACAGAGCACAAGGGCTTTAATTTACTGGATCCTTAACTACCCCCCTTTGGAGTTAACATCTCTCTAATTTTATGAGAATCAATGGATAAATGGGATTTTTTTTTTTTTTTATTGCCATCTTTGCTAGAAACATTTTCTTTAAATTAAGCAACTTATAGTGTGTCCTGTCATATTTTGTAGCCACTGAAAGGTAAAAGTTAGAAGTAATGCTAAAGTTTGAGAAAATAATAGGCAGCAAGACACATTTTGATGAGCGAGACAGGAAGGTTTCTATTCTATTAAGGTTCCCTTGATATGGTTTCCTAATTAGAAGTTGGAGACAAGAAATATTTTCCTCATCCTTTTCCTTTAGGAATAGTCACCAGAACCTATCTTCCTTTGGAAAGCAGAGCAAAATCATATTTTTCAAAACTTCCCCTCACCTTTGTAGAAAGTGCTAATTATTTTTTATAAATTTGGTTCTTAACCACTGTAATGCTATGTTGACTGTCTTAATCAAAGGGATGCTATATGTTACACAGATTAGCAACGAAATAGTGCAGTAAAAGTGATTATGCATTGCACTTTCTGAAAGTTAGCTTAATGGTATCTGATTGCATGATCAAAATGGCAAATTCTGTTTCAAAAGATTACACCAACTTCTACCTGAACAACCTTTGACTATTTCATACAGCTTTTTCAATATTCTGCCAGTCTTGTTGCGACTTTATTTAAATAGTGCTTTAGGATTGCCAAGACAGTCTGGTTTGATTTTGAACCTTAACAGTCTTTGATGGGTATCCTTAGTCTCCTTTAAATAGATGAGGAAATACAGGGTTCTGAAATTCCCTCTCAGAAAACTGAGATTTAGAAAGAAAGTACTTGCCGAATATCAACAGCATCAACAGGTCTTTGGGAATGTGCTAGTCTGGTACCCTGGGCTGGCTGCTGTAAGAGATACTGTGAGAGACTTACATGACTGTTTGAGTCCCCAGGAGGTAGGTAAGGCAGTTTCCGTGGTCAAAAGCAGGGACCAGGGAGGGGCTTTGGAGTTCCACACATTGAGGTTTCATCCTGCCTCTCGCACTTTCTAGCTGTTGTGACCTTGTTACTTAACCTCTTTAAGGTGAAGATCGTAGGTAAAATGGAGACAGTAGTACCCACCAAACAGTGTTTTAGTGGTTAATTACAAAATGCTGGGGTGGTGGGGGGGGAATACTATAAAATGCTTGTAAAGCACTTAGCATAGTGTCTGGTACAACTCATACATGATAGCTTTAATACAAAGTAGCAACGAGAATACATCCTAGGATACTAAGAAAGGTATATGAAATAATCAAAGACTGTTTAAGTATAAATTGATATAGTCCTTTGGAATAGAATTTATTTCCATCACACTATCAGATATATATAACAAATGATTCTTGTTAACAGTGATGTTCTCAAAAGTTGACACGAACAATGGATTTGTGAATACTGAACCATTCATTGGGAAAACATGTACATATACACATACTCATATCTCCTCACACAGTATAATTTTAAATCCTGGAAACAATTCATCCTGGTAGATTCTATCCTTTGATGAAAGAGAAAACAAAGTTCAGAAAACAAGTGACTCTCCCGAGGCCCCGCTCATAAGTGTCAGAGAGTTGGGATTTAAACCCAGTCCAACTGGCCCCAGAACCAGAGCTTCTTGCCCTGTCCCGCACTGCCCTGTCCTGTTTACATCCTCTAGTCATCTGTATGAGAGAGCTGAAATAATTCAAAGCCTCACTTTGTTGGATCTCATCTGGAAAAAGGTGAATCAGAACTTAAATTTTTCACTGCTATTGTATCTGCAAAAGCACCAGAGTACTGGTTTTGGGGTTATAAGTAAATTTTAGTGAGTGGTTGAATTCACAAATACAGACTGAAAATAATGAGGATCAGCTGTTAATTATGTGTGTGTGTATGTAATTCATATATATGTATACATATGCATACATATGCACATAGCAATAGAGTGATTAATCACTTCTGAATGAAAGTATGGAGAGGATTAGACTGTCTTACTTTGTAAAAGGGAAAAAGAAAGTAGGTGAGTTTACTATATGTAGTTTTTAAGTTAATAAGAAGTTGGGGTACCCGGATGGCTCAGTCGGTTAAGCATCTGACTTTAGCTCAGGTCATGATCCCAGATTCCTGGAATCATGCCCCTGCAACAGGCTCCCCACTCAGCAGGGAGACTCTCTCTCTCTCTGCCCCTCCTGCTCGTGCTCTCTTTCTCTGTTTTTTTTTTCAAATAAATAAAATCTGAAAAGATAATGTTCAGAGGGCTTAAAAGGGCCTATACTTAGAAAATGGAAACCACAGACCTAGTTTTCTTTGCTTAGCCCTGTATCATGATTAAATGTAACACCCATATGGAACATAAAAAGAAAAAACTTGAGTACCTGCTATTATAAACAACTCTGTTTTATGAAGGAAAGAGCTCAGGAAACATGCTGTCAAGGATCTGAGTGTATAGGAAGACAATCATCAGACATCTGAATAAATAAAAAAGGCAAAACCCTAATTCAAAAACAGGATAGCTAACATGCTAGAAGAATAAAACACTTTACCAGATACAGTGCTTTCAGCTCCATTTTGGTCTTTGTTAACTTCTAACTGATGGATTAATTCTGCTTTTTCTTTTTCCAGCTGACTATTAGCTAATCTAGAACACAATGATTATGTGTTAAAACAACAAAAAACAGACATTGCTTCACAAAATATATGGTTATTTCTTATGAACTTTGTAAATTGCTTAGAACTTGCTGATAGTCTATAAAGGTAAACATTTATTCATTTACTCTCACTGTTGCAATGCTACCATTCTCAAACTGAGATCAGAGAATGAAAATTCTTCATGCTTCTTAAAAGTCTGACCAGAAAGTTTAAATTAGAAGCTTGAGACTTATATTAGGATCTGGTTTACCCTTTTTTCAGTATCTGTTATGTAAGAGAGTAATTGGGATTAAAAGGATGAAATAAGACTGATAAGCTTGTTAGGCCACAAGATTAAAAAATCCTAATCTCTAGATGTAGCAAACTTGGTTATATTATTATTATTATTATTATTTTTTTAAAGATAGCCTTATAAACAGACAATGTACCTTAGAACTTGAAGCTCCCGCTGGAGGCTTTGCCCTGTCTCAGCACCTTCAGGAACATGTTTGAGAATCTCAATCTTTGGGCACAATGAAAAGTTAGAAGATAAAGTCAGACATGGAAATATGTTTTATAAAGATGCATATTTTTAGTAAAGCATATTAAAAGTTGGGTTTTCAAAAGCATGTAAAATATGAGTACATATCTGTCATGTTCTATTCACTATTCATTCCATAATTACTGAGTGCCGCATGCAGGCATTGTCCTAGGGACAGGGAATATAGTGATGGCAAAACCCCTCGCGGCATGTTCCTATGGTCCTTATGTATTTAGAGGGGGGGTGCAGGTGGGGGAAGACAAAGATAAATAGTAAGCTTGTGATGTAATAACAGTGCCAGATGAAAGGAAGGGCTATCAAGAAAAATAACTCAGGGTAAGAGGATGGAGAGTCATGGAAGGTGGTATGGGGTTAAGGAAGGTCTGAGGAGTCTCTGTTTAAGCAGAGACACAGTGAGGCAATGAGCTATGAGAATATTTGGGTGGAGAGTATTCTAGACAAGGGAAATTAAGTCCAAGATCTTAAAGCCTGAATGAGTTTGGCCTATTCAAAGGACTGAAAGGACATTCATGTGATTAGAATACTGTGAATGAGGGGAAAGTAAGGATGAGGCTAGAAAGGAAACCAGATGCCAGACCATGTAGGTCCTCACAGGCTATGAAAAGTACTTTAGAATTTTATTCTGGGGTAATGAGGAACCACTGGAACACTGACGTGGCTGTGATATTTCTTTCTTTTCTTTTCTTTTTTTTTTTTTTTATGCTTAGAAGGGTGACTCAGCAGCTATGTGGAGAATACATTCAGGGATAGGGAGAAGGTAAAACAAGGCAAGAGTGGAAGCAGGGAGACCAGTTAGGAAATCACTGCAACAGTTCAGGTGTGAGAGAATAGCTTAGACTAGACTGACAGTGTGGGAGGTGCTGAAACATCATCATATTTGGGATATATTTTGGAAATATAGATCTGATGTGATTTAATAAAGACAATAGGGTAAGAAAGATAAAAGAATTGATAATCTAAAGGTTTGGGCTGAAACAAATGGTTGAATGGTGGTACCATTCACTTTGATGGGCCTTTTAGGGGAGGAATTACCAAGTGTTCACTTTTATCTACATAAGACAATGCCAAGGAGTAGCTTGAAATTACTTGCCTGTTGCTCAAGGTCTTCCGTGTATTTCTTAGCTTTCTGTTCCCTCTCTGTTGCTTGTCTTACAAGCTGTTTAAGATCAGTAAGGCTTTGGGTTTTTTTGGCAATATCAGTCTCCAGTTCTTTCAACTTGGTTTCGTACATTCTAAAAGTGAAGGGAAAAAAATAGTGTAGAAGTGGAAAGTAATTTCTCTCATTGATTTAAAAGCCAATTCAAATTATTGCACTAAAAATAACAGATTATCTTACACTGTTTCTTCTATTCAACTCTAGTCAAATTCTAGTCAAATCTAGTCCATTTCTACATATTTATGTAGCATTAAGTGACAAGGGTTAAGTATCCCTAATTAACAGGCTAATTAAAATAGAAGATTTAGGTGTTACCAAGGTTATAAAGAAGGATGGAGCCTGAATTTGCCATTATCAAAAAGCTTAAATATAGTATCTTTTTCAGTCACAAAACAAAACAAAACAAAACAAAAAACAGTGTGATTCATCCATGAGAATATCAAATTCTGTATTATTGGGTACTCTTATGTATTTAAAGATCACAAATTAAAGTATTTCATATATACATCATGTATACACACACAGAAGCATAACCCAAAAAAGGACACTATTGGGAGAAGAAAAAAATGTGGGGGCACAGGGGTGGCTCAGTGGGTTAAAGCCTCTGCCTTCGGCTCAGGTCATGATCCCAGGGTCCTGGGATGGAGCCCCAGACTGGGCTCTCTGCTCAGTGGGGAGCCTGCTTCCCTTCTCTCTCTGCCTGCCTCTCTGCCTACTTGTGATCTCGCTTTCTCTCTGTCAAATAAATAAATAAATAAATAAAATCTTAAAAAAAAAAATTTGTGAAAGCATGGGTGAAAAAATTGCATATGATATAAAAATCTGAAGAGATTTGTAACCTTTAAAGAAATAACCAATAGTTGAAAAAAAAAAACCCAAAAACCCAGACTCCAAAAGAAATTTTTAAAACATGAAGTCAAAATTTTATAAGCAAATCATTCCACCTTAAAGGGAGACAATGCTTATAATATTCAAACTTCCCAGAGAAAAGAAAAAGAATGCTTTGGCAACAAAACTAGGTAAGGACAGTACCAGGAAGGGAAATTAGTATTTCAATACATTCAGTTTTTGATAATCTTGGAAGCTATGATTAGAAAGCATTGTTCTTAATCTGACAGACTGTACACCAAAGGGGTGACATATCAGAAGCTTACTCCTTCAATTCTCTCTCTGCTCAAATGCCCCACCCAATCAGAGGGCTCCAGCATCCCCAGCCTGTCTTAACAGTCTGTATCTGGCCTGATAAAAACAGATGTCATTAGTTTGTTGAGTAAATAACAGAGCAACTGTAAAGATTTCAGCATGAGGAAAACCTAAATGTGTCATGGGTCACAAAGAGATTTCTAAACTACTTTAATGAGATGGGTATATAATGCCAGTGGCAGATCTTAGCAAGTTTTTTGTTTTGTTTTGTTTTTGGGTTTAGGGAGCCTTGAGGCCAAGGAAGAAGAATAGGGAGGATCATCTCCACAGATGAAAAAACAAAACAAAACAAAATACACTTGAGCTCACAGAAGATATGTAATTTACTTAAGGTCACAGTGAGACTTAAGTATTTCTAAAGCCGTGGAAACCAGCTGGCTCCATGGGAATGAGGCTAAGTAGGCCATTTAGAGGTACACCTAACATGAAGCAGAGAATCTGGAATGTAGCATGAACTGAGTAAATTACCTGTAGAGTAAATCTGAAGTAACTCAAAATCCTTTCTGAACCTACATGTGATTGTAGAAGGAAATAAAAGACCAATCAAGCAGTCCACTGAGTCCACTCAGTCCACTGAGAGTTGCTGGTTGAGAGCCTCTGCTGGGGTCCAAGCAGACAAGAGAGACCCCTTTTCCCTGGTATTATCACAAATCATTTCATTTAAGCCTCACACTAGCTGTCCTGCAGAGTTAAGAGAGAGCTGGAGAGGGGAGCCGTGGACTCTGAGTACTCTCAGGATGGTGTTAGGAAAGGGACCAAGGACCCTTCTCTAGCCTGGCCACCAAGTCCACCTTCTAATCTGCCTGCATAGCCTTCCTCCTTGAACACGTGCAGGGCAGGAGACCCACGTGGGACTTGCTACAGCCTCATGGTGCTAAGGCTTGCATCCTAGTGGTGGTAGTGATGGTGACTACTGATCCACCCCTCAATGAGCCCATTCTAAAAAACAGGTAGACATCGAAGGGGAGACTGGAGATGCACAGACATAAAGAACTCTGTGAATATGCTAAGATAAAGATGAGTTTGCCTTTAGAAATGAGGCCAGCAGATGTAAAGAACCCAATTTTATACAGGATGACTTTAATGGGAAGACATGAATAGGATCTTATTATTTTCTGGCTTCTATACTCCTTGAAGCAGCTGCTTAAGACTGGAAATGAGAATGGCACCAAAGCCTTTAAATGACTCACTGGAGTCATTATGAGCCACCCATGACGACAGTGGCGATAAACAGAGGAATGTTTACTAGTGGTTTCTAACACCACTTTGACAGCTACAAAGTTTACGTGACAGGTGGGAATTGCACCTATAGGAAAGGGTCACAGGACAGGAGAAAGTCTAGTGCCAGAAAGCAGAGGCCAGTGACACACTGAAGCTACCATTAAATTCATCCGTCAGGGCTGTCTGAAGAACAAGCTGCGTACAAGAGAACTCCAAAATCGGTGCCTGGGCAGCTCAGTCAGTTGGGCAACTGACTCTTGATTTTTGGCTTGGGTCATGATCTCGGGGTCGAGATCAAGGCCGGCATCAAGGCAAGGCGGACTCCGCTCAGCGGGGAGTCTGCTTGGCATTCTCTCTTCCTCTGCCCCTCTTCCCGCTCATGTGTGCTTGCTCTCTCTAAAACAAATAATCTTAAAAAAAATATATAAACCTCTGAAACTGCTGTAGAGCCCAGATCTAGTATGCCACAGGTTGTGACAAGACAGGTAAACTGTTCCTGGCTTATGCTTGAGGTAGAAAATGAATGTAATACAGAAGCTGAATCACAGCTGGAGAAAAGCAGCACCCAGGAGAAGCTGGGTCCCATCGCGCCCGGCTCGGCGTTGCCAGCTGCTTTCTGATGTCCACCAGCTGCGACACCCTGAGCCCAGCCCCAGCTCTGCTTTGTCCTATGCACTGCCACCCAAACTAAATACATGAAGGAAAAAAAAACCACTTTTCCTGTCCTAGCATCAGCAAAAAGTATCATATTAAAGCGAACAATCAAATAGTTCATCAAGGAAAGAACTAAGTTAATCAGAGTAGTGTCATATTCTTCTAAAACAATGACATTAGAACTGATTAAACTTTGTGCAAGTTTTAAACTATTTGTTCTTACCTTGTGACAACAATTGATTTCCAGCTCTTGCTGTCAGCACCTTCGAGCTGTGGACCTCTACTCTCTGCCAACTGTAATCTCTTACCAGTCTCTTCTAGTTGAACTGTCATCTTCTCATTTAATATCTCTAAATTATTCTTAGCTATCCGTAATTTTTCTGCAGCTTCAGTCTCCTACCATGAAAGACTAATTAGTACAGGATAACAATACTGTTCTCATAGATGCAATATATTCAAAATTACCACTACAAATTAGAAACAAAAGCAACCTGGCACTGTAAAGGCTGATTAAAATTCCAATAAAAATCTAATGTTTTCTTTAAAATAGCAATATGATCATAATAATTAGAACAACAGATCATGTAAGCAAGGTTAGAAGAATGCATTGCAAATATCTGACACTAGTGGTTACTTTACATTTGTCATCTTTGTAGTATTTACAAATAATGGGATAGTTTATGTCTTAATACACTTTGAAGATGTTTTGCTTTGACCAATACTTGAGAGATCTAGCTATGAGCATCAACTATGTGTAAGTACCATGAACTATTTCCACTATTAAACATCCATTCAAAGCACACTATACTCTGGACTCACGGTATATTCTGATACTATTGTAACTAGTTTAAAAATCTCAATTTCAGTTCATTCACTGGATCATCCATATAAGTAACAACACCTATTTGTGGGGCAAGGAATATATTTTGCAACTTAAATAGAAAGGAATTTTACTGTTTAACAAAACAATTTCACATATTCCTTACTTTATATCAATCATTGTTCTGAGCCATGTGCACAAATACTAACTCACTCAACTCCTGCAGCAGCTCTGTGAAACAGATATATTTATTACTCCCAAATTGATGAGCAAATTGAGGGATAGAGAGGGGTCAGTAGCTTGCTCTTAGTTCCACAGCCATTAAGTAACAGAGCTAGGATCTGAATCCCAGATGTGTAACTTCTATAATATCCTGCCTCTTATTTTTTATTTTCAATGTACCTCATGGCGAAAGGATGGCAGCCATAAAAATAGAATTCCTACATCTCTTAACATCTATTCTAAATAGACACTCTCTTCAACTTTTTCATTCAGTTTTTCGAAGATACATTAGTTAATTAACATAAAAAGTAATTATTAATCAGTAATGAAAATCATACTTTCTTAAGTTCTTTACGGAGCCTTTCATTTTCAGCAACAATCTTCTCTGTGCCTTTGGTCTTGGATTCATAGTGCATGCTTAACTGACGTCCAAGATGAACTTTAAGTTTTTCTAATTCAGCCTAGTAAAAAAAAAAAAAAAAAAGCCTTTATCAAAACCAGGAAATAAAAGATGACCCTATAAACTCATAAAACTTAATTCAAAGCAGTTTTAGAAGCCATTTTTCATAGAATGAAAGCCTTCCCTTTCATACTGGTCATCTAGAGCAGAGGTTTCCCAACCTTGCCTACACAGTAGAATGAGCTGATGACTTAAAAATCACAATATCTGGGGTGCCTGCATGGCTCAGTGGGTTAAAGCCTCTGCCTTCAGCTCAGGTGATGATCTCGGGGTTCTGGGATCAAGCCCTGCATTGGGCTCTCTGCTCAGCAGGGAGCCTGCTTCCCCCTCTCTCTCTGCCTGCCTCTCTGCCTACTTGTGATCTCTCTCTCTCTCTCTGTCAAATAAATAAATAAATCTTAAAAAATCACAATATCTATGGTAGGACCCACCCCAAAAGATCAATGTCAGGACTGGGGGCTTATGTCTGTATATTTGAAAACAGACAGAGGTAAGTATTTATGCTGCCAGAGTGAGAACTATTGGTCTTGAAATAATAAAAAGACCAGTGGAGCTACTCTAATTATTCTCAGCCTTGTCTCCAACAAGTTCTTCCACATGTATAAAACAGTCACTGCATCCATTAAAGCCATTTTATAGTAGGAGTATATTTAAAATCTTCCTTAAAAAATAAAAACAGTAAAACATTCCATGCAAATGATCACATTTAAAAATTACCTTCAACTTTTCATTTTCCAGTTCAATATTAGCCATTTTTTCACTGGTCAGTATTCCTGATGCTTTCTTCAACTGTTCATTTTCCCTTTGGACTTTTTCAACTACTTTTTTCATTAAACCAATGGTTTTTTCTAGTTCTGGGATTGTCTTTCCACTTCTACCAGACTACAAAAGAATATATTAATTTTTTATCTAATCAAACATCTTAGAGTATATAATATAAAACACCAACAACATAACAGGCACAGTATTACACTCAGTGTTGATTCCTAACATTGGAAGCCAAAACCTGTATTCATCACTACAATAACCCTATGCAATAGGAATTATAATTCTTACTTTAAATACAAGCAAATCAAGACATAGAGAATTTGATACTCCTACTCATGCAGCTAATAAGTAACAGCTCAAATACTCCAGCCTTGATGTCTGTTCCAAATGAATAAACCTTAGAACCTAAATATTCTATTTAGCTAATGTTCTTTCCTATATAGCAGGATTTCCTTTATATGAAAAAAACCCACAAAAGTTGTGTCATTGAAGAGTTCATGAGTTACCAAATTTGAATTGCAGCATAATAGAAGTGATTTTCTCTAATAGCCATTGATTAGAAATTCAGTTTCTGTCCAACATAAATACAAGAGACATCTGAAATAAAAAACCTAGTGTAGTTATCAATAGAGATGGGTCACCAATTAATAACTTTAACTGCCTAATGCTTTAAAATAAGGTTTTCAACAGTTGAGCAAAAGAATCTGTTTACTTTTTTTTTTTGCATTTTAGTCAGTATTCACACTATGCAATGAATAACCCTACAGTACATAATATATACTTTCATAATTAACTTGGAAAAGGTTGAATTAACATTTTTAATTATGAAATTAATGTTGCTGTCAGTGAGAGGTTTGTTCTGAATACTTTTCTAATAATAACAGTGTTTTCAACAAATCTGTCATATATTTCATATTATTACTTGATTAAGTTTTTATTATCAATGGCTTCCATTGTGCCACTTGCTAATGAAATCATTATGGGCTTAAATCTTTGGTCGGGGCCTCATAAGCAGCATTTATTCACTGTAAAAAGTGAGTACAAAATAACATGGGAAGAAAAATACAAGGATAAAAAAAATTTTGGGAAACATATGTACAGAGTGTTATACTAGAAGCTCCAAGGAAAATAATAAAAAATAGTTATAAAATGTTAGAATTGGACTAAGAGCAGCTAGTAGTTACCTTCATGAACAGAAGGATTCCTAGAACTTAAATGTTTTCAAGGGGTGAAGGGATATACAATGAAGAAAGATGATGTCGTATCCCAATTGAAATAAAATGCATGTAAGGTGTAACAGATGATAAAATACACTGACTTGAAACACAAAGAAAAGCTTTATGATGTTTTACATTGTAGACACAGCAGAATAAAAACCAAGACTACAGGGCCTAGTAGTAAAAGCATATCACTACTCTTAGGACATATACAAACTTGTTTTTTTTATTACCAACTTTGCACTTCTGAAACCCAAACAAATATATGGTATGTTCTCACACACTCACCCCTCTAACACGACCAAGTTTCCGCTCAACTTCTGCTTTTTCTTTCTTAAGAAATTCACACATTTCCTTCAAATTCCTTACTTGACTCTGAAAAATTAAAGCAAATGTGTAACAATTTAACACAGCTATAGTCTCTGAAAAGGAAAGGCAAATATTTCACATGAGCTATCAATCTCTTCAACTATATAGCCAAACTGAACAAGATGGTCTCCACAGCAATAAGGATTTTGAATTAAGACATATGTTAAATTAAAATTTAATACAAGGATATTTTACATATGAATTTTAAGAAATATTTTTCACATTACTGCCTTAATATAGAGTTTAGAATTCTGATTTTAACCATCCCATAAATTACACTTGTAGATCCTTAGACAGATGATAGAAACAGTATTGGTTCTAACAATGTAAAACTCAGAATGCTCTAGAAGCAGGACATAATTATATCATTACCAGTGAAATTAACAGATTGTTACTATTCTAGGTTAGAAAATAGAACCGAAAGAATTAGCCAGCCAGAAGAAAAAAGATTCCCATAAATAGGATGAGATTTGGAAAACCAAAGATAAACTTATTATAAACACCAAAATAAAATTCCTAAGAGATAATTATCCTAATTGTTTTAAATGTAAAGACTTAATTTTTTTTAAATATCCTAATATTTTAAAGATTGATGATTGTTACTGAAATACAACATCCACCCTCTTGCCTCAGGGCTTTGAACTTGCTATTTCTGTCGTCTAGAACTCTTTTTCCAGTACCTATATGACCCACTTCCTCATCTGTCCCCTAGCTCTCTATTTTATTAAGAAAGCCTTCCCCTATACCCCAGTTTAAATAGCTATTCCATACACTCCCAGATACACACACACACACACACACTCACACACATCTTTCATACCAACTGTGCTTTTTCTCCTTACCACTTAACATCAACTGACATTCTATATATTGACTTTTTACTTATTATCTACTTCCCCACTAGAATATAAGTTCTACGACTGCAAGAAATTTTTTGATTGCTGTTTCCTAGCACTTAGAAAAGTGCCTCACAATGAAGTAGGCTTTCAACAAATAATTGTTGCGTGAACAAATGTAGAAAGTGTAACACTACCATAATATTTTATGAATGTGAGTTTCTGACATCTTCATAAACTAATATGAAGAGGGACAAAAAGGCTTTCAGGCATTAGATTTCCTAACTAGAGTAAAGAACATTAAATTTACCTTTAATCTTGGCAAATCTTTATTTGCTTGTTCAAGCTGAAATTTTAGTTCAATATTTTCAGATGACAACTTCAGATTTTCCTTCTGAAGCTCTTGTTCTCTTTGACAATGATCATCTGACTCTACCTCGGAAGTCTTCAGGAAAGTAAAGTTAGAAATATTTTTAAGTTTTAATAATAAAGTGGCATAAGACTTAACAGGATAAGAAAATACTAGCTAAAAGGGAACATTTTTTTTGAGGAAAAATATGGAAAGTTGGAGAGCTCTAGAAAAAATTGCCCCAAATTAGTAAGTTAGAATATAAAAATGGCAGGAGAAAAGGTAATGCATTTTAATTAATAGAGAAAGCAAAATCAAGTATGTCTTAACATCCACACACATAATGTCTCCATGTATACTCTCATAATGACTAAACTAATTTGTGCTAATTTTCCCCGTCCAAAATTATGGTTATTATTTGTTATGGAATATATTATATCCTAAACCCTACCCCACCCTCAAACTCGTATGTTGAAGTCCCAACCCCAGTACCTCAGAATGTGACCTTATTTGGATACAGGACCTTTTCAGAGGTACTCAAGTTACAGTCATTAGGGTGGACCCTGACCCAGTAGGTGTGGTATCCTTATAAAGAAGGGAAATGTGGAAACATAGGTATGCATAGAACAATGTGAAGAGACAGGGAGAAAATGGCCATTTTCAAGCCAAGGAGAAGGGCCTGGCATAGATTCTTCCTTCACAAGTTAAAGAAGTCATCAACCCTGCCAAGACCACTTTTTTTTGGACTTCAGGCTTCCAGAACTGTGAGAATAAAATTTCTGTCAGGCCACATAATTTGTGGTGCTTTGTTAAAATAGCCCTAGCAAACTAATACACAAACCTATAAAAAGAAATGCCATAATTACTCTCTCCTTCTTCGGAAAGCTCTTCTTCATTCCTTGAGCAAAAGCAATTACTCCCTCCTCTGAAACCCAATTACACTATGTCTGCATTTCTCTTGGCACAAATTCACCTTGGGTTATTATTTATGTTCATTTTTACTTCTCGTTCTAAGCAACAAGTCATTCAAAAGGGAAATAAGTGCTTGATTACTTTTTTCTATACAGTGGGTAGAATACCACCTACCTCACATGATTATTACAAGCATCATATGAAATAATTTTGTGCAAGCACTCAGCATAGCTTTAGTGTGTCCTCCCCTCATCCCTTTCTCTCTCTACTGGTTTGATGGACTATCAAGTCAATAACTCCACAGACATTATCGTTTAAAAAATACAGCATTAGAAAAATACATCCATTATACATGGCTCTATACCATCTTTTTAAATTAGCAGTAGGTTGAATATTTCACATTCTGATACACTTCCCCTTGAGTAATAAAAACAAAAGTAAAATAAATTAAAGACACTAAAAAACAGGATACAGAAGAGTAAAGAAACTCTAGGCTGTTGGGTTCTGACCTGAGGGCACAGAACACCACACGCCTCCCCGTGTCTATTTGTTCAAAGCAATGTGTGTGTATACGCATATATACAGCAGCAAGAAAAAGAAGACAGATGTGTTTGCTGGTGCCTGTACCATAGGAACATGTCTGCGCTTATTCTCTGTCAAATCACCCCAGTATACATTCTATTCTGCTGCAGTTAGGTTAACACCAGGCAAATCATGCCACCTGCAAGGTCCTCGGTTCTTCCATCTTATAAATGAAGGCGTAAGATGGGGTCATTTTTAAGGCCTCTTCAGACACAGAAATCTGTAATGCCCTGTCCCTGAGCGCTTCTGTCCCCCTTAATTCATCTCTTCTGTCTGTGGTAGTTGTTTAACAACTGATAAACACCTATCAGCACCGCTGATAGACATAAACCATACTAAGCATCACTCACAGAAGAGAGTACTTCTATCTTATCATCTCACATCAGGGTTTTTTGTTTTTTGTTTTTGTTTTGTTTTGTTTTGAACACGATTCTCTCCTCACTGAAACATGGTGGCAATTATTTAAGTACATATGGGTCATTCTTCCCATTTCTCAAAAAAACAAAATTAAAAGTATTTGTTGAAACTGTCCAAATGTCTGGAAAATAAATTCTAATGAAACTCTATTCTGTAAAAATAATATGAATAAAACTCTTACATATTGAATTTTATGAGATTTCCAGTTCCTGTACAGAAGAGGAATCCTGCTAAAAGGGATACACTGCTAGGGGCACACGGGTGCCATTGTCGGCGAAGTGTCAGACTCTTGGTTTCAGCTCAGGTCATGATCTCAGGGTTGTTGAGACTGAGACCCGCTTTGCTCTGTGCTCAGCACGGAGTCTAAGATTTCACTTTGCCTCTGCCCCTCCCCACCGCATGCTCTCTCTCTCTAAAATAAATAAATCTTAAAAACAAAAACAAAAATGGATGGGGGATACACTGCTAGAAACCAAATTCTTAGTGGGTGGGAGTTAAAGAAACACACAGTGGATGTCTCAAACTTTTAATTATTTATTATCAAGTAAAAGAAAAAGTTTTATGAACGTGGATAAAGAAATGAAACAAGAATTAAGTCACTTTCATCCATTTTCTCCTCACATTTAAATGTCTGTTTTTATTGATGTTTTTAGGACTTGGGTCACTGGAATATATAGGTGCAAAGGATAAAGAAAAAAAAAGATAAATGCTATTTGATTTCAACTGGGGGCAAACATGTCTTAGCCTGTACTGCACTTTGAACGGACCAAAAAGTAGTGTGTCAAGAAAGATCATGAACTACAGAGTCAGACCTGTGTTTAGATCCTGGTTCTGGATCACTAGAGATATTACTCATGCTCCAAGCTTCCCATGTAAAACAGAAATAATACTCTGCAAAGCGCTATGAAAATTAAACCTAGGCACAACATTGCAACACAGGAAAACTCCCTTCTTTCATTATAAAAAAGTATATGTCATAAACTATGTGGCAAAAAGATGACCAAAGAATGTCATACAGTATCGTAACATACTTTTACTGATCGTATTCACTGTAGTAAAAGTCTGTGATGAGACTTCAGAGCAACCTGAATTAGAAATTTCTAAGGCAACATGAACACCTCTATAGGGCCAGATTTTTGTCACCCCATAATGTAATCTAATTCTTTTTAAGTGAGTACTAGTGGTAAAACAGTGAGTACTAAAATGAATTAGGAAATGCATAACCATTAATTTTTGAAGGAACCCATCAAATATTAGAGCTTAAGACACATTTCTTTATATATTACATATAATATATATGTATCATTAACAATATAGTTAATATTCTTTACGAATCCTATACAACGTATTTCCATTTGTCCCACATGTGTATACCACTTGCTACAGGAAGATTCCGATAACACACACACACAGGACCGCCATGGACTCAAACCTGGGACACTTCGTCTCTTGGCCGGACTGGTCCGTCGGAGTCAGAGTTTGCCTGTGCGCCCTCCTCAGCACACTGACTCAGTGTGGCCGCAACTGTGGCATAATCAGGGTCCTCTCTGGCGGATTCCTCTGGATCCCAGTGGTTGCTGTGACCCACAGCTTCAGCTACTTGTCCCTCTCCTTCATCATTCTTGCCTAGCTCATTCTCTTCCTTGTTTTCATGTTCCTGTTTATTATTTTCACAACTGTCTTGATTTATTTTCTCCATTTTGGGATCTGCTTCATTTTCAAAATTGGACTTAACATCTGCCAAGGTACCATTAGTTGACTTAAATGGACTTGACTTATGATTTGGTCTTGTCTCGGATTTATTTAATTCCGTAGGCTCTACAGTATCTTCTGCTGCGTGTTTTTCTTCATTACTGGGATCCCGTAGAATATCTTTAGGTACCTGATCATGTATGTCGTCACTGGCATCTATTCCCTTCCCACTTTTAATTCTGAAAACTGTTACGGGTTTTTTTTTGTTCCTGTGTAAAGTGTTCTTTTTGTAAAAAGTATTGTGCCTGTATTTATTAACACTGGTAGCAAAGGTAGAAAGCGTAGTTGTGTCACATAACAGATTCTGCTTGAAGCAGAAGAGAAGAAACATGAAAAGAAGAAGAAAGAAATAACAAAAACATACACACCAATTGTTTTAAAGTAAGACACAACAAACAATTCTGTATTAGTTACTTTTTATAAAGAAAACTAGAAATATGTAACGTCTGAGTGGAAACAATGCTAAATAGACATATTTTTCTAATTTACCCAATTGTATGTTCTTGCCACAGCAAAACTCAAAATGATAACTTCATTTAAAACCACATTTGTAATAAAGTTTCATACAAAGCCTAAGAATCTTAAGTTTACTTATGTAAGGAGGATTAAAGAAGTTCACATACATCACTACCTGGTAAAAATAAAAGTTGGATTTATTGCATTAATATTATAAGAGGGATCTAATATTCTGGCTCAGATAAAGGTAGAAGTTGATATCACTTTTAATCTTTAAAAACAGAAAAACAAATAGGTGTATACTTACTGAAGTTCTAGAATATGCCTCCTTTGAAAACTGTTTTTCTAAAACATGAAGTTTTTCTTGGAGGTATCTATTTTGTAAACGTAAATCTTCAATGACAGAATCTCTAGGGAGAGCTTGGCGTGTCCTATGAGAAACAACAACAGACTCTTTACTATTCAAACTTCAACTCTCCACAGCTTTACTCTACCAACATATAGAAAAGAAAGAAAATGTATATTTATTAATACAGTATTTACTTGAAATTCCACAAAACTTGTAAGCTTTGCAAAAATCAAGACATGACTCTACAGTATAAAGTGATCCTCTACAGAGGATTCGCTGCAGGGCTCTTTTGATTTATGAGTTAACAAGTGTATTTTGATTTATGGAAACACATTTTATCTTTAAAGACCATGCATCTACTTATATGGAACTGTGTAAGCCAAATCAAAATAGCCACTATTTTTAAAACATTATATAACTATTTCATAACATCTGTGTGCTTCTTGAAAAGCTCAAGGATTCACACAAGGCTCTTAGTGGTGCCAGATAATCTGTTACTGCAGGTCTCATGAGCGTGGCCTCCAAGGCCCTCCATAACCTGGCCCCACTACATCTATTCAACCTAATTGTCCAGGAGTCTACCTTTACTAAGGCAAAAAAGTCTACCCTTACCCACACATGAAAGCTTTACTCCTGCCACTATGTCTCTGCTAGGGTTCTGCTCTCTTGGAATGTCCCTCCTCCCTTTAACATCTAGATCAATTCATTCAACTTAGAAATTCAAGTTGAGCTGAGAAAGTAAGTTCCATCTCTTCTAGCAGATCTTCTCCAATTACTTCAGCCACACAGATTCACATTATTAGGAAAACAAAACAAAACCTCTAAAAGCATTAAGTTTCAAAACTAAAATATTTTGATCCTTGTGAAAACTGCAAAGGAGAAAAAAGGGTTTAATGTTGTTTTGAACATATGCTTAGATCAAGACAAACAAAGAAGGGAAGGCTGAGATCAAACAGATTCTGTACAAGAGGTGTCAAAAGAAAGAATTCTTCAATCGCTTTTTTCTTCTCCATCATGAAAAATTCTGAGGGATTTAAGAAACAATGACTTAGGAAAAAAAGAAAGGAAATGTAGATGTTCAGGAGTGTTCCCTTAAAGGAGTTCACATTACATTAACACTGACGCAATCACAGGCATTAATAAAGAAGCACTAATGGTAATTTTTGAAGATTAACAGAAAGGAAAAAAAGTATGATAAATTTAGGAACAGCAAGTATCCTCATATACAAATATGACAAGTAGGTAAGACCTTAAAAATGATCATTAAGATGATTCTGGACATCTTGTAAGTACTTAGTAGAGAAGTGACAGATTATGTAAAACTAACTGAAGTTCATCTAAGAATAAATGAAACAGATTACTACAGTTTCAGCTGTTGTTAGAAAATGATTTTATTTGGTTTTGCATGACTATGATTGTATCAGCATGGAAAGAGAGGACAAAACAAAATAATTTCAAAGACTCTGCTAAAGAAATGACATGGTGGGGAGAGGGAGAGCTGGTTCTAGGTACAGGGGAGTAAACATATCCAATCTTGCCTCTCTCAAATGCATAGAACAGCTATTTGAGAACTCTGAAAAGTTAATATTTTACAGATTGGGATAGCATACCAGAATTTGAAGTATCAGCAAATAGGCAGTGATTTACCTTTCCTTTTTCTCTGGTGTTTCTTGGCCTGAATGCAACACTGTTTGAAACCTGAAGATGAGTGTTAGTACTGAGGGAGAAAGCCCCAGATTTCCCTCAAAGTACCGAAAAGAGGAGCCCTAGGGAAATGGAAAGTATTAGGGAGATCAAAGAAAGGGAGGAACTAAAAAAAGGGATCTTATAAAGTCATTTATGAACTTCTGGGCTCACCACAGAGCGGTATGTGCATGGATCTGATCTTAGGGTAGCAAAGACTCACCCCACAGAAAACAGTTTGGAATGTGGGGCCTGAACCTATCCAGACTGGCTACCTGCTAAAACAAAAATATCCACACTTTCCATAGAATTTAACCAAGATCCAAAGTTTCACCACATAATATTCAGAAGATTCAAGAATACAATCCAAAATGAGGTGGCATACCAAGAACCAGAAATATCTTAACTCACATAGGAAAAGACAACAGAACCCAAGCCTAAAGTAATACACATTCATTACATCAGTTACTGTGGGTCAGTTTTTGTCCTTATAATGGGTACCACATTTTCATGAAACAGCCTACCTCATATATGAAATGTCATTTTCTAAGTCAAGATTTCTTTTTTTCAATTCTTCCAACTCCTTTTCTGACTCCAAAGCTCGCACTCCCATAACTTGATCAGCAGTAATGCCAGTTGTTTTTAGTTTCCTCTGCAAGGTAAGTTTCTCTTTGTCAGCTCTGTGGGATTTAATGTAGCATCATGAAAATATTTCACTGTTTTGCATTCAATTTATTAAACCACAGCTTACTCAATTACAAGACCAACATAAAAAAATTAGATCTTTCTGTATTTGCTATGAGCTAACTTATTTAAAAATTATAGTAAGCCTATTTATAAATTTTTTAAATACCTTTTTTTAAAAGATTCTATTTATTAGAGAGAGAGAGAGAGAGAGTGCATACAAGTATGAAGCAGGCAGAGGGAGAGAGAGGCAGACTTTAAGCCAAGCAGGGAGCCGGACATGCCACTCGATCTCAGAACCCTGGGATCATGACCTGAGCTGAAGGCAGATGCTTAACAAAGTGAGCCACCTAGGTCACCCAAGTTGTTAAAATACTTATAAACACATTTTTTTTTTTTAAGATTTTTATTTATTTCTTTGACAGAGAGAGAACACAAGTAGGCAGAGAGCAGGCAGAGAGAGAGGAAGGGAAGCAGGCTCCCTGCCGAGGAGAGAGCCCGATGCGGGGCTCGATCCCAGGACCCGGGATCGTGACCTGAGCCGAAGGCAGAGGCTTAAACCACTGAGCCACCCAGGCGCCCCTTATAAACACATTTTAAAGAAAATAAAAAGTGAACTATAAACAATAACGGATAATTAAAAGTAGGAAAATTTTCAAGTATGATATCAAATATGATAAAACAATATAACTTCCAAATCAAGATTTTGCACATAATTAATTAGACATCTTTAAACTCACTTGGCAAAAAGATCTTTCAAAGTAGTCAACTGCTTTGTTAGAATATAGACTTCTCCCTCTTTTTCCTTCAACTTGTTTCTAATTCCCTCTATTTTGGTTTGCCATTTTTTACCTTCTTCCCACCTAATTAATTCTTCTTTAGCACTCTGTGAATAACAATGGAGAAAATTACCAATATTGTTTTTAATTTCAAGATGTATCAATTACAATTTACTAGAACAATGGTAAACCAATATTTCTTAGAGATTATGTAAATACATTCATTTTGCTATGTAACTTCTAGACTCTTTAGACATGCCAAGCTATTAACAAAAACCCCCTTCAGTATAAGGGTTCTGTATTCTATTACTTGACAGATGATATTCTAGGGAAAAGTCTGGACTAAGGCCAACAGACTTAGGAGTCTTTAAGATTATTTATTTATTTATTTACTTACTTATTTATTTTATTTTTCAGTGTTCCAAAATTATTGTTTATGCACCACACCCAGTGCTCCATGCAATACGTGCCCTCCATAATACACACCACCAGGCTCACCCGACCCCCAACCCTACTCCCCTCCAAAGCCCTCAGTTTGTTTCTCAGAGTCCACAGTCTCTCATGGTTTGTCTCCCCCTCCAATTTCCCCGAACTCACTTCTCCTCTCTATCTCCCAATATCCTCTGTGTTATTACTTATGCCCCACAGGTAACTGAAACCATATAATTGACTCTCTCTGCTTGACTTATTTCCTCAGCATAATCTCTTTCAGTCCCGTCCATGTTGATACAAAAGTTGGGTATTCATCCTTTCTGATGGAGTCATAATACTCCATTGTACATATGGACCATATCTTCTTTATCCATTCATCTGTTGAAGGGCATCTTGGTTCTTTCCACAGTTTGGCGACTATGGCCATTGCTGCTATGAACATCGAGGTACAGATGCCCCTTCTTTTCAATACGTCTGTATCTTTGGTATAAATACCCAGTAGTGCAATTGCAGGGTCAGAGGGTAGCTCTATTTTTAATTTCTTAAGGAATCTCCACACAGTTTTCCAAAGTGGCTATACCAACGTGCATTCCCACCAACAGTGTAAGAGGGTCCCCCTTTATCCACATCCTCTCCAACACTTGTAAACTGTCCTGTTAATTTTGGCCATTCTAACTGGTGGAAGGTGGTATCTCAATTGGTTTTGATTTGAATCTCCCTGATGGCTAATGATGATGAGCATTTTTTCATGTGTCTGTTAGCCATTCGTATGTCTTCTTTAGAGAAGTGTCTATTCATGCCTTCTGCCCATTTTTTGACGTGATTATCTGTTTTTTGAGTGTTGAGTTTGAGGAGTTCATGACAGACCTTGGATATCAGCCCTTTGTCTGTAGTGTCATTTGCGAATATCTTCTCCCATTCCAAGGGTTGTCTCTTTGTTTTGTTGACTGTTTCCATTGCTGTGCAGAAGCTTTTGATCTTAATGAAGTCCCAAAAGTTCATTTTTGCTTCTGTTTCCTTTGCCTTTGGAGGCACATGCCTTGAAAGAAGTTGCTGTGGCCGATGTCAAAGAGGTTACTGCCTGTGTTTTCCTCTAGGATTTTAATAGATTCCTGCCTCACGTTGAGGTCTTTTATCCATTTCCAGTTTATCTTTGTGTATGGTGTAAGAGAATGGTTGAGTTTCATTCTTCTATATATAGCTGTCCAATTTTCCCAGCACCACTTATTGAACAGACTGTCTTTTTTTTTTCCCACTAGATATTTTTTCCTGCTTTGTCAAAGATTATTTGACCACAGAGTTGAGGTTCCATATCTGGACTCTCTACTCTGTTCCACTGGTCTATGTGTCTGTTTTTGTGCCAGTACCATGCTGTCTTGGTGATCACAACTTTGTAGTAAAGCTTGAAATCAGGCCATGTGATGCCCCCAGTTGTGTTTTTCTTTTTCAACATTTCCTTAGCAATTCAGGGTCTTTTTTGGTTCCATATATATTTTAGGATTGTTTGTTCCAGCTCTCTGAAAAATGCCGGTGAAATTTTGATGAGGATGGCCTGCTTAGGAATGATTGGACCAACCAGGAAATCAAAGAAGAACTTAAACAATTCATGGAAACCAATGAGAATGAAGACACTTCAGTCCAAAACCTATGGGATACGGCAAAGGCAGTCCTAAGGGGGAAATACATAGCCATCCAAGCCTCCCTTAAAAAAATTGAAAAATCCAGAATACACCATCTCTCTTTACACCTTAAAGAACTGGAGAATCAACAACAAATTAAGCCAACCCCACACACAAGAAGGGAAATAATCAAGATTAGAGCAGAGATCAATGGGATAGAAACTAGAGATACAGTAGAACACATCAACGAAACTAGAAGCTTGTTCTTTGAAAGAATCAATAAGATTAATTAAACCATTGGCCAAACTAATCCAAAAGAAAATAGAGAGGATCCAAATTAATAAAATTATGAATGAAAAGGGAGAGATCATGACTAACACCAAGGAAATAGAAACAATCACCAGAAATTATTATCAACAGTTATATGCCAATAAGTTAAGGAAACTAGATGAAATGGATGCATTCGTGGAAACCTATAAACTTCCAAAACTGAATCAGGAAATAATTGACAACCTGAATAGACCAATACCTAGTAACAAGATTGAAGCAGTGATCAAAAACCTCCCAAAAAAATAAAAGCCCAGGACCTGATGACGGATTCCTTGGAGAATTCTACTAAACATTCAAAGAAGAAATAATCCCTATTCTCCTGAAGCTGTTTCAAAAAACAGAAACAGAAGGAAAACTTCCAGACTCTTTCTATGCAGCCAGCATTACCCTGATCCCCAAGCTAGGCAAAGACCCCACCAAAAAGGAGAATTTCAGACCATTATCACTGATGAATATGGGTGCCAAGATTCTCAACAAGATCCTAGCTAATAGGATCCAACAGTACATGAAAAAGATTATCCACCATGACCAGGTGGGATTTATCCATGGGATGCAAGGGTGGTTCAACATTCACAAATCAATCGATGTGATAGAATAAATCCGTAAGAGAAGAGAGAAGAACCACATGGTCCTCTCAGCAGATACAGAAAAAGCATTTGACAAAATACAGCATCCCTTCCTGATCAAAAATCTTCAAAGTATAGGGATAGAGGGAACATTCCTCAACTTCATAAAATCTATCTGTGAAAAACCCACTGCGAATATCATTCTCAATGGGGAAAAGTGACAGCCTTCACTTTGAGATCCAGAAAGCGACAAGGATGTCCACTCTTGCCACTGTTGTTCAACATAGCACTAGAAGTCCTAGCAACAGCGATCAGGCAACAAAAAGAAATAAAAGGTATTCAAACTGGCAAAGAAGAAGTCTTTAAGATTCTAATAAAGATGATCATGACCAAAGTAAGCTTCTGACAAAGAATGTATATGTACAAAGGATCAACCCAATTTTAACCAAAACAGCAATCTTCTAGCATCACAGCACCTTCAAATCTTCAATCCACATGACTTCTCTTATTGAATATATGTTTATATAGTGCTACTCATCTGCCAAATATTACTCTAGGTACTAGAAGTAGAAGCAATGAATAAACCAGAGAAAGAGCATTATAGTCTAATTTATGATGGTTGGGTGGATTAGAGAAAGGGAACAAAATATAGACAAAAAGAAAAAAATATTTTGTATTACATTAGCTGGTGATCAGTGCTTAAAAAAAAAGAGCAGTGAAGAGAACTAGCTAGTGGCATTAACAATGCCATTGGGACATACAAACTTCCAATAGGATACATTTGTATCAGTCTGCATTTGTAGCTCTGAATTTCTACTAATGCTACACTACTTCATTATATTTTCTAATGTAGCATGTCAGAGCATTTTCATGTTGAAATATGAGGAATATAGAAATATCTATTATTTTTATAAATTATTTTTTGTTTCTCCTTTGTATTTCATTTATAACGATTATTTTGAAATTACACATGTAAGTAGATTCTATTAACTATAAATTTCATGTGGAATAGTACAGAGGATGTCATGAAACACTGTATTTATTACAAAAGGCAATGCCGGGGCTGAAAGAGTTAAAAGACATAGTTTAAAGTCAAATGCTCAACTAAGATAAGTTGCCCTATCAAAACTGTCTTCTTTGACACTGGCCAATTTTTTGCCTTATTTATTTAGTCCAGTTAACAAGTATTCTTTTAAAAAATGCAAAAACTTCAGTGTTTGATCATTATTAATTTCTTTTTTTCCTGAAATATACACAAGGAATTTTGTGACTTCCAGAAATGTAAGTATTTGTTTGGGCGTAATGGTATATAAGTAAATAATTCTGTAGCATTGGCGTGCTTTGTAGGGATTGGGCAATTCTATCCTATCTGACATTACCCTCTGAATTAAGACTGAGCAAAACAAGGCTAAAATAACTTAAAAATGAACCACAACAACAATAAAATAACAAAGACAAATGTTACCAAGGATCTGTTCTAGATGGGGGGAGAAGAGAGGATACAGAGAGAACTTCTCTTTTCATATTTTCTGTACCAATAGCCACTCAGGCATGGATTTCAGAATAATGTAATTGCATTTTAAATTTTTCTTTCATTTAACAAATACCAAGCATCTAATACATGCCAAGTAGTGCTGTAGGTGGTGGGGATACAACAATAAACGGAACAGGCAAAATTCCTGCCATTAAAGCTTATAGTCCAAAAGATGAACACATAGATAAGTACATCTCTAGTATGTCAGATAATAATAAATGCTATGGAGAAAAGTATAGCAACAAAAGAAACAGGAATGCAAGGCATGGGAGTGAGTCTGGTATCTCATATAGATAGGCTATAAGAAATTGACAGAGAAAAGGTGTAGAAATTCCAATATAAAAGCATTTTTTAAATATAAAAGCATTCATGAATTCGAAATACCCCATACAGCAGAATTTGAAATAATGCTCTTACTAGATTCCTGGATACAAATTTGATTAGGGTTGCTCTTTGTGTTCTCTTTTCATAATAAGTAATAATACTATACAGTGCTATGGACTGGATGGCTTACAAAGGACTTGCACATATTGTTCCATTTGTTTTTGTTGTTGTTTTTAAGATTTTATTTATTTATTTGACAGACAGAGATCACAAGTAGGCAGAGAGGCAGGCAGAGAGAGAGAGAGAGGAGGAAGCAGGCTCCCTGCCGAATAGAGAGCCCCTTGCGGGACTTGATCCCAGGACTCCGAGACCATGACCTGAGCCAAAAGCAGAGGCTTAACCCACTGAGCCACCCAGGTGCCCACATACTGTTCCATTTGACTGTCAAAATAATCTTGGGAAACTGGCAATGCAAGATGTATCATTTCAAATTTTCAGGAGAAATAAACTGAAACACAGATGAGGAATCCAGGCAAAGCCACAGGCTACTGAGATATTCTTTAGGAAATGGCATCCAAGGATTAGACCTATGCCCAAGTGGGGAGGCAGCAAAGAAAGCAATCTGGTAGAGTAAGGACATTTCTACCTTGTGATTTTTAAGAGCAAAGCTTCTGACAACAAGTACTGTGTGGTTCAATGTATACAAACAGAAACATTTTAATAATTATTATAATAACACTGGTGAATTTTCATAGGTAAAATGAATTTTGGAATATATTATATTAAGATATTTTAATTCCATTACTAATCTCTATTCAGTGGCATTAAAGACACTTTTTTATGTTCATGTTACTGAAAATATTTTATAGATATTGACATTTTCTGGATAAATTTTACAATAAAAATTTCCCTAATCTTAGCTCCTTTATTGTGATTTTCTACAGGGGCAAACATTACTACTAACACCAATATTTCCCAGGTCTCTCACGATATTTCCAATGTTACCCATATAAATCTTCAGCTTATTTGTAATAAGTTATATGCATTTTAGCAACCGATAATTTTTGTTAGTAATTTTTATTACAAAATAGTTTACTAGTTAACCTGTTAGCTAATTTTAAGCAACTTTTCTCACATTTCAGAGTCAATTTATGAGTAGTTTGGTTACTGATTACTACAAATATTGAAAGTGAAAAAAATTTTATTCCAAATTATTTTGTTTACCCTGAACTAACAGTCCAGTCTACCGAAGGATAAAAAGGGCACATTTGGGTCTAGGTAGCAGACTAAAAATGCCCAACTTTCTTTCCCAAAATCAAAATCAACAATTTATATAAAAAATTAGGTTGGGGAGAAGTTGGATAGGTGAAGTTTGAGGGGATTTTAGAGGTACTATAATGTCAGGAAGAGGACATGGAGACATTCTAGTAACTTCTGAGTAAGAGTTACCTTTTAGGAGTCTCCCATAAATTCCTTTTTAAAAAAAATACTTGATTTATTTATTTGATAACAAAGAGAGAGAGAGATCACAAGTAAGCAGAGAGGCAGGCAGAGGGGGTACGGGAAGCAGACTCCCTGCTGAGCACAGAGCCCCATGTGGGGCTCCATCCCAGGACCCTGAGATCATGACCTGAGCTGAAGGCAGCAGCTTAACCCACTGAGCCACCCAGGAACCCCTGGAGTCTCCTATAAATTCTTAAAGGCAGAAACTTGTTTTAGACTGCTCTACACTATTTGATACATTTATAGTATGTATTAGGCCCACAAATTAACATAGTTGATCCTCTGTTCATTAGCTATATAATCGATCTTAGTCTATCATTACTTTAAATACATTAATCAGTATGTTTCTCCACATACCTTTTCTTTCACAGGCTTTATTTCTGCCTCATCCACCTTTCTTTCCAGTTGGCTTTCTAGCTTTTTAATTTTCTTTTGGAGTTCTTCAATTAAACTTTGTTTATTATCTATTAGATGTTTCCCCTGAAATATAAGATGTATTTTTACATTTTACAAGTAAAAAGCTATCAACAAAATACACAATAAATATTCCAATTACAGAAATTTTCTGAGGCTATAGCAATCTCTTCTAAATGCACTACTGATACAGATCATAGTAGCTACCTCTGCATTTTAAAGATAGGCTACTCTAAAATAACAGATATGACAGAGTCACTGAAGGAATCAGCTATATAATCAAAGTGATCTGGAAAGCTAGTTTTAGCAAATATTATAAATGAAATTAAAAAGGTAGAAATAAACCACTACCTATATATTTTAAATCAAAGACATCATCACAATTAAATATAAAATCACCTGTAATCCACTGGTTAGTCTTTTAATTTGCCTTTTCAGCTCATCATTCTCTTGATCAATTGCATCTTTCTCTCTAAGTATTTTATTATAGGCTTTTTGTTTCTTTTGCAGTTCATTGGTTAAGTCATTCAAATTATCAGTTAGTGAGTTTTCTTTGTTTTTACTTATTTTAAGAGCTTCTCTCAATTTTAAAAGATTTTCACTTAAATCCTCAATTTGTGTCTGCAAGAAAGGTTTAATTCATAAATCTTCATCAAGTATCAACAATAAAACAGAATATATCCATTACTTAATAAAAAGGCTTCAATCTAAGTATTTATTAAATTATTAATAATATTTATGAAAAGGGTTTAATGCTTATTAAATTAAAAATTGGTTAAAAATAAAGTTTCAATCTAAATTTTGAAAGTTCACAGGGGGTAGAAAAACCCACCAACTACATCTATTTTTCTAATTTCATTTCAAATGAACCAAGTCTACTTTGAGAAAAACAAAATGTGACAAAATAATCTACAGCAATTCATCTTCAACAAACACCCAGAAATAAAATTTTATCAAATAAGAAAATGTTTTATTATGGCTGAACTAACTTATTAAAGGAACAAGTACATACGAATGTACATGGTGATGTTTTAAATGCTATGAAGCCTAAAAGTAGTATAAAACAAAATCTCTAACTTGTAGTAGTTTTTAACCCATTTTGTAGAGACAAGACATAAAAGGGTAACTCCCTGTATTTGACAGTATATTTAAAGCCACTATATAGGAGTGTCCAGCTGTTCCATATAGTAACTGTGATGGAAATACTGGTACTTGGTTGTTTTGTTGCATAAATGACTACACGTCAAAAGTATTACTAATAACACTAACAAGAAATTAGTACTACTATAATGCAATTAGAAGAAACACATATGCTGTCCAGGAGTAGTCAGAAAAGGATTTGAGAAAAAGGACTTTAAGACTATTAAGAATTTAGAGATGATGTTTCAGGCAAAAAGAAAGGTAATGAAGAAGATACCAATAAAGGGTAATTCCTGTTTATATATTTATTTACTTAATGAATTTTTGGTACTAACTATGCTCATAAACTTGATAGGTACAGTGGGAGATTTAAAAAGGCTAAGTAGAGACACCTGGCTGGCTCAATTGGAAGAGCATCTGACTCTTGTTCTCAGAGTCGAGAGTTGGAGCACATGATGGGTGTAGAGATTATTAACTGAACAATAAATGAAAAAAAAAAAACCAAAAAAACAAAACCCTAAGTAAAATCCAGTCCCTACACAGTTCAATGGTGGTGAAGAGGAGAAACAAATAAATTCAGTAAATCAAAATTACAAACAAAACATATAAAAAGTGGAATTTTCATTTATGCAGAATGTACTATGTAAAACTGGGTAAAGAAATATAAAACTCACTATGAAACACATATGTTTTGTAAAACAATTTTAAATTACCAATACTAATGATTGCTCGGTAATGAAAATAGTAAAGTACATTGCCAAAAAATAAATAAATAACTTCAAAAAAGGCTTCAGAGTCAGGCAGCTCTATGGATTACATGTCAAGGACTATATAATCTCCCTAAATTACTGCAGGGAGAAAAAAAGGAAAGCTAATTAACTCATATTATGAACTAGCAAAAATTAGAAAATTCTGACAAAGCAAAAGAAATAAAACAAAGAAATCTACACACCGACCTCACTTATCAACATAGAAACAAAAATCCTAAGTAAAATGTTTCTTAATTCTATTAGGAAGAAGTAATTAATAAGGGCCTATCCTTTGCTAATCTCTAAGATGATAATCAGCGTATGAATATTATAAAGATTCTATTGTTAAAAAATGAATATATATATATCCACAAATAACTTATTAGAATAAATTCCCTATTCATTATCAAAACTACTATATGTCAAAGAGGCTCCTCTTCCAATAGCAATTATAAGATATTTTGTTATATTGATGCATGTGTTATGTTCACCTTTAGCTCTTTAGTATGTCGATCAATAATTTGTTGAACATTGAGATTTGCCTCTTTCTGGGATGTTGCAGAAATAATACGTTCTTCTGCTGCTGCCGTCATTTCTGCCCGGAGTTCCAAAAGTGCTTGACTAAGTGCCTGAAAATTATAACATATATGGTTTTTAAAAAATTAATATTTTACGGGGCACCTGGGTGGCTCAGTGGGTTAAAGCCTCTGCCTTTGGCTCAGGTCATGATCCCAGGGTCCTGGGATTGAGTCCCGCATCGGGCTCTCTGCTCAGCGGGGAGCCTGCTTCCCCCTCTCTCTCTGTCTGCCTCTCTGCCTACTTGTGATCTCTCTCTCTCTGTGTCAAATAAGTAAATAAAATCTTTAAAAAAAATTAATATTTTATATGCGCAACACGTAATACAAAAATTTAATATGCTTCATCACTTTTAAAAATTTTCCTAAAATACCATGTGTTTAAGCAAACATAACTCACAATCTAACTGTCCTAATTTTTCCAAATGAATGTCCTTTAGTAACTGCATTCAGTTCATCCCAAACTGACAGTGAGAAACTTCAAAATCTTGACAATAATAATTTTGAGAACATAGCATTAAATCAAGACATTTATATTACAAAAACCAATGTTTGTTTCACTATCCAAGTTTAGGTATTTATCTGAATTACTCACTTAGTACATACTTCTGTGTGAAATTAACCGAATTTATACAGACAAGGAAAATTATAGGATTAGAAAAGACTTAAAATTTGTCAATAAATTTCATAAGCTAGCACAGAAAAATAGCATCTTCTAAATCAACTGAGTATGTCAAATCTGAGATCAATTTTAAAAACTAATACATCAGATAATCCACTGACCAAATGCTTCTCAAAAAACTATCTCTGTGACCTCCTCTTTAAACTTTCCTCCTCACTGTCATATCACCCCCCAACTCCCCAGAATTGTTTGAAATTATTCAATTATTCAAACTGTTCAAAATAGCTTAGTAGCATAAAATCCAGTTAGAAAAGGAGAGAAAAGAATGGGATTAAGATTTCCCCTTATTTCCTATAGAAAACTCACAAATCAAACTGATAACATAAAAAAGTGACACCACCAAATGGCTATTAAAAAGAAATATCTTGAAAAACTCTACTTAACAGCCCAAGACAAAGCTCATACTTCTTATTACAACAGAGAGATACATGCTATCATCTTTTACTAGTCTTCTCTAAAAGCAATCTATTAGTACATGTATTTCCTAAATGCTGGTAATACTCTCTTGTTACTCACTTTTTGTTGCTTCTCTTTCAAAGCTAACTGGCTCTTTAGCCGTTCTACTAGATTTCTCATTGTAGTTGTTGGAGCTCTTGAATTTGCTTCTTTTTGAGCCTGAAGTTCAGATTTTAAACTCTGTGACTCCTTTTGCGAGTGGGCCAGAAGACACCTTAAATCCTCTACTTCTGCCTTGACTTTTTTCACTTCATCCGCATGGTCTTCTTGGAGCCTAACATAAGCAAACATATGTATTTAAGGGAGTGGTTGCTGCAATTAACACTTAGACACAAATTTTATAAAGAACAAATGTTTGGTCCTAAGTATACTTATGACCTAAGTTTTGACTCAAATCAAAACAAGAACAATTCTTTGTTTCACTTAACTAACTCTTAAACTTAACATAAAATAGACTTTTCCTTTTAGTTTGTCTACTCTTGTTGGCAACGACTGCGTGAAGTAATTTTGTGGTCTAGACAATGAACAAAATTGCACTTTAAATACTGTGTCCTACAAGATGTACCAAAAACTGAAGTTAACTCAAATAATCAAACTGTGAAAATAGGAGGTTTTACTCAAGAAAATACACAGATATACAATTTCCTAAGACACATTAAAATACACATGTCAATATATACACTGAGAATAAAAGAATAATTTTAGTTAACATGACATGGTAAGGTAGAAAATGACTCAAGTACTTCACGTGGCAAAAATTTATATATACAAGGTCATTTCAAAGGAAGACTACTTTCTGCATCCAGGAATTATATTCAAAAGTACAAGCAATTTCATATACCAAAACATGACAGAAACTTACTACACCAAAAATAACATTTCATGTATAAAATTTAATATAATGGGGAAAATTAGAGTGAAAAGATCCAAAATAGGTGCCTGGGTGGCTCAGTCAGCCTCTGACTCTCGATTTCCGCTCAGGTCATGATCTCAGGGTCATGAGATCAAGCCCCATATCAGGCTCTGCGCTGGCGTGGAGCCTGCTTAAGTTCCTCTCTCCCCCTCTAACACACCCTCTCACCCTGCCCCGGCTCGGGTACAGTAGCGCATGCTCTCTCTCTCTCACTCCTATCTCAGAAAAAAAATAATAAAGAAAAGAATCAAATACTATTGCTGATTCTCTTTTCTTTTTTTTTTTTTTTTAAAGATTTTATTTATTTATTTGTCAGAGAGAGAGAGAGGGAGAGAGAGCGAGCACAGGCAGACAGAATGGCAGGCAGAGGCAGAGGGAGAAGCCGGCTCCCTGACGAGCAAGGAGCCCGATGTGGGACTCGATCCCAGGACGCTGGGATCATGACCTGAGCCGAAGGCAGCTGCTCAACCAACTGAGCCACCCAGGCGTCCCTCTTTTCTTTTTTTTAAAGATTTTTTTTATTTATTCATTTGACAGACAGAGATCACAAGTAGGCAGAGAGGCAGGCAGAGAAAGAGAAAGGGAAGCAGGCTCCCCATTGAGCAGAGAGCTCGTAGCGGGGCTCTATCCCAGAACCCCGAGATCATGACCTGAGCCAAAGGCAGAGGCTTTAACCCACTGAGCCATCCAAGCACCCCACTGATTCTCTTCTTTTAGGGAATAATTTCTTAAAAGTGGCAACTTCTTAATAAAGCAAAAATAGTGTTAATTTTATCAGAGACATACTGGATAAGTGGGTTAAGAATAAAAAGTTCTACTGCGGAACTTCAGAACTAGAATGGAATTACAAAGTCAAGTAGATCAACTTTCCCATTTTTTTCAGATAAGAAACTGAGGTCCAGAGAGACAGCTCTGTTTTTGTTGTTTTTTTTTAATTTTTACAATTTTTAAAATTATTTGTTTTATTGTGTTATGTTAGTCACCATACAGCACATTATTAGTTTTTGATGCAGTGTTCCATGATTCATCGTTTGCATATAAAACCCAGTGCTCCATGCAATCTGTGCCCTCTTTAATACCCATCACCAGGCTCTGTTAGGTAGAAGCCGGACAAGCGCTGTGGAAGGAATGCCCTCAGGCAGAGTCCCCAGTCCCTGAAGGGGAATGACTGAGACGTGAGCTGGGATAAGGATGGTAATAAAAATGAACAAAACAAAACAAAAAAGGCTATAACATTATAAGCCTGGGAGCTCAAATTTTGTGGTTTTGATTTTGTGGCTGATTTTGTGGCTTCCAAGGCCTTGGGCCTGGCGAATCACGAGCCACAGGTGCAGAACCTGTGCTCTCTTCTCCTACCTCTGTCCCAGGGTAACCCCTAGACTCACTATAATGTATTTGTATTGTGGGCACAGCTTCCCCTCCTATACCCCCTTGAGAAGGGCTGCCAAGACGGTTCTGGTACAAACCTCGCAGGGTCAAAAACTCACCCTCCCAACCTGCGGGAGGATTTTCCCAAATGACTGGAAGCAGCCTCCATTAGAGACCGCCCCACTTACGTCACAGCACCTCCAAGCCCAGAGAAACCCGATAATATCCAATTTCAAAACAACCTAGGGGAACCTGCCCCGCTCTCCCACTTTCACTTTAATAAACTGCTTTGTGCTTCCTACTTTCCTTGTGGCACTCTTTATTCAACCACTGATCCTCATGCAAATCTTCTCCTGGGGAATCCCAGGATGGAGACCTCCACTCAAACAATGCAGACACTCTCTCATTCCTAACAGTTTTATAGTGATTACAAAATACATAAATTACAAACCTATTTTAGGTTTAAAATCTATATTCTGATAAATTGGTTGAGGAATATTTAGAGTATCTAATACAGAGAATGAATCTATTGTCACTATAATTAATTAACAAAATAATTTTTCATTCAAGAAATATTTACTGAACCTCTATTATACACCAGAAACTGTTATAGGTGTGTAAACAAAAGTTTTTATATTTATATATTACTTTACAATTTTCAAATTACTCTCACACACAGTATCATTTGGCCTCCATAAAGGAGCCAGGGTAAGAACTGTCATTTCCATTTTATAGATGATGAAAAGGATGCTTTAATTAAAGAGGTTAAAAATCAGATTCTAGAACAAGAATCTTGAGTTGGCTCTTGGGTCATACTGACTAGATGCAAAACATGGCTTTTCCATCTCTTCCTAAGGTATGTTACTGAGCATTCCTGTGGCCTACTTCCTATATGAAAAATGGGAAGAATAACCTATGTCATAGTCTTGAGGATAAAAATGAGATCATATACATAAAGTTTTTAGAACAGTGCACGACAGAGCAAATGCTTGCATTTCTCCTCACTATATCATTATTACCATTTGCCTATTTTTATAATATGTTCCTAAAACTTACCGTAACTTGATATTTTCAAATTCTTTGATTTTTAATTCAGTGATTTCTTTTTGTCTCTCTAAATCTTGAGATACTTTTTTTAGTTTGATCAAAAGTGAGGAGAGAGAATCATCTTGTTCTGCTACTGTCTGTTCCATCTCAGCCAGACGAATAAAATGTTTGTTGGTTGGAACTGGAGTAGGGGATTGTTTTATTAAATCCTAAGAAAAATGAATAAAGTAGCCATGAGCATGTACAACTCAATACCATACTTATTCCATAATTTTAATTTGCTTCCTCAGATGATCAAAATATAATATCTAACCTAAAATGTAATGATATTTAAGAGCCAATGAAGACTTAAAGAAGACAGGAAATAGGGATCTTATTCTTTGTATTCCCAGCATGGAGCAAAGAACCTCCATGAAGTGAAGGATCAATAAATGTTGATTGGGTTCATGAGTTAAGACTCAGGAATGCCAAGATTTGCATGTTAGGAGGTGAAAGATGGGCCTTTTCACACATACAGAAGACAAAGACCAAAGGAAGCAAGGATGAACTAAATTCAGAACATGAAAAGCAGTTAGATATTGGTAAACTTACAATGAACACAACTTAAAAAGAAAGCCTGACGTCACCTTATGCAAGGTTTTGAGTACATAGCTAAGGAATATAAACATGATTTTGTAGGCAGCAGTGAGCTACTAAAGATGGGGATGTAGGGAGAAAAATGATCAGACCTGTGTTTTTAGAAGATTATTCTAACAAGAAAGGCAGAATGGCTTCTGTTCCAAAAACAAAAACAAAAACAAAAACATAAAAGCGAAATTTTCGATTATATGGTCTCAAAAATCAATAAAGAGTGGAACAAAGAATCTTACCCAAGCTGTTTGTTTGAATTTACTGAGTGAACTCTCAGACTGTAGTTCTAATTTATGATGAAGAATATGAAGGTCTTCCTCATGTTTCTTAACAATTTCTCTTTGCTCCTGTTTATATAAAATCAAAACTGCATTTTAAATTATGACTTAAATAAATACACATTCTAAAGATCTTACATATTTTATTACCTTTACTCTTCCAAAATCCCTATGAGATCAGGAACAATATCCGCACACACACACACACATACACACACACCAGTATGCATTCCCCTAGTACATGTTCAAGTTGATAAATCTAGCCTTAAATCACAATTTATTCTTAATATTAGAATAATATGTATCCATCACCTTTTAACTTGTTTCTAGGAAGTTTTTTAAATATTAGATTTTCCCATCAACGTTCTAGCAAACTGGATTGCCACTGATTACTGGTGTGATGGATTTCATTCTAACTTACTGCCTCAATCTTTACCTATAAACTCAACTGATTTTTTTCAAAATCAGAATGGTTGCACCAAGACAGCTATTCCTGGTTTAGTTAGTCCATGAGAGTAAGATAGATATATACAAACTGCCAGTTTTACTGACAGATCTGTAATCCAATCATGTGAAAGGAAAAATTCTGAATAGAATCATCCGAAAGCAAGAAATGAACTACCACTTCAGAGCAGAATAGTATTTGGCATTTGACTAAAAAACATGGTAATAAATAAAATAGCACAGCATAATATAATAACATACTTCTCTGGCTTTTTCCAGGAGATGTTGATACTTCTTTAACACTTCTTCCTTTTGATTCAACCTTGCTTGCATATTTGCAATGGTCTGCTGAGCAATTTTCAGTGTGTGATGTGACTTTGGCTCTATCTCTCTTCTGCCTAGTTCAGCTATCAGTTTTTCACGTTCTGCAGTGGCAGGCAATCGAAGTCTCAGCTCATTGATTACTTGGTCTCTTGACAAAATATTTTGCTCTGCTAACCGTAGAGCAGATTCTTTTTCTTTTAGTTTCTGCAATGATCAAATCATAATAAAATTATTAAGGTATATTTTTTCTTTTAAAAATGCTTCCGTCTGAATTTTGGTCAGAGTAATTATAACCAAAAAAAGGAGTTTCACTTTATTTTCCACATCGTACTAATACTGATGATACTATATTGATATTAATAAGGTTATATTTCTTATATTTCCATGGGACAGCAGTTATTTGCACCTACATTTATTTAGGAGATTATCACATGTGTTATAAACTTCACTGTTATGATGAAAATAAAATTTAATTAAGGTACTTTATTTGGCTGTTAGAATTTTAGAACTAGAAATGCATGGTGGTACTAGATTTAGAAAGGAAATGTAATAAATCATTCCTTTTATTTTGGCCCTAGAAGATTAGTCCATAAAAGTCAGCTGAATATGAAAATTGGAACTTCAGTGGGCTAAGTCAATAAATCACCATTATAAAATATGTAGCTTATTAAACAAAAACAGGAAAAATTATTACTCTTCAATAGGATTAAGACAGATATTTTAAATTAAGTAACTCAGTGGCAGTTCACGTAAATGTCAAATTTTACAATTATTGAAAGAAATCTTAGGTTTCTTCAACAGATTAAAAATGGACAATTTCACTTGCAAAATTTTTTAAAATGCATTTATAATTACTTTGTTTAGATGTAAACCATCTTCAGATGAAAATCATAGATGAAAGTCTTAGATGAAAATCATCTTCAGTTTATATTATTTTCTGTAAGTATAATGTAAGTATAATGCTTACTACTACTGATCAGTGTGCCCAAAAGCGACAAGCAGTGATTAAATAGGCAGTAAATTCAAATTAGCCATAGCTGCTGTTCTTTACTGGCTATTAAAAATATTATAGTAGTGGGACGCCTGGGTGGCTCAGTTGGTTAAGCAGCTGCCTTCGGCTCGGGTCATGATCCCAGCGTCCTGGGATCGAGTCCCACATGGGGCTCCTTGCTCAGCGGGGAGCCTGCTTCTCCCTCTGCCTCTGCCTACCACTCTGTCTGCCTGTGCTCATGCTCTCTCTCTCTCTCTCACAAATAAATAAATAAAATCTTTAAAAAAAATATATTATAGTAGAGTATAGAAGGAGATTGGAATTAGCAACAGATTCATAATTCTATGCTTTACCTCTGTTGGCAAGTATTGAGAAAATTCCACAAGCATATCCAATAATATACAAATAAAAATTCAAATTCTTCTAATTACCTCTTCTAGTGATTTACAAGTTGCCCGTGTTTCTAGGATTATTCGAACATTCTCCTTAATTTTTCTTAAAGCAATCTCAAGTTGATTTGGAAGGGGCAAACTGGGGTCTGGCATTGATCCTGTAGCTTCTTCAAACTATTAAGAAATAGCATTTTTTGAAAAAAAAAAAAAAAAAAAAGCAGTTACATCATTAAGAACAATACTGTTACAACTGTGTGACAAGGACATGGTTAAACCCCACTTATATTTGAAATATAAGAAGATAATATCAATTAAAATTCTATCTAACTTTAGAAAACATTTCGTTGGTTAACATTGTAGGTCAGAGTAGCAAACAGAATTAATCATTCATACCTTTTGTGCTGCTTTTAGTATTTCATTTTGTTGATGGTCAAAAATGTCCAGTTGACGTTCCAGCTCAACTTCTCTTTGGTCCCAGGCCATCTGCCTTTCTTCATGAAACTGTACCAGACACACACAGAGACACTCACCAAGCATATAACAGAAGTGTTTATATACATTTTACTCAATCCTCACAACAACCCTTTGGGGTCACTATGTTCTCATTTTATAGAAAAAGAAAACACAGTCAGAGAGATTTAAGTAAGTAAGTTGCCTAAGGTCACAGAGATAGAAGATGAGAAGTCAGGATTTCAATCTCTCCAAGCACCCATCCATCCATAACATTTAATGACATGTACTATGTGCTAAGCACTTCAAGGTTATATGAACATAATAGTGAACAAAATCAAGTCCCTTTCTCCATTTCAGCATGAAACTTATATACTAGTGAGGGAAAGACAGTCAATAAATAAATGTGTTAGAGGATGGTAAGTGCTGGAGAAAAAGGAATCCCTACTTAGGGATTCTTGATGGTAATAGGATTTACAATTGTATACTGGGTGGCTAGTGAAGGCCTCACTGATAAGGTAAGACATTTGAGCAAAGACTTGGAAGCAATGAAAGCATAAACAATACAAGTATCTGAGCTAAGAACACTCCAGGCGGAAGGAACAACATAATTTCTAAGGCAAGCAAGCATGAACTTGGTGAATTTGTCTGTCTCTAAAGTATATGTGCTTTATTCTACACCAAGCTGCCTTCTACACTCCATCAGTGAGAGCCAGTTGAAACTCCTGTGAAAAGTCAAATAACTAATATTAAAACAATAATTAACTTACCAACTAAATTTATGTATTGTTCCTTTTAAGTTTAAAACTACCATTATGAGGCGCCTGGGTGGCTCAGTCGGTTAAGTGTCTGCCTTTAGCTCAGGTCATGATCCCAAGGTCCTGGCATAGAACCCCGAGTCAGGCTCCCCGCTTGGCAGGGAGCCTCCTTCTCCCTCCCCACCCCAAACCCTATGCTCACGCTCTCTCTCGCTTTCTCCAAATAAATAAATAAATAAATAAATAAAACCTTGAAAAAATAAAAGTAAAAAAAATAAAACTACCATTACAACGTAAGTAAATATCAGTTTTTTGAATGTCTTAGAAAATAAGCAGTATTTTATAAGAATAAAAAAATGGGAGCTACATTCAATTAAAAAAATAATGCAATTGCTCAAGCAATATTCTTAGGTTTAATATCTTAGCAATGGAAGAGCAAAATATATATAAAATGAAACCTTGTTTTGCTGCACAATTTCCTCCTCCAGACTGCTGATGGTATTCTCATATTCAGAAATTATATTATTCAAATATTTTATTTCTTCTTTATCCTTGACTAATTCTCGATTTAGTTTAAGCTCTTGAAGACGAAGTTCTTCTATTTTCATGTGCCAATTGATTACCTAAACATTTACAAATAATAGATACACTACCTATTTAAATATTTCTCCATTGATCCTAATAATTTTAACTGAAATTAATATATATTCTATAATAAGATAAAAATTATCCTTTGTTGAGGCACAGGTAAAATTCATTTAGAATTTTCATACTCTTCTAAAAAATATGTGTGATCTTAATATAACATTCTTCAAATGCTTCTATATGTTTACAAATAACTAAAATTACTATTTAATTAATACATATAAATTTTCTAGAGTGTTTAAAGTTCTTCAATAGTACACAATCTAAGCCTTTCTACCAAAACTATTATTTGGAAGAGTCTATTTTATTCTTACAAATAGACATTTAAAAAGCCAAAACTTTTAACTTACAAAATCGACATTAATAACATAATTGGAATTTTCGCCATTTAGTAAGCATTTTTCAGATAGCTACACATTAAGAACTTAAAATTACTCCGTAACTCTTTTGGAAACACTGAACTGAAAGTCCATGTTTTACCTTTTGGGCTCCCCTGGCATCCTTTAGAGTGCTTATTAACTCTTCCAGGCCCTTTAGCTTTAACTCCATTTCCACTGTTTTGTTCTCCATATTTCTCTGCTCTTGTTGAGAATCTTTCATCTCTTGCATTATCTTCAGTTTGTCATTTTGTAATTGAATCATTGTTTTGGAGAATTTTTCCTGTTGTGCCAAGGGTAAAGCTCCACTAAACTGTCGTCGTAGAGACTGAATGGTTTGGCGCAGATGTTTTGCCCGGTTTCTCCCTTCCAAACGGGCGTAATAGAGAGCCTGTTCTTTTTCATCAAGTTTCTGCTCTAAGCGCAAATTACAGGCCTCTGTCTTCTGCAGTTTAGATGTAACTGACTCCAACTTACCAAGAGCAGTGGCCTCATTAATTTGAAGGGAGACGATGTGTTGATGCAACTTGGCAATCAGTGCCTTTTCATCAGATTGCGCCTAACATAAAAAAGTATATTTGCAGAGTCAGTTTCAAGTTCTTCTAATGACACTTATCATGGATTTAAAAACACAGCTTACTAAATAAAATTTTCAGAAGTGTGGTACATGAGATCCTATAAAAATCTAGCCTAGCTTTAATTAAATTTTAATTATCAAAGCTTGTTAAAAAAAACACAGAATCAAGCATATTTTAAATCCAAATATGGCTTCGAACTTTAAATAACAGTTGGCATTTTACTGATTTTTTCAACTCCCATATGTAAATAACAATATTGGTATAACACTAATGTGGAAAATTTTTTTTATCCTAAAAAATTTATAATGGGAGAATATGTGTGTGAAAAGCTACGTATTAATACAAGAGAAAATACTGTTATCAAAGACTTACCTATTTCTCCTCAGGTCTCAACTTTGATTAGCAACCAGCACAATGTATTTGTAGGTATTTATATGCTTTTTTGTATCATGAATGATATTTTAAATTAAAGAGTTTTTCTAATCAGGTTACAATGAACAAGCATAGGAGCTTCTGTCTACATATTCTCTGATTAAAACTGTAAAATCAGCCAATATCTAATGCGAATTCAGGAAAAAGAAAAAGTCTGTTTAGAAGAGCCAATACTGCACCTACCTGATAGTCTAACAGTTGCATTCTGACAGACTCTACTTCCTTTTCCCTGGACTGTTGCTGTGCATTCAGAATTTCAACTTGTCTTTTGGCAATATCAGAAATCTCTCTCAGTCTAGGACGTGAAAAGACACTTTAGGAACAATTAGATACATTTTCTAAGTAAATACCAGTATTTTATATTTCGAGACTCTTGGAAAAGCCACTAATTTCCAGCATATTAATATCAAAACTAAAGCAAAATTTCCTCAACTATTTCATGAAATACAATTCCAGGAGAGGTTAACACATGCTCTGTTAAAATATAACTCCATTCCCAACATTCCTCCCCCCTGAAAATTCATAATACATACTATTGTATAAAATGTTCTGAGAAATTTTAAAGTAAATTATCTCAAACTATACATATACATACATATACAGCACTTATTATCCTAGTTTGGCAGAGTTAGAGTAAGGTATTGAGTAGGTTTATTTGACATAATTATACAGTTAAGAATACAGAGTTTAAAATTCCTGGGTTCCCTAGATAGATTAATATATGTTTTAATTTACAAGCTATCAGAAATGTGAAAAAGAGGGGTGTGCTTGGGTGGCTCAGTCAGTTACATGTCTGCCTTTGGCTCAGGTCTTGGGGTCTTGCCCCCCCCACCCCCCACCCCCGGTTAGCAGGGACTGTCTGCTTCTCTCTCTGTCCCTCCCTACTGTTTGTGCTCTTTCTCTTTCAAATAAAATCTTAAAAAAAAAAAGAAATGTGAAAAAGAGAGATTATATGGTTACTACAATTTAAAAAATGGGGGAAATGTGATAGTAAATAATAAATTTCCTGTAAGACTACTATTATAAGAGCACAGAGGTAAAGTAAAATGCATTTTACTCTGGGCAAGAATAATTTTAGTTCACTGTGAAAGATAAGTCAGGTTTCCTCACATTGATTAGAAAGTCACACTGCCAGTTACATAAGTTTTAAAAATTAAAATATAATAAAATGAATAATTATAAACTTAGTTTATTTCAAAAGGAGAGGTTGATGAGGTAAGAGGAAGAATACAAAATGGAATTTTTCATAGTGAAAGGGGCTGAGAATAACAGATATTCCCAAAGGGCTATCAAGGCTCCAAAAAATAACTTTATCATGGCCAAGCCATAAAACCCTTTTCATAAATAATTATTTGTACTTGACAGATCAACTTATGACTCCTATTACCTTTCTACTGAATTGACAAAAATTACCCAGGAGAACGAGTACACAGCATCTACTTGGCACACAGTATTTATTCCTTACATATATTTTGTGTTCCAAGTGAATAAACGATTTCCACATGTAAAATAAAAATCACAATATTACTTTAGGATTATTAAGCATAATTACATGAGTTAATATATGTTTAATACCTAGCACAATACATACTACTCAATAAATGCAAACTGAAGCAAAATCTGAATTTTTCATACCTTTATAGCAATCTTATAGAAAAGTAGACTAAAATCTATTCTATTTCTTATAACTAAAAAATATTTTATTGCAGGGGTGCCTGGGAAGCTCATTGGTTAAATCTTTGACTCTTAATTTCAGCTCAGATCATGATCTTAGGGTCATAAGATTGAGTCCCACATTGGGCTCCACGCTCAGTGTGGGGTCCCCTTGAGATCTCTGTTCTTCTCTATCTGCCCCCACCCCCCACTCATACTCTCTCTAAAGAAATATTTTATTTATATTTTATTAAATAAAATAAATATTAAATAAAATTAAATAAAATATTAGATAATTTAAAATTAAAAATTAAATAAAATTAAATAAAATTTAAAAATATATTTTACTGCTAAAAAATGCCAACCATCATCTGAGCTCTCAACAAGCCATAATCTTTTTGTTGGTGGAGGGTTTTCCCTTAGTGTTGATGGCTGCTGATTGATCTGGGTAGTGGTTGTTTAAAGTTGCTGTGGCTGTGGCAATTTCTTAATATATTAATTTTGCTTTTATTTTGTTTATATTTATGTTATTGTATTTTATTCCACTATAGCTAACACACAGTGTTATCCTAGTTTCAGGTGTACAGTGATTATCCTAGTTTCAGGTGTACAAACAGTGATTCAACACTTCATACAATACCCAGTGCTCATCACAAGCTCTCTTTAATCCTCATCACTTATTTAACCCACCCCACCCCCCCCAACTCCCCTCTGGCAACCATCAGTTGCTCTCTATAGTTAAGAGTCTGTTTCTGGGTTTGTCTTTCTCTTTTTTTCTTCTTTTGCTCATTTGTTTTGTATCTTAAGTCCCACAAATGACTGAAATCATAGGGTATTTGTCTTCCTGTGACTGACTTATCTTGCTAAGCATTATACTCTCTAGCTCTGTCCTTGTTGTTGCAAACGGCAAGATGGCAATTTTTTATGGCTGAATAATATTTCAATGATTGGAATACTGGAATACTATTTCACATACCACTTCTTTCTCCATTCATTTATCAATGAATAATAAATGGGCTGCTTCCATAATTTGGCTATTGTAAATAATGTTGTTATAAACATGGAGGTGCATGTATTCCTCTGAATTAGTGTTTTTGTATTTCTGGAGTAAATACCTAGTAGTGCTATCACTGAATCATAGGGTAGTTCTACTTCTAACTTTTTGAAGAACTTCCATACTGCTTTCCACCATTTGCATTCCCACCAACAGTGCAAGAGGGTTCCTTTTTTCCCACATTCTCACCAATACTTGTTTTTTGTGGTTTGGTTTTAGCATTCTAAGAGGTGTTAAGTGATATCTCACTGTAGCTTTGATTTGCATTTCCTGGATGATAAGTGATGCTGAGCACCTTTTCATGTGTCTACGGGCCATCTGGATGGCTTCTGTAGAGAAATGCCTGTTAATTTCTTCTGCCCATTTTTAATTAGATTATTTGTATTTTGGGTGTTAAGTTGTATAATTTCTTTATATATTTTGGATAACCCTTTATCAGATATAAGAAACTTAAGTTTAAATAAATTAAATGACCATCACATTCCTCCAAAAAAATATCACTATGTGGAAGAACTGGGCAGCATAGGGTCTGAATTCCAAGTTCAGTTCTTCCTGCAATACTATTCCTGGACTATGAGAAATATGAATCTTGGGACATTATTTCCTCTTCAGTATTATCATTTATGCCTGTTAAAAATTAATCTTGTTAATCTTATGTAATCTTGTTCTTACAAAAAAAGAAAAATAACGACAATCAGTATCAATTCCAAGAAGAGTATTATCCCAAACTACTGTAACTAGGTTTCTTAAAGACAAATTAGAGTAGACACATCTAATAACTGAAAAGTTTACATGAACTTACTTTGACACTTCAACTTTTAGTTCCATTTCACTCTTCTCTAATTCTAGAATCCGTTGCCTATCAGCATCACTTACTGTCTTGCTCACACTATCAGCTAATTCATCTCTTAACATCTGTTCCACCTTCTGTGCTTCCAAATTGATTTTGGTAAGCTAAGAAAAAGTAACAAAAAATGTTCAGGTTTATTAGTTTTGGGTGAGGTTTTCCCTTTCAATTTAGCTTTTACCATCCATACTGCTATTCTCTTTACTTGGCATTAGTCAAGTCACACTGAATTAGGTGTGATGAAATACTAAGAATAGATTAAAGAGGGTAAAGAGAAAGAATGAGGAACAGATTATAGCAACTCTGGTTATATACCAACCCACCAAAACTCATTTATATTAGACAACTCAAAGTCTTATATTTGAATCACTGATTTTCTTAAATTTCTTTGAAATGTGGTATACACATTATACTTTACTTCAATTATATTATCTATGAGTCAGTAAAATCTTCTTAATATATATTTAGTGACTCAGTTAAAATAAACAAATGGCAGGTTTAAAATACAATTTCTCAAAGTAAACATTACACGAGTTCTTTTTCATCATTAATTGTTGAATATTTGCAAACTGTATTTATTGCCATCCAATTTAATATTTCTGACCATATCAAAAAAGTCTAAAACTTACTATTAAAATGTAAAGTCCTGAGAGTAGAGATTACTGTCTATTCTGTTTCCTGTCCTAATACTAGCCCCCATACAGTATCTAGCATGTGATAGGCACTCAATAGATACTTGTTAAATGAACTGATGGTAGTGGAAGGCAACATTGTTATTAAGCAAATAATACCTTTTTGCATTAACTCTAATGTAATGGCTGCTGAGAAAAAAGAACTCATTCACAGAAATACATGCTTTCTTATTAAACATTTCAGATTTAAAAATACATCTTTTATTTACACATTACATGAAACACAAGCACTATATTGTTACTTCAGAAGTACAAACTAGTCTCCCACAAAATACAATGTCTAACAGACATAGACATATGTCTAACATGACTAATTCTTACTCTTATTACATGATAAAAATTGTATCAAACCTCAGCAAATTTGGTTTCCAATTCAAAATTACGTTCTTCCATTTGCTTTAATGAAGTCCTGACATGTTCATACATTTTTTGAGAGTGTTCAGCCCGCTGCCTTTCATTTAATTCCTTCATCTCCAGCATAGTGATTTTTTTGGAAATAGAAAGAATTTCACTGTTGGTTATTGATTTCTTTGCCTTATCCATGTTCGATTCATTTCCTATATGCAACAATACTAAGTCAATCTCAAGCTATTGTCAAAATCATATCCCAAATATTTTAGCCATTATAGACAAGGATGCAGTAATAACATGGTTCCGTGGAAAACACAAGAGCCTTATGAATTATGACAGACCTAGATTCCAGCCTTAGCTCTATTCATGTTTGGATACTGTCTATCCCATTTCATCTCTCTGGAACTTATATTCTTCATCAGTCAAGTGATCGTAAAAATTATTCCTCATAGAAATTTAGGAATTTCTATAGGAAATCCAACACTTATTAAAGAGGGATAAGGTAAAAGGTACAGAGAACTTACCACAATTGTGTGTAATACCTTTTTTTATATCTTAGGATATAAGATAACTTCTTTCATGTGGAAGCTACATGAAAGTCAATTCACTTTCAATCTCTTAATGAATTAAAAAAACTGCATTTCTTAAAGTAGCTTATTTTAGATAATGTTAGGCCCAATGTTAGTCTTCACTAAAGTACATGTCCCAATTGCTAATTAAAAAAAAAAAAAATAGCTCTGTTTCATAACAGAAACCTTGAACAGCATTAGAGCTCTAAGTGCATTAGAAAACATATGAAAACACTTTATCCAAAGGAGCAAATTTATGTGAAACTTATAAAGCACAATGCTAGTAAGATAAAAAATTATTTAAATGCCATGAACTAGGATAACCATTTGAAAAACTGATATGGAAAACCCTAGCAGAAGCCACAAAGATTTTAAGATCTTGTGAGACAGTAATATCTATGTTAGATATGCGTGACTATGTTCACTACAGTACCATAAGCAACAGAAAAATAAGAAGACCTAGTGATTTAATCACTGAAACAGTAAGATATTGCGTGAATATTTGTATGTATAAGATGATGAGTAAAACAAATATTTTGACATACTAAGTGAATATCCTATACAATGTTAAATACAGTTAAAGTATATATTTTTTTCCATTAGAGTCAAACTTACACTTTATTTAAGTTTTTATTTAAATTCCAGTTAGTTAACACACAGTGTAATATCAGTTTCAGGGGTATAATATAGTGATTCAACACTTCCACACAATACCAGTGCTCACATAAACATGTATAAAGTGATCTAAAAAATAATAATAGTCAAACTAGGGCTATATAAATTCTCTCCAAATTTTTTTTGATGTTTTATGGTGACCTTTTAACTTAAATCTATCAAATGATGCATTCCCAATAGTACTTTAACACACAGTGGAAAATTCCACACACTACCACCAAGATACAGGTATTTAAAAATTATCACCAATCTTGATTTGTTAAATGGTTCAAAATAGCTAATGCTTAGACATAATTTTTTAACATATATGATTTCACTTGGAACAAATCTAATTAAATAACTAAAAACCAAATTTTGGTAGAGATTAGCACAGGATATTACTCATCAACTGCCTGCTAAATTAAACTGTTAAAGCATAGTTCATTTTTATCAAAATACTTCCTTTTCACCTGATATAGAAAAGGAACTATAAAAAAAATATTCATTATTAGGTCTTCATCACTTTATATTATCAGAGTCCTCAAACTTACCTAGTTTAGTTTCTTGCTCCCAGGCTTGTTCGATAGTGTAAAGCTTTTCCTTAGTAATCTCCAGTTCTTTATTTATAGACTCCATTTGTTCTTTTAGGGATGCATTTTCACACTGAATAAAACAGAAACATCACTGAGAAACTACATTGTAATTCAGACTAATACCACAGCCGTGATATTGCTTTATATAATATCTCCTTAAACTCACAGTCTAATTTTTTTTAACAAAATTAGGAGCTCCCCTACATGTAATATATACATACGAACACACACACACACATACATATAGAAAATATTATTTTAAAATAATCATCACAATCTCTTGTGTATCCAATCTGTGGCTTCTGAGCATTAGTTTCTGCTGTGTGCATTTTGCCCAGCTGGAATACTTAGAATTTCACAACCTTCACAATGAAGGTTGCTCACGTCCCTGTCTCACCCAAATAGTTACTGAGCATCCCTAGCATGCTAGCAGTGAGGTGCTGCATGTCTACGGTAAAAAGAAACATAAAATTTTGGCCTTCACAGGCCTCACCATTTGGAGTCTGTGGGTACGTTTGTGTGGCAGGAGCTGGGGAGGGTGTGGAAGGCAGCAGTGAACAGGTAAGCAAACAAAACAATCATTAAAAATGTAAAGATCTGAGAAACAAACTGAGGGTTTCAGAGGGGAGGGGTGAGGGGGGTGGTTGAGTCTGGTGGTGGGTATTACGGAGGGCACACATTGCATGGAGCACTGGGTATGCTGCATAAACAATGAATTTTGGGATACTAAAAAAAAAAAAAATTAAATTTTAAAAAAATGCAAAGATCTAGGGGTGCCTGGGTGGCTCAGTCGATTGGGCAGCTGCCTTGGGCTCAGGTCATGATCCCAGGGTCCTGGGATAGAGCCCCTCATTGGGCTCCCTGCTCGGTGGAAAGCCTGCCTCTCACACTCCCCCTGCTTGTGTTCCCTCTCTCGCTGTGTCTCTCTCTGTCAAATGAATAAATAAAATCTTTGAAAAAAGAAAAAAGTAAAGATCTAGAAAGATACAGAGTATGAACCCAGAGAAAAACAAAAGAAGTCAAATCAAGATAAAGCAGTTGAAGAAGGTATTAACTCCTGAAGAGGTGGTATTTAAGCAGAAAGATAAGGTATTAGAAGGAGCCAGTCTCGAAAAGAAACCAGCCAGGGAAAGAGCTGATGCACAAACAAATCCAGATGCTCTGATGCAGGACTAAGTCTGGGGTGTCAGCAAAAGTCAGCAAAAGTGAAGAGTGCTATGATGTAAAAGGGGAGAGATAACAGGGCCAGGCATGGTATGTCAAGTTAAGGAACTGCAATTTAACTTAATATATGATAGGAAACCATTTAAAGATTTTAAGGAGTAAGTTTTAAACAATCATTCTGAAGGTAATGTAAAGAATAAATAAAGTAGTACAAAGGGAAATCAGAAATTAGGAAGATACTGCAAAGTTCTGATGAATAGGGTCCCAGCAGGGAAGATGGGAGAAAAAAGGACAGATATGAATGAATTTTATTCGGGATATTAAAATGACAGGGGAGAGAAATGACTAGAAAGCAACTCTAAGGTATCTTCCCTGAGTAGGTAATAGTAGCACCTATTGAAACAGTAAAGACTGGGAGAAAGACAGACATCAGGAGATTATTTGGGATATGTTAAATTTAAGATCCCCTTGAAACAGGAGTTGTAAAGTAGGTAATTCCATTAGAGCACTGAGAAGTCAGGCTGGACACATAAATGTAGGAGTTGGCATACAAATTTAATATGCTCATTTTTTGTTACAACAAACAAAATGCTTACTGTATGTCAGGTATTCTACGCCCTGGACTTTAATGATAAACAAATGCTGTCCTAAAACTTGTGTTTTGGTAGGGGGGCGGTGCATAGATGGTAAGGAAGCCAATATATAATATAATGTCAGGTAATATGTGCAATGAAGAATGTAAAACAGGATAATGAGGTTTTCTTTAAAAGAGATGTTATAATAAGAAGAAAGGCAAGATAAGGGAATAAAACATGACTTTCTGGTAACAGGCATAATTAACAATCTGGTCTAGGTCCTATAAATACACAGGAAAACAACAAAATAGGGATTAGTGTTTTATAACATCTTTCTACCCTTTTCCTCTTACTTCCTGCCTTTTTTTTTTTTTTTTGCTTTTTAAAAAAATTTTATTTTTTCAGTGCTCCAAGATTCATTGTTTATGCATCACACCCAGTGCTCCAGGCAATACGTGCCCTCCTTAATACCCAGCACCAGGCTCACCTATCCACCTATATCCTTCCCCTCTAAAACCCTGTTTGTAAGAGCCCACAGTCTCTCATGCTTCGTCTCCCCCTCCGATTTCCCTGAATTCACTTTTTCTTTCCTTCTCCTAATGTCCTCCATGATATTATTCCTTATGCTCCACAAGTAAGTGAAATCACATGATAAATGACTCTCTCTGCTTGACTTATTTCACTCAGCATAATCTCTTCCAGTCCCATCCATATCGATACAAAAGTTGGGTATTTATCTTTTCTGATGGAGGCATAATATCCATTGTACATATGGACCATATCTTCTTTATCCATTCGTCTGTTGAAGGGCATTCTGGCTCTTTGCAAAGTTTGGTGATTGTGGCCACTGCTCCTACGAATATTGGGGTACAGATGCCCCTTCTTTTCACTACATCTGTATCTTTGGAATAAATACCCAGTAGTGCAATTACAGGGTCAGAGGGTAGCTCTATTTTTAATTTCTTAAGAAATCTCCACATAGTTTTCCAAAGTTGGCTCCACCAACTTGCATTCCCACCAACAGTGTAAGAGGGTTCCCTTTTCTCCACATCCTCTCCAACACTTGCTGTTTACTGTTTTGTTGATTTTGGCCATTCTAACTGGTGGAAGGTGGTATCTCAATTGGTTTTGATTTGAATCTCCCTGATGGCTAATGATGATGAACATTTTTTCATGTGTCTGTTAGCCATTTGTATGTCTTCTTTAGAGAAGTGTCTGTTCATGTCTTCTGCCCATTTTTTGACATGATTATCTGTTTTTTTGAGTGTTGAGTTTGAGGAGTTCTTGATAGACCTTGGGTATTAGCCCTTTGTCTGTAGTGTCATTTGCGAATATCTTCTCCCATCCTGTGGGTTGCCTCTTTGTTTTGTTAACTGTTTCCATTGCTGTGCAGAAGCTTTTGATCTTGATGAAGTCCCAAAAGTTCATTTTTGCTTCTGTTTCCTTTGCCTTTGGAGGCACACGCCTTGAAAGAAGTTGCTGTGGCCGATGTCAAAGTGGTTACTGCCTATGTTCTCCTCTAGGATTTTGATAGATTCCTGCCTTACATTGGTCTTTTACCCATTTCCAATTTATCTTTGTGTATGGTGTAAGAGAACAGTCAAGTTTCATTCTTCTATATATAGCTGTCCAATTTTCCCAGCACCATTTATTAAAGAGACTGTCTTTTTTCCACTGGATATTTTTTCCTACTTTGTCGAATATATATTTTTTTAAGATTTTATTTATTTATTTGACAGAGATCACAAGCAGGCAGAGAGGCAGGCAGAGAGAGAGAGGAGGATGCAGGCTCCCCACTGAGCAGAGAGCCCGATGTGGGGCTCGATCCCAGGACGCGAGGATCATGACCTGAGCTGAAGGCAGAGGCTTTAACCCACTGAGCCACCCAGGCGCCCCTGTCAAAGATAATTTGACTATAGGGTTGCAGTCCATATCTGGACTCTCTGTTCCACTAGTCTCTGTGTCTGTTTTTGTGCCCGTACCATGCTGTCTTGGTGATCACAGCTTGTAGTAAAGCTTGAAATCAAACAACATGATGTCCCCAGTTTTGTTATTCTTTTTCAACATTTCCTTAGCAATTTGGAGTCTTTTCTGGTTCCATACAAATTATAGGACTGTTTGTTCTAGCACTTTGAAAAATGCCTGTGGAATTTTGATCGGGATGGCACTGAAAGCATAGATTGCTCTAGGCAGTATAGACATTTTAACAATGTTTATTCTTCCAATCCATAAGCATGGAATGCTTTTCAATCTTTCTGCGTCTTCTTCAGTTTTTTCATGAGTGTTATATAGTTCCTCGAGTACAGATCCTTTACGTCTTTGGTTAGGTTTATTCCCAGGTATCTTATGGTTCTTTGTGCTATAGTAAATAGAATCGATTCTCTAATTTCCCTTTCTACAGTTTCATTGTTAGTGTATGAGAAAGCAAGTGATTTCTGTGCATTGATTTTGTATCCTGCCACATTTCTGAATTGCTGTATGAATTCTAGTAGTTTGAGGGTGGAGTTTTTTGGGTTTTCAATATAAAGTATCATGCCATCTGCAAAGAGAGAGACTTTGACATCTTCTTTGACAATGTGAATACTTTTTATTTCTTTTTGTTGTCTGACTGCTGTTGCTAGGACTTCTAGTACTACATTGAACAACAATGGTGAGAGTAGACATCCTTGTCATGTTCCTGATCTCAAAGGGAAGGCTCTCAGCTTTTCCCCATTGAGAATGATATTTGTAGTGGGTTTTTCATAGATGGATTTTATGAAGTTGAGGCATGTTCCCTCTATCCCTGTACTTTGAAGAGTTTTAATCAGGAAAGGATGCTGTATTTGTCAAATGCTTTTTCTGCATCTGTTGAGAGGACCATGTGGTTCTTCCCTCTTCTCTTACTGATTTGTTCTATTACATCAATTGATTTGCAAATGTTAAACCACCCTTGCATCCCATGGATAAATCGCACCTGGTCATGGTAGATAATCTTTTTAATGTACTATTGGATCCTATTAGCTAGGATCTTGTTGAGGATCTTGGCAACCATATTCATCAGGGATATTGGTCTGAAATTCTCCTTTCTGATGGGGTCTTTGCCTGGTTTGGGGATCAGGGTTTAAAGCTGGCTTCATAGAAGGAGTCTGGAAGTTTTCCTTCTGTTTCTTTTTTTTTTTTTTTTTTTTAACAGCTTCAGGAAAATAAGGATTATTTCTTTTTCGAATGTTTGATAGAATTCCCCAGGAAATCCATCAGGTCCTGGGCTCTTGTTTTTTTGGGAAGTTTTTGATCACTGCTTCAATCTTATTACTAGGTACTGGTCTATTCAGGTGGTCAATTTCTTCCTGATTCAGTTTTGGAATTTTATAGGTTTCCAGGAATGCATCCATTTCATCTAATTTGCTTAACTTATTGGTATATAACTGTTGATAATAATTTCTGGTGATTGTTTCTATTTCCTTGGTGTTAGTTATGATCTCTCCACTTTCATTCATAAGTTTATTAATTTGGGTTCTCTCTGTTTTCTTTTGGGTTAGTTTGGCCAATGGTTTATCAATCTTATTGATTCTTTCAAAGAACCAGCTTCTACTTTCATTGATGTGTCCTTCTGTATCTCTAGTTTCTATCTCATTGATCTCTGCTCTAACCTTGATTACTTCCCTTCTTGTGCGTGGGGTTGGCTTAATTTGTTGTTGATTTTCCAGTTCTTTAAGGTGTAAAGAGAGCTGGTGTATTTGGGATTTTTCTATTTTTTTTGAATGAGGCTTGTATTGGTATGTATATGTATTAGGACCGCCTTTGCCGTATCCCATAGGTTTTGGACCGATGTGTCTTCATTCTCATTGGTTTCCATGAATTGTTTAAGTTCTTTTTGATTTCCCGGTTGATCAAAACATTTTTCAGCAGAATGGTCTTTAGCTTCCAAATGTTTGAATTCCTTCCAAACTTCTTCTTGTGGTTGAGTCCCAGTTTCAAAGCATTGTGGTCTGAGAATATGCAGGGAATAATCTCAATCTTTTGGTATTGGTTGATTTGTGACCCAGTATGTAGTCTATTCTGGAGAAAGTCCCATGTGCACTCGAGAAGAATGAGTATTCTGTTGTTTTAGGGTGGAATGTTCTGTATATATCTATGAGGTCCATCTGGTACAATGTGTTATTCGAAGCTCTTGTTTCTTTATTGATTTTTCTGCTTGGATGATCTGTTACTGAGAGTGGCACGTTAAGATTCCTCACAATTAATGTATTCATATCAATATAACTCTTTTATAAAATTTTTTATTTACTTATTTGACAGAGATTACAAGTAGGCAGAGAGGCAGGCAGAGAGAGAGAGGAGGAAGCAGGCTCCCCGCTGAGCAGAGAGCCCAATGTGGGGCTTGATCCCAAGATCCTGAGATTGTGACCTGAGCTGAAGGCAGAGGCTTAACCAACTAAGCCACTCAGGCACTCCATCAATATAACTCTTTATTTTGGTTAACAGTTAGCTCTACATAGTTGGTTGCTCCCATATTGGGGGCATAAATATTTACAATTGTTAGATCTTCTTGGTGGATAGACCCTTTAAGAACGATGTAGTGTCCTTCTGTATCTTTGACTACAGCCTTTGGCTTAAAATCTAGTTTATCTGATATGAGAATCACTACCCCAGCTTTCTTTTGAGACCCATTGGCATGAAAGATGGATCTCCATCCTTCACTTTCAGTCTGGATGTATCTTTAAGTTCAAAATATGTCTCTTGTAGACAGCACATGTCACTTTTCGTTTGTCACTAGATAAAACACTTGTCGTTTTATCCAGTCTGCAACCCTGTGCCGTTTTATGAGAGCATTTAGGCCATTCATGTTGAGAGTGATTATTCAAAGATTTTATTGACATCATGTTGCCTGTGAAGTCCTTGGTTCTATAGATTGTCTCCGTGAATTTCTATTCTATGTCACTCTTCAGTTCTTTCTTCTTTTATTGAACCCCCCCTTAATATTTCTTGTAGTGCCAGCTCGGTGGTCACATACTCTTTTAAACCTTGCCAGTTCTGGAAGCTCTTCATCTCTCCATCCATTTTGAATGTCAGCCTTGCTGGATAAAGTATTCTTGGCTGCATGTTCTTCTCATTTAGTGTCCTGATTATGTCTTGCCAGCCCTTTCTAGCTTGCCAGGTTTCTGTGGACAGGTCTGGCATTATTCTGATGGACCTTCCTTTGTACATAAGGAATCTCTTCCCCCTAGGTGCCCTTAGGACCTCTTGTCTAAAATTATGATTTGTGAATTTCCACAATTAAGTGTCTGGAGGTCTTTCTAGATTCATTGATCTTGCAGGGTGTCCTTTCTGCCTCTAGGCCATGAACACTTGTTTCATTCCCCAGATTGGGGAAATTTTCATCCAGAATTTGTTCAACTATATCTTCTAGTCTTCTCTCTTTCTCCGCCCCCTTGGGAATCCCAGTAATTCTGATGTCGGAACTTTTCATGGCATCATTTATTTCCTTAATTCTGTTTTCACGGCTTATAAACTGTTTGTTCCAGGCCTCCTCCTGATCCTTCTTTTCTATCAGTATGTCTTCTAGATCACTAATTCTATCTTCTGCCTTGGTTACCCTAGCTGTTAGAGTATTTACATTAGATTGGATCTCATTGATAGCATTTTTAACTTCTGTCAGATTGGCTCTCATTTCCACCCTTAGAGATTCTATGTTGCCACTAATGGTTTTCTCCAACCTAGCCATTGCCTGGGTAATTATTACCTTGAATTCCCTTTCATAAGTCCCTATGGACATACAGTTTATTTCCATATCCAATAATTCTGTGGCAGAGGGCATGGTCTCTGAATTTTTCCTCTGTTGGGTGTTCCTCCTCCTAGTCATTTTCGTGAGATGTGGTTGAGGGGATATATAGCTGAATATATCAACCATGATCTAGCTGAATATATCAACCACGATCCAGGCAAGGTGTATCCAGAATTCCCATTCTCCTCTCCCTGTGCCTGTGGCCAGAACGTCCCCCCCCCTTCCTGACTTTCTTGGAGAACTTTGGTCTTGTTCCAGATCCTATTCTCACTCCCCTGCCTTGGCAGCAAAGGCACACTTTTACCACCCTCCTCTCCAATCTTCAATCATTCTCTCCCTATTTGCTCTAAATTTTCTTTCCCTCTCCCCTGAAACTTCACTGGTCTCCTTTACTTAAAAGAAAAAAAAAGTTGATAAAACAAATCTTCCTCTCGATTCTAACCTCAGCCTGTATCTACTTCTCTTTTCTTCTGTCATCAAATTTCTAGTTTTTCTATTGCTTTATCAGCCATTCATTTTTTGCATTTCCTTATCACCCACTCTATATTCTGAAATTTGATTTTCATCACCTTTACTCTCAAGAACTTCACTCTTCACAGGCATCAATGATTTCCTAATCAGCACATCTGATGGCCTTTGCACCATGGCTCTACACCATTAATCAGTCTCTCAAGGTCAACATTTATTAGGTTTAACTGTGTGCCAAACAGGAGGCACTAAACACACAAAAATGAAATAAGTAGAGTTCCTGACTCAAGAAGCTTATATTCCAGCTGGGGATGCAGACGATCAACACTCACAATATGATGTGATATAACGAGCAGAACTATGTATAAGACAGAGAGCTAATAGAAACAGAGAAACTTTGTTCAATAAAGAAAGATGTTTCTGGAAAAACAAAAAAGATAATGTGTGAACAAAGTTTTAAGCATGAACAGAAATTCACTGAGCACATAAGCTGAGAGAGTGGGGGAGAGCTCCTAGACAAGGAAACAGCAGGTATGAAAGAACATATATAGGGAAAAACACTGTGTTCCAGAAAACTAGTAGTTTAGTGTCAAAAACATAACTTGTAAAAGTACTTAGAGCATCACAGAAGATGACATGAGTTAAGTGGGGCCTAATCATGAAAGAAATTTGACTTTTACTGTTTAAGTGACTAGCAGCTGTTGATAGGTTTGAAGCAGGGCATCGCATGGTCAGGTTCATGTTTAGAATAATCACTACAGTGGTAGTAAGGAGGAGGTAATATGGGAGATAGGGATAGGAGTAATGGCTACACACAATACACATAATAAAGAATAAAATTAAGACATTGCCAATAGGGATAAATATCTATTCATAATTATAATCAAGATGCGGGAAGGAGAGGAAGGGATATAATTCAAATGCAATTATCTTTTTTAATTTTAAAGGAAGACAAAAACTATTCTTTGCAAAAATAAGTAAAAGTTAAAAATTACTTATTGCTATGTTAACCTACCTAACACATTGCTATACTGGATTTTCAAATGCTTCAGAGGAAGAGGGAAAGGACATGAAAAATGGGGAAAAAGTAAAATAAATTATTACCACACCTAAATATTCAAATTTTCTATAAAAATTAACATAATCATCTCTCATTAGCAAAAACAATAAAAAGTAAACTGATCATGATTACTTATAGTTAGTATTAGTAAATAACTCAGATACTTTTGTAGGAGTCATTCAAAGCTGTTAATGACATTTGGGTGTTCTATTGATTGTGTCTCCCTACACAAGTACAATCTAAAAAGCCTCAAAATTAGACCTCACTCCTGTCCTAGGAGAGGATCACAAAAGAGAGTAAGTCAAAAGACATAAGCTCTTATTTTTTATTTATTTTTTTGTAGTATATGTGCTGCCGAAGCAAGCACATAAGCTCTCATTTTTGAAGAAGAAGATGAAAAAATCAGGAGCTGGTTTTGACTACTGTTAAAGATATGGAAGTCAAGTGGCTAGAAGAGAACTAAAAAGGACTCTGGGCCAGATTCACATATTATTTGAAAGAAACTTATGATACCTTATCCCATTTTTCTTATCAGTACAATAAGAAAGGATGGGAACTTCCAGAGCTCATCCATGGTCCAGGAAGAGCCATTCTTGGCTACATCATCCCAAGGAACATAATAAGCCAAGGACTATGAGAAAATAATTTGCACTAGGATTAGGGGAAGAGAAAGGGGTGGGTACTTAATGATTCTTCCTCTTTTGGTTATAATTTCCCTATTTGGTTCATGCTTGTCTTTTTCTTTTTTAAGTGCCTGGAAAAAAGAGGCTTGATTCAATAAAATTATACAAGTGGACTAAGGAAGGATTGTCATCTAAGAAAGGATTGAAATCATCTGGAAGTCATTCTGCACATACCGGTACCACCACCCAAGAAAAGCAGCTAATAGTACAAGGTTCAAGGACCACATAAACTTACCTCTAAATGTTCCAATTTATTTGTTCTTTGAACCAGCATATTATCTTTTTGCAAGATATCCCTGTACTTTGCAGTCAACTCATTGTATTGTTTATTGGCCAATTCTAGTTCAGACAAAGAAACACTATTATCTATAACTTTTTGGAGAGCTGCGATCTTGAAAATGGCCATCTCCTGTGTAAATAAGGATACACTGAGTTAAGTTAGTGTATTTTTTTCTGGTGAAGCATAAGACAATACATCTAAAAGCAGCACACATTTTAGAATCATTTTTTTAAAAAAAGATTTCTCATGTATTAAAAATTTAAAATAGTTATTTTGTTTCCTATAAGAAATAATATTATTTAGAGATTTTAAATAATAAAAATAAAAGGAATTCCTTCATAACTAAATAAAACAAAATTCAATTGATTTCAGAAAAGCACCATACAAAGGAGCAAGAAAATATATCACTCAGAATATATCCCTGGATGGCTTTTCTAAATTTTGTAAGATTAAAAAAAATTTGCCTTTAGTTAGCTGAGTGGCAAAATTAGCATCACCACATTATGATAGCTATTTCTCCTTATTACAGTTACACAAAGTAGCTTTGTAATAAGAGAAAACCTTTTGTTCACATGAAGCAAACAATACTTGATGAGAAAAAAATTTCTCTCAATCATAGCTATCTCTAATAAATAATATGAAAGACTTTCAGTTACTTGTTTCATGTTCTATTCAGCTATACAACTATAAAAAGTCACAACACCAAGACACTATTAATACTAAGAAGAAGTAATCTGAACTTTTATCTCTCTCTAAAGTAAGTTGATGAAGTAGTATAAGGAATAACCAAATTTATAAAGTGAGGAAGATAAAGAATTTACTGTTAAAATTTCTTCTGAAGTACAGTAATGAGTGAAAAATATTCATTAATTGTGCTTCACATCTCATTTTGACAGCTTTTCTTTTCCATCTACATAAGTACACATTATTCTACCATACCCTTGGAGTTTGGTTTCACAATTTCTTTGGATGGGGAGGAGTTTCCTATTTCCAATTCCCTAAAAATACCCAGTTTTGTCTTTCCAGTTGTCATGCACCAGGCCCCAAATACAGGTTGAACAATCAGGTTAAGGAGAAGAGCATTCTAGTTCTTTTTTCCCTTCTACCCCATGCACTAGCTATATGTGCAATACTCCAAGAAAAACACAAAAATAAAAACAAGAACATTTCTTAAGACTCAAAGTTTCCTTATTACATGTCCAAATAAAAATAGCTTTCATTATTCAGTAAGTTCCTTTCTACATCAGGGGTCAGCTTTAAGATCACATTGACAATGTTTGCTAGCATGACAATTTCACCTATTACCATTTTTTTTTTAAAGATTTCATTTATTTGATAGAGAGAGAGATCACAAGTAGGCAGAGAGACAGACAGAGAGAGATGAGGAGAAGCAGGCTCCCCGCTGAGCAGAGAGCCCGATGTGGGACTTGATCCCAGACCCCTGGGATCATGACCCGAGCCGAAGGCAGAGGCCCAACCCACTGAGCCACCCAGGCGCCCCACCTATTACCATTTTTAAAAGTGAATAGTAAGGAACTCAATTTCATTTTAATTCTACTTTGAATTCTTTTGTGTTTACATGATCCTATGTAAATTTGGACATGTAAACTCAAAATGTACATGCTTAAAATAGGCTATCTAAGACAAGATGTATTACATCTTTTTTTTTTAGGATTTTATTTATTTATTTGATACACAGAGATCACAAGTAGGCAGAGAGGCAGGCAGAGAGAGAGGAGGAAGCAGGCTCCCTGCTGAACAGAGAGCCTGATGTGGGGCTTGATCTCAGGACCCTGAGATCATGACCTGAGCCGAATGCAGGGGCTTTAACCCACTGAGCCACCCAGGTGCCCTATGCATTACATCGTTTAAGACATAACGCACCTTGTCTTAAAATAGGCTATCTAAGACAAGATGTAACACAGGTGTAAAAGAGTATACAGAGTATGCAATCATTAAAAGGATAATCAGTTACATAGAGCAGGGAGGGCAGAATGGAGTCAAAAGTATAGAAACAGAAGTAAGATTTCTCTGACTATATGTTTGAAACATGCAAATGTTTCATATATTCAAATCAAATTAAAAAAAGAAAACAAAAGTATCCGCCGAGTTTGAAGACAAATGCAAAACAAATGAGCCTAACTTATAAAGCAAATTTATAGCATAACCACACAAAGAAAATTATTTCAAGTTACTGTAGAATAGATTACCTTGACTATACATCCTATTGAAAGATATTCTAAAGAAAATAAGAACTATAAAGAAATTTTAAACTAAATTTGGTAACACTGCTGCTGCTGTTGTTAATACCGATGCAAGATTATCTTCAAATTAATGTGTGAATACTATAGGATAGAGCAATTATTTTAATGTTAATAACAGATTTCCACATAAGAAAAAGGAAATATGAGTACTAAATTAAAGTTAATAACAGCTCCATACCATTTCCTAACCCTACTATATTAAATCTGAATTGGAGATAACAATATGAACTTATGGTTTAAATATACACATGTTTTCCCAATTTGTCCACTGAAGGGGACCAGTAGCAATGAAACTTCAAGAACAGTAACATCTAGTGACCAGTTTTTGATATCTAAATGCCTTTCCCACTAAAAAGAACCAGGGTTCTTTAGCACAATGGTTTATTTCAAATCTGGATAAAAGCACATAAGGTAAATCCTGAACATCTTGTGCCAGAAAACAAACCAACATTTGAAGCTTAGCTCAAAGACTACTGGATTCTCGTCAAAAGGAAATGAGAGCTGGCTTTACTAAGAATTCCCACTGGCCACACTTAAGACTAACAAACAACAACTAAGTGCATGAGTCTGTAATGATACTGAAGGAACAGAAAGCTGGGGAAGTCAGGCAAACAGGTAGAAGCAGAGTACACCAACTCTGATTTCTGAAGACTAGTCATTCAAAAGAAAGAATGAAGCTTTTATCTTGTCTTTCTAGTAGGACTATACTTTAAGATAACTGAATATGCTGGACTAATGAGGAAAAGCTCTTTATTTTACAAAAGACTATTGGATAATACATGTAGAAAACAATATAACTAGAAAGTAATTTTTGCAACTCCTAATGAAATAACTGAGTCAGATAACAATAATCATCAGTGGATCCTAAAGCCTGGCAAACAACTGGTTATTTGCATGGTACCAAAATATCACCAGTTAACTAAGTCACTTATTAATAGAAATATATGGCTATTTGCCCCTTAATCATGCATGAAACATGGGACTACCAGACATTCCATCTCTTGAAGTGATGCAACATAGGGTATTAAAGTACAATGGATTATGGATGGAGTATTCTTTTTATTTTTTTAAAATTTTTTAATTAATATATAATGTATTATTAGCCCCAGGGGTACAGGTCTGTGAATCGCCAGGTTTACACTTCACAGCACTCCCCATAGCACATACCTTCCCCAATGTCCATAACACAACCACCCTCTCCCTACCCCACCCCCGCAACCCTCAGTCTGTTTTGTGAGATTAAGAGTCTCTTATGGTTTGTCTCCCTCCTGATCTCATCTTGTTTCATTCATTCCTTTCCTACCCCCCAAAACCCCCACATTGTCTCTCAACTTTGGATGGAGTATTCTTATCAACAATGTTTAATCTGACATATCCAAGGCTTCAAAGCTTTTAGTAAATACAATGAATAGAAGAATAAGCAAAATTACAAAAAAAAAAAAAAAAAGGTAAATTTTCAACATTTTCACAGAGGAAAACAAAACCCAGGAGATTCTATGAATATTAAAGACTTAATGACATATAGCATATAAATATAATGCAGGGTCCTTGACTGGATCCTGGAACAACTGAGGAAATGTGAATATGGCCTGGACATTAGATAATGTAAGGCAATTATTGTCCCTTTTGTTAGATGTGAAAAAGTTAGTGTTATGTAAACAAAAAAAGGCTTTGTTTTTTAGAAATGCACACTAAAATACTAAGGGAAGAAATGTCTGCAATTTATTCCTACAAGGAACAGATGAAGCAATAATGCAGAATGTTAATAAATGTTAAGTATTAATCCAGGAGATGGCTGTTCATTATATTATCCTCTCTTCCTCATATTTCAAAGTTTTTATAGAGCAAAAAAAAAAAAAAAAAAAAAAAAAATCAGATGTACCTTAAATCGTTGCAAACGTCCAATTTTTTCACCAACTTCAGCTTCCATTGCTATCAATTCATTCTTCTGTTTCCCATTTTCTTTCCTAAGCTGTCGCTCCATTTCTACTAAAGTAGTATACTGTCTTATGAGTGACTTTTCATTCACTTGCAGGACTGTGATTTTTCTACTATTTTCTGAAAGTGTTTTTTTCATTTCATCTGAATCCATCTGAAGAGCACTGAGCAAATTCTGCACAAAGACACATTTATATTACTTGTTGAATGTAGCTATCTTAGTTGGTACAATATTGTACACTGATTTTAAAAGAGTTTTACTTACATTATATTCTTTTACTTTTATAGCATCTTGCTGGATTTGATCCTCTAGTTTTTTCTTTTCCTCTCTTACTGTTTCAGATTCTATTTTCCAGGCCTCCTTTTCACTTCCAAAAAAATAAAAATGACAATATAATAAAACCTAATAAAATATTTAACTACAGGAAAACAAGAGGCATCACAGCTCCTGGTATCTGGTAACAGAGTATCTCAAAATTCCATTTGACAAGGATTTAGCCTGGAAGTTCTATTTTTATTAAATAAATGCAGTGTAAAGAAATTATTTTATCTATCAAGTTACTTTCATTATTCCATGAGTCACAACTCTACAACTGTTACAGTATAACAAATGAAGCTGAATCTTACAACATTTTATTAAAAACAGAAAACAAATAGGAAAATAATCAACACTCCAAACTAATTCTGGAAATCAGTTCTCAATATTCTGACCCTACTCTTAAAACTTAAGGGTTAACCAGTTGCAAAATACTTAGAATATAAACAACAGTAGTAATCATTTGATTTAAATGAAGGTGTGTAAGACACTGTTGCTTACCTGAGAGACATTCTACAGTCACCTACAATCTGGCTGGCATAAACAAATTATAATGGCACCACTCTCTTTGCCACTGAATGGTTGAGACTTGAACGTATGACTTGGACAGCTCATTAGCCCAATTCTGGCTAATGTGATCTGAGTCAAAGTCTGCTAGTTAGAAGGTTCTGGAAAAAATTTTTTAAACTAAAAATAGAAAGTTGTGTGGAAAAAAAATATGTCTCTTCTACAGTGGGCATGGTTTCCTCTTCCTTGAACTCCTGCATCTATTTTATAAACTGTAATAGAAGATAATGACAACCCTTAAACGTGGCCTACCCTATAATTAGCTTTGAGTTTCTTGTTAGATCACATAATAATTACACTTCGTATTTAAATCACCGTTAATCTGGTATTCTAACGACTTGTAAGAAAATTATTGGGCTGATATAGATGAAATAGCAGAGATAAGGAGAAAATATTAGTTACCAATGAAAATATATCAATAATGATGACAGTAATGATGAAGAATGCTGACATTTACAAAATGTTCATGTGCCAGGACATTTGCAAAATATTCATATCTGAGCATTTTCATGTAACAATTCAATTAGATTTTGTAATAACCCTATGAAAAAGGCATTACTATCTCAGAAATTCATAGATAAGGAAACTAAGACATAAAATAGAATGGAAGAGGCACGAGGAAAGGATAAAACAAAGTATTTTCTTACATTTCTTTCATTATTAGTAAGAATATGCTGCAATTACATTACAAAAGCTTTGCTAACACTTATACCTTAGATATTCTTTATATAATAAGCTTTGCTGATGACGAATTACTGCAAATTTTCTGTTATAGTCTTCAAGAGAATCTTCTAAGGTCTTTAATTTATTTTCTTTACATTCTAGTTCCTAAAAATTGGTTGAGAAATAAGAATGCAAAAAGAATCAGAATATATTTTAAATTGGAAAGTATAAATTCATACTTTGACAAGATTATAGAAAAATATATAAAAGAGAATATAGTTATCCACTTCATTAGCAGCACAGGTAAGTTCTATAATGTATGGGACATCTTAGTTTAAGCATATTAAAGGAGGCAATATGTATAAAGAGAAGTACTATAAAACTGGTAAAATTATTTGTATCATATTTGATAATTTCAGTACCCACATAAATGATCAGATCCAGTGGTTATGGACTTCCTCTAGTCACTCAGCCTCACATACACTTTTGTGAACATACTTGTTCATGCCTCCATTCAAACAACTCTTTGCAAATACTTCATTTTATAGACAAAGAAAGGGACTTAGAAAGATTAACTCAACTTTAAAAAGCTCATAAAACTACACTTGGTAACCACTGCTGAGCACATATGGCAATCCTGGTGTCAGGTGCCTTATACACATGCAAATCCAAAACTTAAAAAGTTAGTCTTGCATGGCTCCAAAGGCCTTGGCTACATCTATCACTCTTAGGGGATTGGGAGTCCAAGTACATGTTTTGTTTTGTTTTGTTTTTTTAGTACATGTTTTGCTATGAACAGGTTTTCAGATTCCCAATTGGTGCTCTCTAATCTGCCAAAATGCCTTTCATTTTTTTTTTATATAAAGATGAAAAAAAGCAATGTTTTTCAAATATAATACACAAATACAAAAACATTTTTCAAATACAAAAACAAGTATTATTTAGTAATCATCACTCAGGTATATTCACAAAGGAATCATCTAGGAGATGGAAACAGTAGTGTTAATAATCAAAAACATATTTTCATTCATTCCAAACACATTTTCGTAATTATATTTCAAATGAACATGATGTTACGGGCATTCACACTTCAAATGAAATAATTAAAAGTATCTCTCATTAGGCCATTCATAATGACCACAATATAGGCAGCAAAACTGACAAACCCAGGGCAAGCACTACCCTTTCTAATTTACTAATGAATTAACCAACACAAGTTTAAAGGGAAGAAATACATTAAAGACAATTTGATTTAAAAACTTTCTCTTGTAGTTAAAATAAAAAAGGAACCATTTAATCATTTCACTAAAAATTGTATCAGACTTTATTCACTTGAATTGCTTTTCCAACCAGCACTAAATAAAAGGGCTCCTCTATTTATACATTACCACCTTAGCTACATGTCATTCTACCTGTTAATCATATATTTCATGACACGTATGTGCACAAAATATGTCAGCATGCTTCTTATACAGATGAATGGAACAAACTGCTTTCATTCATAATATTCCATTTAATATCAAAATCCAATAAAAATATATCTCAATGATAATATTCTAAGAACACTCAAAGGAATATATGAAGAAACATACTATCAATAGCTTTTGTTATTGAGATGCAAAATTTTTACTACCTGTAAGATATGTATTAAATATTCATTTTGAGAATTAATAATATTGGCACTAGATGGTGCTATCCCATCAGGTAAGTCCACTCCTTTAAAAACAACATTTGATCCTTCTGATTGCCGTAAAAGAATGATCTCTTTTTCAAGATGATCTACCTGGAAACAAACAGTTTATAAATGAGAGCCGGTAACTTTTTCTTCCTACTGAGTATTTATATATATATATAATATAAATAAATAAAATATAAAAGTATAAATTTAAGAGCCGGTAACTTTTTCTTCCTACTGAGTATTTTCAAAAAGTAAATGTATGAATGCCCTACCAGACATCAATTAAACCATACTTTAAATTTTATTTAGAAACACCTATGTATAGACTTAGAATTTTTGTATTCTTTTATATTATAAAAGGTACTTATTTTCCACTTATTTAGGAAAAATCCAAAAAGGAGTTTTCTTAATGTTGAATTAATTCAAGAAGCATTTTCTGGGGCGCCTGGGTGGCTCAAGCCTCTGCCTTCGGCTTAGGTCATGATCCTAGGGTCCTGGGATCGAGCCCCACATCAGGCTCTCTGCACAGCAGGGAGCCTGCTTCCCTTCCTCTCTCTGCCTGCCTCTCTGCCTGCCTGTGATCTCTGTCTGTCAAATACATAAATAAAATCTTTAAAAAAAAAAAAAAAAGAAGCATTTTCTCAGTCTTTTAAAAAAAATTAAAAGTTTCATATTAAGAGTATGTTCGTAATGCTTAGCATTTTCTATTATTTATTCATATTCTCACCTTTAAATTTGCTTTTGCCAACTGCTGAGAATAACTGATCGCCTCCTTCCGAGATTCCCTGAGCTCCTGCCTTAATTCTTCATTTCTTCCAGTAAGTTGGTCAACTTGGGCTTTCAAATGCAGATTAGCATCAAAGATTCCTTCTGCATTCTTTGATTCTATAGCCTAATAAATTTAGATTATATTGAAAAAGTGTGAAGCAAAATACTAAAATCATAATAAGAAAAAAAACTACCTTTTAAATAAAATTCCCATTTAGGCATTTTACTCTTCACTGACAGGCATAATTACAAAATATGCCAAAACCATTTCTTATTTGCAAATCTAAATTCATAAAACTCTGGATTAACTTACATCAGTATTCCACGCATAGTAATTACCTCGCTATAACATTTAACATTTAGCTAATTTTAGTAGGCTGCTGGACTAGAAAAACAACTGGAAGGCAGTAAGAGGATTAGGGTTCAAATCTTAACCAATCTCTTACTAGCTCAGCAAGTGACTTAAATTCTTTAAACCTTAGTTTCCTTATCTCTAAAGAAGAGGAAATAATGTCACATCTGCCCACTTTAGAAAGTTTTTATACAGTCAAAATGAGATAATTTATATGCAGATACTTTGAAACTATGCAGCACCCATATTTAAAGCACGATCAGAGGACTGAAATAGTTGCTACATTTAATTAAGTGAATTCTTCATTGCTTCCTCTCCACACAGTTGAAGCATATATGACAAAAAGGCAAAGTATGGTAACAAAGTATTATCCAAAACGGCTGGATAAGCAAAAATAGTATGTCAAATATTAAAATATTACCAAAAATGCTTCATTCATCCTAATTTGCCAACAATGGCATACAAAAATATACATACACCCCAGTACACATCGACAGAGTACATACATATAAATATATTTGCATTTTAAAGAAATTATATATAACAAAACTGCTAACTGCAAAGTAAAGAAAGCTTCAGAAAACAAGGCAAAGACAAAGAAGGTTAGTGATCCAGTCAACTTGAGGCAGAAGTTTTATGGAAGTAAGCTTTAACCCTCAAAAGACTGAGGCAGGGATCATATGGAATAAGAAATTATACTAATTCAAAGGGGATACCAGGAAGACAGAAGTAAGTAGAAGGAGGTACTGTGACAGACATCAAGGTAGCCTTGTCCGCTGTCTTGCTGAGAACAAGCACCATGTTGTCTATGTGCCCTTTTCTTAAAATGAGATTAAAGGGTGATTAGAGGTACTGAAAAATAACCTGTGGCAACAGAAAGTGAAATGAAGTACATAATCAAGAAATATCTCAACTAAAGTGTCACTGATTCTGAAGATTTCTTACAGCAGGAATTGTGAGGTCATTTGTGAGTTACAGACATGGCATATCAATCAGAAAAGAATGACAACCCAGGACAGAAGCAGGTGAAATCTCTGGAAACAGTGATCCTGGCAAGACCAGAAACTCAACTGAAACAGAAGAAGTTAGAATTTCCTGCTCTATCTGTTCTGTTTGTATTTGGTCACTATGTGGAGTTTCCCTTGGAAAATAGTTTGAGTTAGACACACTATCAATAGTGAGTAGCATCATAGATGAAAGATGTTCACAGAAAAAGCATAAAGAATCATTTTAGACACACAAAATAGCAGAGGCAAACAAAGTCACCAACAGGAGAAGGAACATAAAAATGAGTAACATATAAAGAGAATTAAATGGTTCTTATAAATTTTGTCAAAATGATCTTCCTGCCTCAGAAGTTTTGAACATACCAGTATCACTCTTCCTCTCTGCTACAATACAGTGCTGCTAAGAACAAGTGTTCAACTACTGACTAATTCACCATAAAAAAAGCAATTCAACAAATAACATTTTCTTGGGAAGCACAAATTTGGGAAGCAATAATATATGCTAAGTATGTTCAGATTATGTAAACAATTTATTTAAATATTAATAATTTAAAATGTATATATTATTCAAGTTTATGTAACAATACTGTAGAATGCTCAAACCTCTATATAGTAGATATAAATAGACTATTATTTGGTGGCTAATATTTTTCCTGTAGCAATGCTTAAGGAATTTACAATATTCCTACTACATCCTGTTACACTTCTAGGTTTCTGGCATAAGGTCCTACCAGACTACCTTCCCACACTTAACAAGGTTCTAGAAAATACACAAAAGAAAGTGGATTTTGGAGAGGACTTAAAACTTGAAAGACAGAACCACTGACAAGTGCATTTTACATGTTGGGGGAGGGTGGTGCTATAGGGAAGGGACAGGCTACAGTTGCAGTGACCTGTCATCTTTCTGGCCAAGAAAACCAGAGACAGAGCCCAAAGTCTGGAAAGTAAGACTGGAATTCCAGAAAGAAAATAACCAGCAAAAAGGAACTCCAAATTCTGTTAAAAACTCTGCCAGGCTGACCTTTTAAATGGAAGAATTGAGACGTTAGAGGAAAGTATCAGTGATCTTAAAAAAGATAAATAGCAATTACCCAATCAGGAGGAGAAAATATATAAAAAATAGGGGGAAAATGAAAAAAGCCTCAAAAACCTGTGGACACTATCAAAAGATCTAATATGTGTCACTGGAGTCCCAGAGACAATGGGACAAAAAAAATAACTGAAGAACTAAAAAAGAGGAAACTTTTCAACTGTAGTGATTAGCACAAGTAAACAGACTGAAGAAACTCAGCAAACCCCAAACAACATACACACATACAAATATATGCATGCACACACATACCTACACACACACCGATGCACACTATAGTGAAACCGGTGAAAACCAAGTAACAGAGGAAGTTCTGAAAGCCTGAGAAATTGACATGTAACAAACAGGGGAACAGTGAACAGTGACTCAAATGACTATAAATGTCTCACCAGAAACAATGAAAGCCAGAGAACAGTTGAACAACATCTTTAAAGCAGGAAACAACAAAATAAAACCTATGTGGAAAAAACTTACATTAACTAGTCTTTCAAGACTAGGGATGATTAGAGATGTTTCTCCTCCTTTAACATCAGGATCTTTTTGCATTTCCTTAATAGCTTGCAATATTTCTTTCATACCTTCTTCCAGCTGCTTATTTTCTTCAGCTAATTCTTTTACTAAAATGACATATTTTTCTCATTCAATGAGTACCATCTTCACAACTTACACTACTCTATACAAATAACAAATATATCACATATAGAAAAAATACCCATTTGGAAATGCCAAAGTAAATAAATGTACAAAAAAATCACCTATAAATCCAATGTGTGAATAGTTGAATTCAATGATACACCTATTTAAATCATGTGCATATATGTTTCATTGTTGAAAGAAATCATAAACATGCTTTGTCTTCCCTTCATTAAACATCTTTTAAATTCATTTTTTAACTCCAAGTTCATTAAACAAAAAAGAAAAACTGACTCATTTATCACCACAAAAAATTCCCATTATAACTTTGAAAATGAATATAGCAAGGCAAACCAAATACATGAATGAGAGACACTGAAGCTTATATATTACGGAGGTAATTAAAGTTAAAACAGAGTAGAAAACAAGAATGTTTTAAAGTCCTTTTAGATCCATAATTTTTGGTATAGGATAAATAAGTACAGAAAAATAAGAAACAGTAATAACTTACATTTATTCTGAAATTTGGTTATTATTGTTCTACCTCTTTCTAAATCTCTTTCCTTTTCAATTAGTTCTCTTGAAAGAAATTCATTCTGTATAGAACACAAAGAATAAAATTGATTTTTTTAAACAAAATATCACTATAGTTTTCAAGTTAAAAAATTTTGACTAATTGAGTTATAACACACCAGAGATAAGCTATTACAGTAGTAATAACAATAAAACCCAAAAGGTAAAACAGCTGGTAGTCTTGCTCCCACTTTCTCCCTTTACCCACTCCCACAGCAAAAGGCAAAGAAATATAATGAAAGTTTTTGTCTTTAGTACCACAATCATCTCTTTTAATAGTCTGCCTTTATACTACCTGTTCTGCCTGGGTTCTATGACGTTCAAGTTCTATTTCTGCACTTCTATTCTGTGCTTCCTTGACCAATAAATCCTGTGCTATGACTTCATTCTAAAGGAATAATTAATAAATTAGGAAAGTCAATGATTTCACGTCAATGATTTCACGTCAAACTCACTGCATTTTTAAATTTTTAAAAAATGTGTATAAATTTATGTTATGTGCAAGCATAAAAAAATTCTTATTACAATTATTACTTAGAGAACTTTGTTAGAAAGTCATTAAAAAAAAAAGTTAATAAAAAAAGTGATCTCAGTAATGGAATCTGGAGGAAAGCTCACCTGAGATCTAAGAAATACTAGTTCTCTCCGTAGCTGTTCTATAAGATTTTCAAGTGGATCTACCTGAGATGATTTTGATTGTGTAGTAATAGGCACATGGTCCGGAAGATTAACATCAAGTTTACTTTTCAAAATCTCTGTCTGCAAAGGCACTTCACTCTTTCTTTGATCTTCTTTCAAACTGGTATCAGCATATTTTATTTGGTTATGAACCTGTTCATCTTCTGTTGTTGCTACTTGTGATTCATCCATGTCAGCTCTATTATCATGAATTTGTTCACAAAATATTGCAGATTTCTGCCTAAGTGATAACTTCTGGATTAAGTCTGAAGCTGTTGATAAGGCCTGTAAAGATGAACTGCTTTTCTGTGTGAAACTAGTCTTCTCAAGTGCCTGACAGCTTCTTGACACTTTCTTCATAGAGTAGTCAGAAAGAGTGTATAAGTAGTCATCTATTTCTTCATGCCTCTCCCTATTAAAGCTATTGACTAATGATTCTAGATTTCTTAAAGACTGTAGACATGGTGCTTTAAAAATCTCCTTTATTATAATGGTTTCTGGAGGTGAATTATTATCTTTTACTTGTACAGATGAAGAAGGTTTAGTTAGAGAGACAAAAGGATCCACTTCACTTTCTACACTATGTTGAAATTCAGACAACATTCTTGATAATGATCCTATGGTGACATTCTCCTCTGGTTCATTCTGATATGACTGTGGAAAACCAAATGATGGTCTCCTATGCGGCAGCTCTATTTTATCTGAACTCCTAATCTGTATTTAGAGTAAATAAAGTCTCATTAATCAATCTTTGGATCAACAGGTTATTTAAACTTAAAAAAAAAGTTATTTAACAACTATAAAAAGAAGCAATGTCTAAAATCAGGTAACTGGGGAAGAAATGAAAGCACTAATAGTAACATTTTTCTTCTATTCTCTTTGCCATAACAATACTGTTTACCTTTGATTGAGCTTCACTCATATTTTTGAGGCTTGCAAAATCGAATTTCCTTTCTCCTATTCTATTTTCTTGAGAAAAGTTTTCGGTTAGGTTCAGGTCCTCAACAGTTAATCCTACATATAAAAGAATTAACAAATTAGAAAGATAAAATAACTCTCTTATTATTCTAATTCTTAGGAAGTAAAATCAAGGGCTTTTTAAAAAGATTTTATTCATATATTTGTCAAAGAGAGAAAGTGAGTGAGCACAGAAGCAGGGGGTGCAGCAGGCAGAGGGAGAAGCAGACTCCCTGATGAGCAAGGAGCCCAATGTGGGACTCAATCCCAGGACCCTGGGATCATGACCCGAGCTGAAGGCAGACATCCAACCGAATGAGCCACCCAAGCATCCCAGTAAAATCAAGTTTTAACTCAAACAAAAGGTAGAATATTTCCAAAATCCTTGATTCCCATGTAGCCCATACAACCTCCTGATTTAGTTCACTTTTAATATTAATAATATGAGAAACAAATATGACTTTTATCTTCTCTTTAATTCTTTACACATTCTACACTTTAATATAGTAAGTACTGAAGTAGTTTAGAGGCATATAAAATAGATAAGAATCATGAATGAGTAAACTGGTTAATACATTAATAATTTAGGAAGTTTTGCCATCCTAGAAATTTTTTGATATATTATAGAGACTGTGATGATTAAAAAAAAATCAAAATAAACAAACCAAAAACAGAACAAAGCAACAAACAAAAAGCCCTTCATTATTCAAAAACTTGTGGACTTGGGTGAAGTTAAAAAAAATTCCTTCTCTATGATCTTCTTAGAAAAAGGCACTACAATTGCTATTACAAAACTTAACCAACTGCTCCCTTGATATCAAATAAGATAAAAATGTTAACTTTTATTCAATAAAACATTGCTTTCACTTAATAAAGAATAATGTACAAAGAAAGTTTTCAATGTACTGCTCTTAAGGAAGATATTAACAGCAACATATACCAATATAGAAATTACTAAATATCATCATTATTGATCATAGCATATTGGGATTGTGTGGGAATTAAAAGACTATACTGTAAAGTTTTCAAAAGTCGATGATTCTGAAGTTTTGTTCAATTATTTCATTGTGTTTTTTCTGTTTTTGCCTGTTTCAGATTAAGGACAGAAATCAATGATAATTAAATACTCTTCATCAGGCCATTATTTCATTTATTAAACTTGCAGCAGAACCATTATAATATATATAAGATACAAAAAATTTCAGCTCCAGACAATTCATTTTCCAATGATTCTTTCAAGGATTTGGAATAACTGCATATACCTGAAGCTGCAGCTCTTTTTCCTCTTTCTTGAGCCATCTGGCGAATTTTTTTTTTCAGATCCAGTCGTTCTTCCTCTAGACTTTCAATCTATAAAGAACAAATTATTAGTATTTCTTTTGGTTCAACCAGAAAATAACTAATTGACTATCATACTTGCCTCTTTCAAAAGAATCTGGTTTTCAGCTCTGTACTGCTGCTGTTTTAAGCTTTTACTATTTCTAAATTCAGTTAAATCAATCATTGTCTTCGGTTCGAGGCCTAAAATAAAAAGCAATATAATTAAAAACTTACCAACATTCAAATGAGCTATAAAAATTCACAAAGCAATTGGTTATCATCAACCAAATGGTTACAATTTATTCAGCCAGCATCACTCAAGAATGAGGTACTTTTTGTGCAAGAATTTCCATATATTTGAACTATAACCTTGTAAGTCAACATAATTTTATCACAATTATTAATAGAAATCCTGACAAAATATATCAGGATCTGTCTTCTTCTCCATGTTAGATTGTCATGAAAGTACTAGAATGTTATTAATTCAAAACAGAAGTTATGGAATAAAAGACTTGCGCTCAATTCCCACTTTCAATTATTAACGAAGTTGTAGGAATAATACTGCATTTCTTTTTCTTTCTTTCTTTTTTTGGCTTGTTGTCAAGGTGTTAAAAAATTAATCCGTATAAAGTACTTAGTCCAGGGGCGCCTGGGTGGCTCAGGGGGTTAAGCCGCTGCCTTCGGCTCCAGTCATGATCTCAGAGTCCTGGGATCGAGCCCCGCATCGGGCTCTCTGCTCTCTAGGGGAGCCTGCTTCTTCCTCTCTCTCTGCCTGCCTCTCTGCCTGCTTGTGATCTCTCTGTCAAATAAATAAATAAAATCTTTAAAAAAAAAAAAAGAGTCTCTTATGGTTTAAAGTACTTAGTCCAATGCCTGGGACATAGTAGTCATTATTAATATCAGAATCAACTGTATTACCACATGAGTCTGATGCCGCCACTGTTCCTGTCTCTTAACTTACTATAACTAAGTAGATATGAAGATTGTCTTAAGCAAGTATAAGACAAGATCTGGAAGCTTTAAAATACAAAAGGGACATCTGGGTGGCTCAGTCAGTTAAGTACCTGCCTTCAGTTCAAGTCATGATCTCAGGTTCCTGGGATGGAGCCCACGCTGGACTCGTGGCTCCGCAGGGAGACTGCTTCTCCCTCTGTCCTTCTCACTGCTGGTGTGCGTGCTCTCTCTCTCTCTCTTTCTTTCAAATAAAATCTTTTAAAATAAAATATAGGAAATCTGGTGTTTGTGGGAGCTATCTAATTGGCTCAGTCAGCTTCAGCAACTTCCAGTTTGAAGTCAGCTGTGATCCGGTAGGTAAAGTTGATCGGAAGGCTAACTTGGGGTACTGGCATGATTTCTGTGTCCTACTTAGATATGTTTTCATAAATAAATCATCTTCATAAAAATTTTATTTTTCCTTCCTATAGAACAGTTTTCACAAATGATCACTTAACTCTAAGAAAGCATTAATTGGTATTTACCAAGTATAATGAAATCAATATTCAGATTTTTATTTTCACTTCAAAGTAGCAATTTAGATTGGACTGTGTAACCATCCCTCAGAACTACATACTGCTTAAAATATAACCTATGAGAAATTATACTAGTTACCAAGCATGCTTAGATAAAGCCTTAAGAAAAACATGTACTGGCAACAGGCCTCTGAGGGACTGGACCATACATCCTTGAAGCCCAGCAGCTGGGGATGCCTGGCTTGCTCAGGGCAACGCCGCCTGCTTCATTTTTCCATTATCTCCCCTTCTCCGGAGCATCAGCAGTTAGTCAGACAATCCTTTCGTTTGGGCTTAGCTCACTACAGGTCATGTACTACGTAACCAGACATATTTTGCCTTTCTTCTTACATATTTACAAGACTCATGGTCAATGTGTAATCTACTCCAGCTTTGTTGATTGTTACCCACTTTCTAATAAATATGAGACCGAGGAGTTGTTCGGGGAGACAGCCTTTTCTACTGTGGTCCCCTGCTACCATTCTCTTGCAGCTGATTTGTTTGTGCCTCATTCTTTTTCCATGTGCTGTCAGGAGGTGGCAGGACTGTCATAATTCAATATGCAAATGAGTAACACTAAATGAACTATTTATTGAAATCAATAAACTCTCAAGCTATATTTACTAATTACTTCTTAGAATCAATAGTAACCTTACAATACTCAACCAAAGTTAAATTTAAGCAGCATAAATCATAAAAGTACTTAACCAGTACTTCCAAATGTCCTCACGAATTCATCTGAATGAGAGTATTTTGCAAACCAAATGGGTCATACAGACCCTAACTTTGTTGAGAAAAAGGAAGGGGGGAAGTTAACTTCTAATACGTAGTATTAGTTTAGTAGACTTTCAGTTTTTAAACAAGGAATTGTTTCTAAGCAGTTTTTAAATAAGCAATTACTTGAAAAGATGCCAGACTGAATAAAGCAGTGTTCCAGGCCAGCCCACCCATATCCCAAACCCATTAAATCCCTAGTCCCACTTCAACCAGAGCAGATCCACTTTTGTTTTAAATATGTTTACAGAAGGGTTTATTTGGGGGGAAAAAGTACACTCAACTATTTAAAAATAATAATACATGAACAAAAAAAATAAAAAATGACTTGACAATTAGGACTGATCAAACTATTGATCGTAAAGGATGACTTACCCACACGCTCCCTAAGAGCCTCATTTTCATCAAGGAAATCATTGATCTTCAACTCAAGTTTATTGATTTCCTTTGTCAATACTTCAATCTCTCGATCTCTTATTTTAATTTGGCTTTTACAATTCTTTATTTCAATCACAGCATCTTCTAAACCATATATTCCCTGAAAAATATCCAGTCTAAGTATAATGTAGTTTATTTGAATAAATTATCAAATTTATTTTCTTATTAAGTATGAGGGGAAGTATACATATATGTAAGATTTTTGTCATGAAACTGTGCTTTTTATTGTGCTTTTATTTTTTTTTTAAATATTTTATTTATTTATTTGACAGATAGAGATCACAGGTAGGCAGAGAGGCAGGCAGAGAGAGAGAGAGAGGAGGAAGCAGGCTCCCCGCCGAGCAGAGAGCCCGATGCGGGGCTCAATCCCAGGACCCAGGGACCATGACCCGAGTCGAAGGCAGAGGCTTTAACCCACTGAGCCACCCAGGCGCCCCTTTATTGTGCTTTTAAAAAACAAATCCAGTAATATGATGGAAAATGGAACTGCTGGAACTTCCCAGTATAGCATCCTAATGACAAAGTGACTCAGAGAATGACATATAAAACATTTAACAAGGGGCGCCTGGGTTCAGTGGGTTAAGCATCTGACTCTTGGTTTCGGCTCAGGTCTGATCTGAAGGTTGTGAGATCAAGCCTAAAGCGAGTTCCACACTGGGTGTGGAGTCTGCTTAAGATTCTCTCTTTCCCTCTTCACCACCACCACCCTGCTCTCTCTCTCTCTCTCATTCTCAAAATAAATAAACAGATAAACAGACAAATAAATAAATAAATATAAAATTAGTGAATGTTGAGGGAAATTGGAAGGGGAGGTGAACCATGAGAGACTATGGACTCCGAAAAACAACCTAAAGGTTTTGAAGGGGTGGGGGGTGGGAGGTTGGGGGAACCAGGTGGTGGGTATTAGGGAGGGCACGGACTGCATGGAGCACTGGGTGTGATGCAAAAACAATGAATACTGTTATGCTGAAAAGAAATAAAAAAAAAATTAGTGAATGCTGATGGTGTATAAGACCATGCTAGGTAATTCTGGGGTTATGAAGATAAAGCAAATGTTCATGCCATCTCCAGGGAGCTTCATGCCCACCCCCCAAATAAACAAACTAAAAACACTTAACAAAATATAGGAAAGGAATAATAAGAGTGAATCAGTAATAGCATTAGAATATACGAGTCATTAGTTGCCTTAGTGGTAATGAGATTTAGAAATACAAAAAGTACAAAGTAAGTACTGTGTGTTGGCACAGCAGGCAGCAAAACTGTCCCTGAAGTAACTTCCGGCAAATAAGCCAGTGGTGTCACATCTACGATGCCGGCACAGTGACACCACTTACAGAGAAACTAAACTTGCGGTCTCAACAAAGCTGATGATCTGGGCAAAATGTTTTGATCAAATGGCCAGAAAACGATTCTCCGGCTGAAAAGTAAATGCTGCTCTGACGTTTGAATAGGGTAGTACAAACCAACCAAGATAACCTTTATCATAAAACACTTCTGGAACGTTTTTGAAGGTAAACGGTAACGGCACAGAACAGTCTAACTGTGAGTGGCAAGAATAATCTAAGCTCATTGACTGACAAGATAAAAATACATACCGATTCATAATCTTTTAACCGCTTTAGCGTCTCAACTAGTTCTTTATCCTTTTCCCTAGCATCAGCCTCAGCCAGTTCAGCTGTTCTCTCAGCCTCTTTAGTTTTCTCTTCTAACATCTGAACCTTAGACTGAATTTTCATATAATGAGCCTGCTGGGAAAGAGTTGAAGCACCTACAGAGTAAAACAAAAACAAAAACAAAAACAAAACCGCATGAATTAATTAAATTGATTACTTACTCCTTTAAATCCCTGATTCCAATACGAGAAGCAGGAAAAGTGGTATGTCACTTAAAAAGTCTCTTTATTATTATTTTTTTATATTTGAAAAGTAAAATTTGTTTTCATCTTATTGACAGGACAAGCTTAAAAAGTTCAATAAAATCTTAGCTGAATGGCTACAGATTATATAAGATTGCAAAACACAGTGCTTTACAAAGAATGATCATTGTGGCAAAAACCACTAGCTATCTGTTCCCACTGTTCAAACTTTGTCCACTCTAACAGAAGAATGCAATTTTGGTTGGACACATGGCCACATGAAATAAAGACTAAATTTCCAGTCACCCCAGCAGCTAGTTGTGGTCATGTGACCAATGGGATACAAGCAGACAAGCCATGTATTTCAGGAAATGTTTTTAAAGGAGAGGAGTGAATCTTTTCTCTTTCCTCCTTCCTGCTAGATGGAATACAGATATTAAGTCTGGAACTCAAACATGGAGAACATGAGCTGGATACCACATGATGAGATAGGCAGGGCAGCAAGATACAGGATGCCTGATATCCCATATTTGAGCAGGTTATCACACCAACCCCAAACTATTCACCTCAACTTTATTTGTATCATGGAAAGATACATTTCTATCCTGTCTAAACCGCTGCTATATTTGATTTTTTCTGTTGCCTGCAGCTAAACTTAGTTTTAATAGCTAAAAAATCTCTACTTATATTTTCTTACCAAACCGTTGCTAGACCAAAATATAGCATTCCCATTATCAACACAAATCATTCTTATCCACCAAAAGTGTTCAGTGATTTATAGAGCATGTACTTATGTATAGGCATTGGGCTAGTGTGGGAAAGCATGCACATTTATAAGAAATGGGCCCTGTTTTCTGGAGTGAAAAGCCTAGATGGAGCATGTGAGAGGCTGAAGTGTCCCCAGTGTCCTCCTACTCTCATTTCTTCCATGTGGCCTGCCACAGTATATTTACCTGCCTATCCTTTAGTGTGAGCCATTTGTCTCTTCCTGCCTCCTCCATCTTGCTGTTTGGGATGTAGATGTGAGGGTAAAGTTCCACTTTGCATGAGACAGATGAAGGCAACACCCTGAATTGCCTAATTCTATACTATCACACAAGTGAGAAAAATAAACTTTTTTTTTTTTAATTTTAAGAAATTGAGAAAAATAAGCTTCTCTCTTGATTTTGCCACCATTTTTCAGATCTCTAGTTCTGATAGCTAAAGCTAATCCTAACCAATGGAAAGAAAACACCATTAGCTGTCATATTTACAAGTTAATTTCAAGTATAGAGTATTTCCTAGTAGCCATACCTTCTGTGGACTTTAGGGATCTATGACTAGGGACTGACTGAAATGTCATTAGACAAGACCTCTTTCTTATCTGATAGAAGAGATCAACGGCCACTTTTTCTCCTGGTGGCTGGAATATGCAAAACCCACAGTATCGGTTACCCTTTTAAACAGTTTAAACCATGTCAAAGTATAATTCTAATAAATACATAATACACACTTATAGAAATAAGTATAACAAGCGGGCCTCGTTAGCTCAGCAATCATATTACATTTTTCTAGTCTGCTCACTCTTTCAGATGACGATTTTACAACTTTGTCTTTTCTTCATCTCTCTCCTCATACTTCTAACACATCTTCCCCTATCCTTTCAGCTAAGAACCTTACTTTCTTGTTTCCTGAGCAAAGAGAAGCAATCAGTACAGAAGCTCCACCTGCTCTCACCATCAGGTCATCTCCAGTCACCTGCATCTGTAACTATGCACTCCACCTCCCTTCCTGTCACTACGGATGGATTCTTTGTGTTCCTAAGGCCCACTACCCCACTGGAACACTAGATGCCATCCCAAGGCCTTCTCAAGGATATTGCTCCAGCAGTTCTCTCTCTCTCTCCTGTTTCATCGATGCGTCAATTTTCTTCTTTAATGGATCTTTCTTTTCACCCAGAAGTATGAATATCTCTTCCATTTTAAGGAGAGAAATACTTTTTGTCATGCCCCTTTCCCTTCAAGTCACTACCCCATTTTTCTCCTTCCCTTTATACAGTCCTCCTCAAAGGAGTCTCTAGATTGTTCTGTCATCACTATCCATTTTCTCTTAAACCAAAAGTGACCAATGCTAAATCCACTGGTTAACTTTCAATGCTTGTCTTGATTTATCAGCAGCACTGAATACAGCTCTGAACATGATTGATTATTCTCTTCCTTGATGACATTCCTCATGTGGTTTTTCAGGACTCCACACATTCCTGATTTTCCTCCCATCTAGCCTCCTTTGGTTGCTCCTTTTCATCCCCTCAGCCTCTAAAGTAAAAGCATCCCTGGGCTCAATCTTTGCATTTTTCTTCTTAACATTTGTTCCTTTGATGATCTCAGCCAGCTTCAGGACTTCATTTACCATTTTTAGGCATAAGGTTCCCAAATTTATATCTTGAGATATAAATCTTGATATATATAAAAAAAAAATATATATATATATATATATGCATATATATATATATATATATATATATATATATATATATATATATATATAAATCTTGAGATCTAAATCTTGAGACTGGACTGTTATCCTAAACCTCAGACTTCTATATATACAAGTGCCTATTTATTATTTCCATTCAGATGTGTACTGAGCATCTCAAACTTAACATGTCCTGTTTAACTAAGTACCTGATCATTTCTAAACTTGCTGGAAACAGTCCTTCCCAGTGTTCAGAACAAAAGTTCTGCTGACTCTCTCACACCCTACATCTGATCTGCTAGCAAATTGCGTTTCCATCACCTTCAAAATACATCCTGAACTGACTGCAACAACCCTACTGCTACCCACACGCTCTCAGCTACCAGCACCACTTCGGATTACCCCAACAGTCTCATAATAGGTTTGCCTGCTTCTGTCCTTGCTACTCCTATGATCTACTGCAGACACAGTCTAAGTCAAATTATTTCACTTTCTTTGTGAAACTTTCTTTGGTGCTTCTTCTCACTTAAAATAAAAGCCAAAGTCCTCACGGTGAATTGTTAAGTCGCCATATGACCTGGCCCCTGGTTACCTTTCTGATCTATCTCATCACCTACTACTGCCCCACCTGCCCACTGTTCCAGCCACAAAGGCTTCTTTTTGTTCTTCAACACACTCGGTATATTCCTACTTTATACTATATATGCCTCTCTCTCTATATATGTATATAGAGATATGTATATATATGTATACTATATATGCCTTTATACTTATTCTCACTGTTTAGGGACATCTGCTTGGCTTACTACCTCACTTCCTAAAAGTGTTCAAGTATCTCCTCAATGAGGCTTTTGCTTCACTAAATTACAACCACATCTCCAACGACCACCACCATTATTTCACTTACACACACACACGTTAGCTATTTTCTTTTGTGAGAGTTACGTTAAATGTCATGAACTTGTCATGAATAGTTAGCCTTAATGTGTCCTGCTATAACTACAGTATGTAGTGCTGTGGAAATATAAGACCACTGATGTTTTAGGGGCTTATGTTCAGATGTATTAGGCAAGGTAGTATGTCCCAGGGTAGGGAGAATAAGATGAGACATTAAATTGGGTACAGTTCATTCAAATGTTGACAAGTCAAATGACTTCTGAAAACTACCTACAATGCTGCCACATTGATCAAAATTTTATTCTATTCTTTGTTAATTATTTAAAAACGGGATAAATAACTATACTCAATTATATCGTAATTTTTCATTTCTTTCATATAACTAAGATGGTGATAAAGGTTAATGTAATTTTCATGGCAGAAAAATTACAGAAAGTATCTCCATCACTAATAAACACTAGTAATATATGCAGTTAATAATATACAGTTAATATACATAGTCATTTTTTAAAACAATAAAATTCAAAAAAACCAATAATATATCTATTGACATAATTTAATAAAAATAAAATACTTAAAAATTGAATGGTACATAAAATAACTTTGTATGCTTATTTTTTTATTAACATAAAATGTACTATTTGTTTCAGGGGTACAGGTCCGTGATTCATCGGTCTTACACAATTCAAAGCACTTACCATAACACATACCCTCCCCCAATGCCCATCACCCAGCCACCCCATCCCTCCCATCCTCCTCCCCTCCAGCAACCCTCATTCTGTTTCCTGAGACCAAGAGTCTCTTAAGGTTTGTCTCCCTCTCTGGTTTCATCTTGTTTCATTTCTCCCCTCCCATCCCCTATGGTCCTCTGTCTTGTTTAACTTTGTATGCTTATTAAACATTGAATTACCTTTGTTTCTTTGCAGCTCATTTTTCAAATCTTCAATAATGAAAGTATTTTTTTCCATTTCTTTTGTATATTGTTCTACTTGCTCAGTGAGCATCTTAATTTGACTATCTCGTTCTTGTACACCCTATAAAATATTTTTGAACATTACATATTATTTCTTCATGGATATTAACATACAATTTAAACGTAAGGAAAAAAGTAGATCTTATGTTTATATATATATAATATACATATGTTATATATATAATATATATTTTTTGGGTCAAAACTATGTCCTTTACTACTTTGTATACCTCAACTGCACAATGTTAGACACACTGATGTCACTCTAATACTTACAGATAGATATAAGAGCTAACTAACATCCTGGCAAAGGGAATTCCAGAACTCTCTAATATTTATGGCTTCTTCTGACTCCTTTCATGTTACCCTTCCTCATGACCCACCCATTTCTATCTTCTGCCCTGTGGTACTTCTTTCAAAATACTGTCTCTTGCAATTGTTCTTATCCTCCAAATACTTCCCAAATTTCCCCCTTTCTTCCAGACTATGACTATAAAGCACAGATAATGGAAGTATAACTTCTACATGAGTATATTTGTACTAAAAATAAAATTTAATGTAATACAGCCAAATTATAACGACACTTTTAGCTTTTTTCACATTACACAGGATATTTCAGCACCAACATATAATAAAATAAATGTTAACAACAGGATATGAAGATATACTTAAGTTTCTAAAAGTTTTTAAGTTTCTTATTAAATAATTCCCAATCAAAACAATGTGTCTATTATCTAAATCAACATAGAAAAATACACAAAATAATTCTATTCCTGACTCTAAACTTAATTCTAATTGTTTCTGGTGACTGGACTTCAAAAGACTATTTATATACCCCATAGTGTAAGCCACTAGGTTAGACACATTGTCTACTTCAATAAACCAAATTTTGAAAGGTTTTACCTGTTGTAGAGCTATAACATTACTTTTATCAGCATCAAGTTGGGCATTTTTCAGTTTCTCCCTCAGGTTATGTAACATTTGCTGATATTCAATAATTTCATCATCTTTAGAAGACAAAATTAACTAGATATAAACAACATAGGATCTGTTACATAAGAGGAAAATTAGTAAATCATTTTTCACTTATGGCAAATACTCTAATATATATCATTAGCAAGAAAATACAGGAAATAAAATTCACATTGAAGTGAGTAAGTAACAGCAACTATTTGCATAATCATTGTTCTTTTTGGGTGTACAATCTTAAGTTCAAAGAAGAAATGATTTAAAAATATACAGTATAATTTTTGCTGTTTTAGAAATTCAATCTTTAAACAATCTCAAGCTTTCAAAACTCATTCCTAAATAAGAATTATAAATGCCTTCGTGAAACTACCAGGAAGTTTTGTACAATTAATTTTTATGGAGAAAATCTTAAAATGTCACTGAATGAAGGTGTCCTGTGTTCTTTGCTAGAAGAACCAAATACCAAAATCAATTTATAATTTATAAATTTACCACAGAGCCAATAAAATAAGATTTTCAAGAACTATTTCTAAAATTCATATTGAAAAAACATGTTCACAAGTGTCTAAAAACTGAAAAATGAATGGTTTTTTCAAATATTTAAACATAACAATAACTAAAACAAGGACACATGTTTAGAAAATAGATTGATCAATATAAAGCAGAGAGTCTAAAAATAAATTCAAATCCAACAAGCATGTCAAATGTAATAAAAATGAAACTGTACTTCAGTAGGAAAAGATAAAATGTCCAATAAATAATGTTTGGACAACAGACTAGGTCTGCTGAAACCATACCTCACTCTCCATGCTAAAACTAATTACATATGCTTCAAAGACTTAAATGTAAAAGATGAAACTAGGAGGTACTAAAAGAAAATAGAGAAAATAACTTTATACTCAGAACACTAATTATGACACAAAGTTCCAAAGTCACAAAAAACAATAAACTACAAAATACAAAAAAAAATAAAATATTTCATAGCAAAAAATACCATAGAGTCAAAGACAAGTGTCAAACTGGAGGTATGTATTTGGATATATATGACAACTTGTAGCAATTTAATCTACATCTTTGCAAAATAACAAATACATGAAGATATTCATTATAACGTTGTTTCTAATAGCAAACATCAGTAACCTATTAAATATCACACCATATGCTATCTATTAAATAAATATCTACAAAGAAAAATTACAAAGCCACTAAAAAAAACAAAGCAATAGTGTATATACTAATATAAGTAATTCTTAAAAATATTAAGTGAAAACGAAGTACAGAAGAATACATATACTACCAACTCTCCCCCCAAAATTAAATAGGATGTAAAAACTTTTTTTTCCCAGGGGTCAGTAGCCTCAATCAATAGTCAAATTTGGTCTGCAGCTTGTTTTCGTCAAGTTACACTGCAAAACAGCCTTGCTCATTCATTTATGTATGGTGTATGTCTGCCTTCATGTTATATAACAGAGTTTAATTACACCAGAGGCCAGATGGTCTAAAATATTTACTCTCTGCACTTCTTATAGAAAGGATACTGACCCCTGATTGATTTGATAGTGCATCATTGCCACTGCTACTGCTTTTGTTTAAAATATAGGTTACCTGAACTTCCCAGATAAACAAATCCAAAGAGCCAACAAGATTTATGAGCTCTGTTAGAAACAATGACTACAGAAGTGATAGCTTTTAAAATTAGATTTATTCAGAATTGTTTTAGACTTTTTCCAAAATATATAGTCATCATAATCCTAGCTTCTGACACAGTAAGGTCAGAGAATTTGGTTGGGGTTGGAGAGTGGAGAGGAGCAAGAAAGGTATATTATGAAAAACTTCTCAGACGATTCTAAAGGTCCCTTTCTTTATTCCCATTCCCACTGAAAACCAATAGTTGTATTGGTCTGAAGGAATTGAACCAGGAACTATATATACACAATACATGGCAGCTATGAGTTATGTGAATGTATTTTACTTAGAATTATTTATTTTAGATGACAAATAAGTTTTAGACTTAGACTACAAATAGGCTAAAGGACTACACAGGAGAGAGAGCTTAGTGCTTTTCTAACTAGGACATTTAATGCAATTTAAAATTGCCTAATAAAAACGTCACTAACTACCATAAGGCCTTTAAAGAAAACTAAGACTTTGAAATCAAAAATACAAATGAAAAACCCATTAGATCAACTGAAAAAAGCACCTTCCATTCTTCTACTTTTGCGTTGACAGCAGCCATGACTGGATCATCTTCTTCATTTTTTGCTTTCAGAAGATCTGTAAGCTCCTGCACCTAAAAGGCAACAATTATTTCAAGAATCGTTGCAAAATAGTACAATATATGCATATTTACCCACACATTACGCATATGCAGCATACATACTCATACACATATGTATGTATACAGTACCAATGCATATTCATTATTGGAGCAATTCTGTATTTAGAGGTGATATTTAGTGGTTTCTGTATCATTACAGATGTATAACTGTCATTACTAGAGAATTATATTTTTGAGCATTATTCTATTTTTTACACTAATTTAATACCATGTAAAACATGAACAATGTATTGGTTTTCTGATATTTATAGCATATTTATTTTATAGTAAAAAACTTAACTTCAGGTCCACAGGACTTCTAGGCATTTTTATTAGGAAATTCCCCATATTTATGAGTTTTCCAAGACTCGTATCTACACATTAATTCAGGTATCAACTACAAGGTATGCGTAAGGGCATTAGAGAAACACATAGGGACAAACATATCAGCATGGCAACATGTTACAGTAAAGGGTATATTACAGCATAAGACAAAAATTCATATCCTAGAAAGTTAAAGTACTTTTTAGTTTCACATAAATAGTAATGATACAATATGAAGTCTGCGTGAATGAGTTAATCTAACAGCAATTCTTACTTGAAGCCGGTAATGATCATTTTCCTTTTTTAATTGGTCCATTATGTTATCTGTTTGATGGACGATAGCTTTCATCCTATTATACTCATCAGTCATCTTTTCCATCTCTTGTACAGACTCTTCTAGATTTTTTCTCATTTCTTGATTCTGAACTTCAATTTTTTCATTAGCTTCTGTTAAAGTCTAATGAAGTTAAAGACACTATGGTTAACCTAAGAAACTGTAATTTAAACTAAATTAAAATTAAATAGAGTCATAAGTGTCTGCTGGCGAATAGAGAATTCTTTAGAGATCTGTAGTAGTGATTGCTCTTGGTCAATGAAATCAAATTAACTATCAACAAAATTGTATCCAAAAAGCTTAGTTCTTCTCAATGCCCAAGACAGACATATGAAATGAATGAATTTGCAAGATTTATTAACTTTAAAGATGCAATTTATTTCATGTTTCCAAATGCATAGTTGCAGATTTCTACTACAGAAGTTAACTGTAGGACCAGATACTAGGTTTACATTATAATAAAATTGAAGTTTTATAAGAATCATTGCCTTGAACCGACTTCTATTTTACCTGAATTTCATCCAGATACTGGACAAGTTCATAGTTTTTTTTAGACAACTGTGATCGGTAGTCACTGTCTTCTCCTCTTCTTGATAAAAGTGTTTCTTTCTGCGAATCTATTTGTTTCTGATAGTCAATAATATCCTGACGAAGTTGCTCATTCTGAAGGCAGAGCAAATACAATATTCAATATCAAGAAACTATCCAGAGAAACAAAATTTCATCATCTAACTAGCTGATCTCAAAACGTATCTTTAAATTCCCAAGGTCTCTCCACCCCTAAAGTCTCACCTTTTTCTTTAGACGTTTGTTCTCCAGAAAAGAACAGGAAAAAGATAATTAGAAATGAGAAAGGCAATCCATAATTAAAATTAAGAATTAGAAATTAAAATAAAAAAGAGAAATTTTAGAAGGCGATATTATTTTGGATAATCAATGAAAGCAAGAATATTAATTATCAACCAAAACAAAGACTATTTTGGTTATGTTAAAAAGATAAGAGCTTCTATAAGGATAAGCAATGTACAAACATTATTTGGCTCAGAAGAACCAAATAATAAAGAACTTATAAGATTTCATGAGAAACAAAACATTTAAAAGAATACTGGGTAAAATAAGAGAAGACAGAAATCCAGTTTTTCAGCCAATTAGCAAAATAACAAAGAATGGCTTATGAAACAAAGCAAAATTTACCCACATAAAGTAAAAGATGAATGTAGTACTTAGTGGCCTCAACTTTCAATTTATTTTCTATTTCCCTGAGACAAATTCGTATCACAAAATTAGGCAGCTTAAAAGCACCAGTTACTTAGAAGATTCCAGTTCTGGTTAGAGTATAAATTTATGAAAATTTTTTAATAGGTAACTTTGTTGAACTACCACAACTACTAACATTTTTTTACCAACCTCTCTTCTTAATTTGCTGTTTTCATTTTCTGCTTCCTCATTTCGAAGAGCCAACTAAAACAGAAAAAAAAAAATAAGGTTCAGCAGTAATTCACTATAAAACTAGGTTTTCAGCTGATCAATTTAAATTCTAAATTCTCTCCAATGAAATAGAGAATGATTAACTACTAAGGATTTAGTTGATCATGTTGATCAAACATGAATAACAAACCAAAATTTGTGAAATCTAAGGATTATGAAAACAAAACAGGTTGAGTCTAAAAAATATAAAAAAAAAAAAACACAAAAAACTAAAACCAAAACTCTAACCAAAAGATACAGAAACAAAACAACACATACATTATCCCCCCACCCCCAAAACCTAATGAGTAATTTTCTGTCAAAGACCTTTAACATTTTGCAGTTCTTCTATATCAGAGCTAGAATACTCTGTGCTCTAGTGAGCATTTAAATTACTTAGAAATATAAGGCAGCACAACATAATGGTTAAAAAGAAGCAATCTGAAATCAAACTGGCCCAAGTTTATATTCTTTGTCCACCAGTTTCTGGTGGAGTATGAAAAAGTGATTTACCATCTCTTAAATCCAATTTTCCCATCTCATACGTTGATGTAAAAATTAAGTATGATGTATATGAAGTCCTTAGCACAACGTTCAGTGCATGCAGTAACAAAAAATTATGGAGTGTTTTCTTCTCCTCACATAAATGATTTCTTTGTGACTCTTTTGTTTCTCAAAACAGGCAAATACTATACCTATCATCACATTTTTTTTTCTTCCATTGTCCAAACCCCATCCTTCTTATGGCCTTTCACTTTTCTCCCTTATTCAAGGAGAAAGTAAAATTCTCAGTGGCTTGCAATTAAAATATAGTTAAATGTCTATAATAAATAAACAAATGCAATATGTGATCCTTGATGGAACCTTGGATATTGGGCGGAGGGACTATGAAAGGCAGTATTGGGCCAACAGAAAAAAAAAATACAATTACAGACTAGACATAAGGGTATTGAATAAATATTAAATTTCCTGCGTATGGTAGTTATATAGCAGTTATGTTAGGGAATACTCCTCTTTTTCAGAGAGACATGCTTAAATATTTATTGTGCAGTATCATGATATCTACAGTTAACTCTCAAATGGCTCAGCAAAGAGAAGAAGAGAAATACGTGTACAAAGATACTGATGGAGAGAGAAAGTAAATGTGGCAAAGTATTGACAACTGGTGCATCTATATGAAGAGCATATGAATATTTGTTCCTTATCTTACAATATTTATGAAGGTTTGATAGTTTACAAAATGAGAAGTTTAGAGAAAGTTTATTAATAAAATGCAAAATGCTATACAAATCTCAAGAGTTTACCTATTACTACTATCATCATCAACATGGTCACCTGAGAATTAAGAAATAGTCCCAATGTGTTTTGAACTGGAAAATTTTAACAAGATAAGAAATGTGAAGAACTTAACACTGAAGCATTTAGCACTATTGATGCTCTTTTCCCTTAGTTTTTCAAACATCACATTCTTGATTTTTGTATTTTCTTGTGCTGTTCCTTGAAGTACTTCTTCCTATTTCTTTAGACATTTCTCAGGTATCTCCCTTACAGTCATTTCTATGGCTTCATAGCTATGCTCTTAATTCACAAATCTTCATCATCCACCCAGCATCTTTCATGAATTCCAAATCCAGTTATCCTTTTTCAATACGTCCACTGTGACCTCAAACTCAACATGTACAAAAGTGAAAACTGAAGTAATAATCACACACCTTCTAACTCCTCTTGTGTCTCTACTTAGTGAATGACACTATCTCCTTATCCAGCAGCCCAATGCAGAAAACTCTCCATTCCTCCCTCTCCTCTGACAACCAGTCATTCACCACATCCAATTACACCTACATCTCTAAAGCGTTTATATCTCTTAATCCCTTGAGTCATGCCTTTAATTAGCCCATCATCAGCTCCTGCCTGAATTAGCACAAATGTCTCCTTACTCTTCTTAGTCCCCTTCAATCCATTCTCTGTAAAGCTGAATAAACTTCGTAAGTATAGATCTGATCATGATATTCTTTATTCAAAATTTTCATTGGCTCCTTTTAGGAAAAAGACCCAAAACCTCGGAACCAACCTGTGCTTACCTCTCCAGAGGATCACAAATGTTTAAACAAGAAGGGCAGGATAGTACAGTGGTTTAGAGCATAAACTCATTGAAAAAATTTGGATTCAAATCCTGGTTTTATCCCTTATTGTTTCTGTAACCATGGACAATTACTTATCCCTCCTGTGTCTCAGTTTCCTCATCTGTAGCATGGGGAAATGTTACCTATCTCATATAAGTATGAAATGAAGAATAATGAATTAGTCCATATAAAATATCTGGCAAATAGTAAGTATTCTACACTAGCTATTTTTACCTATATTTCAGCCAAAATGAGTTACTGTAGTTCCCTGAACTCACCATGCCATCTCTTCCCTCCAGATCTTAGCAAACACTTTGTCTTCAGCCCAGAATGCCCTATCTTTAACCACCATGAATGTATACCCCATCCCTTAGCCAGATTAACTCCTATTATAGGTCTCAGTTTATAAATTACTTCCTGAACCTCAAGACTGATTTAGGTATCCCTCTCCAGAATATCCTCTGTATTACATTTATTATTGACAATGAATATAAAAAAGCAGGTAATCATTGACCTCTGTATTCCTAGAACCTAACAGTTTCTGGCAAGCTATAAATTCTCAGTAAAGAAGGTTAGGTTCTAACAGTTTCTGGCAAGCTATAAATTCTCAGTAAAGTGAATGACTGGTTAAGGGCAAAGAAGAAATTTCCAACAACTCATATTCCATCTCAAGGAATCTAGCAACTGGAATAGTACATGGACCATATATTCAAGTTTTCTGCATTTGTACCTATGAAGAAAGATAGCAGTCTAAGAAGAATAGACAAGGTAGTTCTGATTAGCTAAGGTTACATGGTATGAATGAAAAAAAGTTGATTAATGTATGGGCTACACAGAAGAACAGTTCAGAAAACCAACAGTTCAGAAAACCCCTAACAAGCAATTCTATTACTGTATATCACAGTGATTATTAAGAAATCCGTAAGTCTAAAAAAAAAAAAAAAAAGAAATCCATAAGTCTGCTATGTTTTATTGGGTCAACTAAACAGACAATCCTCTAAGAACTTATTTCTAACCTTTAGGTGCCATCCATCCATACTTTTTCACCACAAAAATTGTATGGATAAATCACTTTTACAAGAGTCTTCTAAATTATATTAAAAAAAATATCAAGAAAAGGTATGTTTTTCCTTACAAATCAATTTATAATTAAATTCTCTAAAACAGCAACAACACCTTATAATCACTGACATCTACTTAAAATTTACTACCTCCTATTTCTAAGAGAACAATGGACAAAATAAAATTATTAGGATATAACAAGACATTGACCTAGAGGGCAAAAAGGTAGAAAAGGCTTCTGGGAATCAGGGATGGGACAGTTACAACACTTGGGCAGCAGATTTGTGTAAGTTTACTGACAGGTGAGGCAAAATAAGAAACATTGTTTTCTGACAGGAATTAACAAAACCATCTGCGAAAAATTTTTTTCCTCAAACTAAATTTAAGTGACTACTGCATGAATTATTTTATACATAACAAGGAATAACATAAAAAGTACTAACTATGTTTGTATAAAAGATGAAATGTCATACTTTAAAATATACATTGATTTATAAAATGCTGGCATTAACACAACTTGTTAAGAAACTATATTTTTTTACATGTAAGTATTTATTGCACAAAGCAAGGTACTTCTGAAAACAAGAAATTTGATTTAAAGATGTGATGACAACATGAATAGTCATAGAAAGCCTTAGCGGTAAGTATACATCAATTCTCACATAAAACATATAAATTGATAGTTATCACTATAAAAAGTATAATCAGGTGTTTTTACGTAACTCAATCAGTTAAAATTCATTGAGGAAAGTGTGCCTTACTTGTTCATTAACCTTCTTCTCTTTCTCTAATTCCTTTTCCATGTCCTCCAATTCTCTATCTTTTTGTTCCAACTGTTTTTCAAGCTGGCGAATTTCATCACGTAAAAACCGAGTGTCACGTCCACCTGCAGACTGTTGGGCCATCTTAAAGTAATAAACCAAAAGTGTAAATCAATCCCATTATAATTAGAGAATCAACAACAAATTGACTTTATATTTGTATTACAATCAGCACCAGATATTTAAAATCATGTTAGCCTAAGAACCTGTTTTTTAAAATTTTTTACTTATGCTTTAGTCTGCAGACTGACATGCCCTTGAGCTTTCTCTGAGCCACCCACATCTAGGAATTGAATGTCAATCGCTCAGCCTCAATTATAACCACTAAGCCACAGACACCAGACTAAACTGCACAAGCAGAGAACACAGGCAATGAACTACCAAGCCTTGTCTTAGCGCCAGAACTCTGAAACCAGGCTACAAACCAACAGGGATTCCACCTAGTCATTGACTTCTGGTGCCCTTTTTTTTTTTTTTTTTTTTTAACATTTTTACTTATTTATTTGAGAGAGAGCGTGAGTGAGAGAGAGAGGGAGAGAGAACCTGAAACAGACTCTGAACTGAGCACAGAGCCCAACACAGGGCTTGACCCCACAGCCACGAGATTATGACCTGAGCCAAAACCAAGAGTCGGACATTCAGCTGACTGAGCCACCCAGGGAACCTGACTTCTGGTGCTCTTTACCTGCCCTTTTCCTCATACTCTATTTAAATCAGTGCTGTCCTGGGGCGCCTGAGTGGCTCAGTGGGTTAAGCCTCTGCCTTCGGCTCGGGTCATGATCTCAGGGTCCTGGGATTGAGCCCCGCACCAGGCTCTCTGTTCAGCGGGGAGCCTGCTTCCCCCTCTATCTCTGCCTGCTGCTCTGCCTACTTGTGATCTCTCACTCTCTCTGTCAATTAAATAAATAAATAAAATCTTTAAAAAAAAATAATAAATAAATCAGTGCTGTCCAACAGGACTTTTTGGATAATGGAAATGTTCCTGCATGCCTGAATACTGTAGTCACTATCTACAAGTGGTTTTGAGCACTTGAAGTGTGGCTACTGCAACTAGAGAACTGAATTTTTTATTTTTTTGTAATGAATTTAAGTGTAAATAACCACAGGTGATTACTGATACTGTACTGGATGGCTCAGGCTAAGATTACCTTGAAAATCTTGTGCCAAACTGGGGTACCTGGCGGGTTCAATAGGTACGAGCAGTCAACTCTTGATCTCAGGGTTATGAGTTTGAGTCTCATGTTGAGGGTAGATTTTAATTAAAAAAAAAAAAAATCTTGTGGCAGAGTAAATCCATTTCGCTTCATATTCCTGTTATTTGGGGTCATGGTCCAAAATAAGTCTTTATTTTGTCTCATATTCATGTCTTTACCATACAGTTGTTACTTTTACATATTAAGTAGATTTTTCTTACTCTTTTCCTCCTTCAGAAAACTTTCCTTTGCACTCTTAAAAATCTTGGTCATGGTCCAAAATAAGTCTTTATTTTGTCTCATATTCATGTCTTTACCATACAGTTGTTACTTCTACATATTAAGTAGATTTTTCTTACTCTTTTCCTCCTTCAGAAAACTTTCCTTTGTGCTCTTAAAAATCTTTCAAGATAAATTAATATTTTACACTCTTAGCTCTGTTACTGAATCATGGTCTCCATCTCCCCTCCTCAGCTGCAATTTGGTTTCCTTAGTTTACTAAATCCTTTGGAACGCTTTTAATTGGGAGATACTCATTCTTTCACATCCCAAGAACTCATGGGCAAGAGAAGATGTTGATTTACCTCAATCTCCAACTTCCAGGCTATCATTCCTCTACCATCTTGTGAAAATTCCAGCTGCTATGAATTCCACATGACATCCAGCTATCCAATCCCTACCTACTCATGGTAACAGCAAACTACTAACTTCCCAATTGCTCCCTCTCAACTGAGAATTCTTGGCACATGGCTCATAGTGTTCCACCAAAAGCCCCCTAAGCAGTTTCTACATCCATAGAACTTTCATTCTAGTCTCTCTCTTTTTACATGCTTCTTGAATTCACTATAACTTCCCACTCTCATGCCCACATCAGAAACTTGTCCCAGAAGAAACGATTTCTCATGATTCCTTCGTATACCTGCCCTCTGACCTCATAGGACCCTCTGATCCCTTGACTCCTCTCTAACCTCTCCTATCATTCGAATCTTGATTTACCCATTCAGCTGAGATTTCATAATAATCACTTATCACTTCAACCACTTTCTTACCAATATCTCCCACTGCCCTGTTCTTCTATTCTACAGTAGCTGCCTGGATAAACACTAACAGAATCAATCCAACTTCATAATTCATTTAGTAAGTGTATCTTTAGAATGGTTGATATTTTTCTAGAAGACAGATATACAGTACAGAATAAAAAATAACTCATCCTAGTTCATTGAGTTAGTAAGTAAAAGAATCAGGATTTATTCAAATTGTCTGAGTCTAGATCCCTTAATCTCCAGCTCATTCCCCACTATATTTCAAGCTTACGCTTTGTTAAACTTCCTTCAACTTTGACTACACATCTTCCACTCTTATTTTTGGCAAATGGGCCTTCCCTCTAAACTTTCAACTTCCAGGTTCTACATAAAAGCTTCTGTACACATCCATATTTCCTACTACAAAGGAAGAAGGTTTTTTCTCCTCTTAAAGGCTAATTCATTTGTATCACATTCCTTCCCACATTCTCAGGAATGTCAATGTATTCAGTTCCCTAGCAATATATTCACATTTTGGCTCTTATCTTTCTCAAAAGCTATTTCTTCTACCATATCCTTCCATCACTATTTCTCAAATTCCCATGTGCCTCCACTTCAGCTCAGTTACTAGTAATCTTCTGTATACCTCTCTAGACTCTAAGCTTCAGGTTACTGAATGTTCTTTTGTTTTTTTAGATTTACTTTTTTTTACTATTTAGATTTATTATTTTTTATATTTATTTATTTGACAGAGAGACAGAGAGAGAACACCAGCAGGGGGAGCAGCATGCAGAAGGGGAGGAAGAAGTAGGCTCCCGGCTGAGCAGTGAGCCTGATGTGGGGCTCGGTCCCAGAGCCAAAGGCAGCTGTTTAACGTACTGAGCCACCTAGGTACCCCACCTGAATGTTTTTATTTTGTTCACAATTGGATGCTCAATCCTAAGAATTCATATAACATGTAAAATACATGTAGAACAAACAACTAATTAGGAACACAGTGTCATTCTTGTGATTTTTCCAAGCAATAATAAAAAATTTTGAAAACAGTAATTCAACATGATAAAATTAACAAGTGCCCCCTAGTAATACAAAAGGACATACCTCCAGTTCATTTTCCAGTTTCATTACTTTAGTTTTTAATTGATTTTCTATTTAAAAAAAAAGTTTCAGTTAGATTTATCTCAAAATAAATTTTTAAATAAACTTCAAAGTAATAAAATTATTATTTTTAAAGATTCAATCATGATTATAATAAGGTAACGTAAGAAAAAATAACTTTTATACCTCATCCATGAAACAAGAGTTCTAGAAATGTCTTTCAAAATAAAGTGAGTATATAAATATTATGGCGTATAGTAAACAGAATCTCCTATTTAACAGCATGATAAACTTTTCTAGGGCATTTACCAAATTTTGCTTGTTCTTCTCCAGCTTTTTCAACTTCCTCCAAAGCTAGCTCTACTTCTTGAGCTTTCATCTAAACATAAAAAGAAAGGTTATTTCAATTTGTCTTTACATAAGCATTGAAAATGAGGATTTTTTTTTTTTTTCATTTGCTTTCCCAGTATTTAGTGCATTCAATCCCTGGGATATGGAGACTTTCAGTAAATATTTGTTGAATGAGTAGATGATGTTCTTACTTAAGGATATAATTCCTAGATTGCTAACAGCTTGAAATATCTTTGATTCCTCTTTTTCCTTCTGTTTTATATCCAGTAGTGTAACTTTTCCCTTTGTATTGTTTTCTACTATTTTTTTCTATTACATTTGTCTTTATTTTAGCCCATAATCTTATATCTAACCTTCTTCACAATGTTATCTCTAAATAGCTTCAATTTCCTTCAGTTTGTTTTATTAACGTATCTACTTTAGCCTTGTTGAGCCATAGTTTACCCTAGTTTAGCCATACTTTTGTATTTACCAATTGCGGCTCAAAAACCTCTAAAGGATCCTCATTGCTCATAGCATAAAATACACCTGTAATACCCTTGACAGCCCCCTGCAAGCTATACCCAACATTTGTTTCCTCTATAATCTATTAACAATTTTCTGCACCTGTCCTCAACTGTAATGAATAAGCATATTTTCTACTCCAAGTTTTATTTAAGGTGATTTCCAGCTTTAGAAGCTTTCTAAAATTTACCACTGACTTTCATTTACCTAAAATTACTCATCAGTCTTTGCCCCTTCTCTCACCTAAACCTTTTCCCCTCCCAATAAATCCCTATACAACTTGTTCACATTTTTCATTCTGACTTCAGGATTATGTTAACATAATTACAAAAGACCTCGCTATGTTATTTTTAAAAATACCCATCCTGTTTCTCTTAAACATTCTTTTAGGAACTTCAGAGCAGAAACCAGCAATGTTTTGCACACTAAAATTTTCAATCCACACTTGAAGAGATCTCATTTTTGAGTGATTTTGATATTACAAAGTATTTTCATAAAGATTAACCTATTTAAGAACAGTTCCTTAAACGTCCTCCAATAGTCAAAACCATTATTAAAACCTACTGTGTACAAACCTTCATTAGTGATTGAGTAATTCTGAAAAGGTGTATCACATTTTCTTGACTTTCAGTTTTTAGCTCACTTATTTCCACCTAAGTAAAAAGAAGAGCAACTATGTTTTATAATCCTTGGGCAAAATATAAAAACTCTTCCATTTGTAACATTCATTGACTTCAGGAACAATTAGATTAATAATAGTTGTGTTTATATATATGTGTGCGTATTGTTTATCAATTAAGCACCTTGGATAAGGAAATCAATAAATTATCTGCCAATTCTTCTTGACGAGGCAGGTCATCTGGGTCAACTTTTATTATTTCTTTCCAGTTTATATTAGGTGGCATCTTGAAATCTTTCACTGTGCTTTATCTTCTGTAACAAAACAGGTGGGTATTAGCATTTTCAAGGTAAACAGCGTTACTATTTTTATAGATTACGTCATTATAACTCTCTATGGTGTTAGCAAAGAGTTACGGCTCTTTGTGTAACAGGTAAGGGGGCAAAATAGCCTTGATCAAAATTATAGCAGTTGGCACAAAACAACAAATACTGAACCGGCTGAATAAACTATGACGGATTCTCTCATACAGCTCATCTAGGTCAGAACTAAGATTCTGAGCCCCCTTCTCCACGCCCCCTTACCACCGAGGCGCGCGAACATCTAAAGGTGCCAAACGCGGGGGTACTTGGAAGGCTGAAAATGAACCCTGATTCGGTGAAGCAGGAACTAAGAGTAAAAAGAAAAGGTGTGGGGGGAAAAAACGACTGAAATGAAAGCCGGTAGGCCGGGGAAACCGGGGCTGAAGACAGCAGAAGGCAGACGGATTGCGGACCAAAGACTGAGGGTTGGGGAAAATAGGCTGTTACATTCGGGCCCTGAGGCTTAAAGAACCTGCTTGGGAAAAAACTGGCTGCTCCTGCTCACCAAGATCCACCCACCTAACCGAGCCTGGCAACCAGCAGAGGCCCCTGATCTGCCGCACGGACCAAGGTCAGCCCCGCTGCCACGCCTGACCGCTCCCCACCGCGGTTCCGCCCGGACTCTGGATCCCGCCAACAGCTCCTGTGCAGGCAAGAGCGGCGCGGCTGCTAGGCGACACCATTCCCCACCCAGCCAAGGACGGCACAAGGCCCCGGATGCGAGGGAAGCCTACATTTCACGACCTTGGGTGATGCTTTGCGTTTAGATTCTCCTGCAGGGTTCCTCGGACTCTCTGTTAAAGACGGGGAGAAAGTGAGGGATAAGGACTCCAAATCCCAGAGTGCAGTTCTGTCTGGAGTCTTTTGCATGCTGGGAACTGAAGTCTATGAGAAGTAGAGGTAGGCCGTTCCCGGCGTGCAATGCGGGAGGCTGCGACGGTACCGGGGTGGTGGGGGGACAACCCAGAGACAGTAGGCGTAGTGGCTGAGGCGCGTCTGCGCCGGTGACCTGAATGAGGTAGACCATGACTGTGCCTTTGGTGGCGTCACCAGCTGGGCCGCTTTTCCTGGGATTTCTCTAAACCATCTACTGGTGGAGCCGCTCCCAGGTGAGGTCGGGCTGTGGGTCAGCAACGGGGGAGGAGTTGAGGGGAGCGGTCCCGGCTTAATGAAGCTCGTGCTGTTGGCGCGGGAGGACTCGGTCCAGGTCTGAAGAGGTGAGAAGACCCCCTTTTCTTGGGCGTTTGCACACGTTCCACGCGTGCTGTCCTCTGTAAGAAGAAAAAGAAAGTTTAGTTCTTTGCTCTCAGAATCTACTCCGTACAGTGGAGTGGGGCCGCACGGCCAAGATCATGGTTTCGGGTTGAGTGAAGAATTGGGAAGAGGACATATTCTCTTCTGCCCGCCTTACCTGTAGCACCATAGCCTTCGCGGATTGGAGTACTTGGAGATTGAAGAACTGGTCTACAGTGGAGGTTCTAGAAAGGAGTGTTTAGAATTTGCCCAACCTAATGCTGGGGTGGAGAGACAAGGGGCCTCAGTACTCCCCAGCCTAGATGCTGTCACTTCCTTGGTTACTGAGGATGCCCTCATGAAAGCGTTTCTCAGGTGTTTACAGTTCTTTCGGTAAAGTTTTGTTCATCCCGCTGTGCTTAAACATTCATGAATTCGATACACTACTAGATAACTTTGTTAAGTCGCTGTCGACTTGAAATCTAAATGACATTTTCAACTGCTAAACCAATGCCTCCTTTTTTTTTTAAAGACTTTTTCTTACCTACAATTGATAGAAGTTTTTTCCTTCTGAAAATATGGTTTCTTCCCAAACCAAGTATTTGGGTAAAACAAAAACTAAAAGGTATTGATTTAGTGAGCTACATTTTAAAGACATTCATCAGATTTGTAGGAATGATAATTTTGTTGTATCCTTTACAGAGATTATATGCCACATACTGTTCATTATTTTTTTAACCGTGCTGACATTACATCCCTAGAACTTATTTGTCTTGTAACTCTTAAGTTTGTACCTTTTGACCAGTCTCTTCTTTGTTTCTGTGAATTTTGGAGGTGTTCTGTTTTGTTTTTGTTTTTTTAGATTCTGCATGTGAGATATATATAGTACTTGTATTTTTCTGTCTGGTACTTAGCATAATGCTCTCAAGATCCCTCCATGTTGTCCCAGATGGCAAGATTTCATTCTTTTCATGGTTTAATAATCCATTGTATGTACCACATTTTCTTTATTCATTTGTCAATGGCCACTTAAATTATTTCCATGTCTTGGCTACTGTAAATAGTTATGCAGTGGATACGGGGGTGCAGATATCTCATGCACATCGTTATTTCGTTTTCTTCGGATATATACCCAGAGATAGAATTCTGGATAATATGATAGTTCTGTTTTTAATTTTGAGTAATTTCTGTAACTGTTTTCTATAGTGACTACATTAGTTTCCATTCCCACCAGCAGTACACAAGAGTTCCCTTTTCTCCCCAGCCTCGCTAACCCTTGTTATCTCTTGTCTTTTCCATGACAGTAAACTGACAGGTGTGTGGTGATCCCTCATGGTTCTGATTCACATTTCCCTGATTAGTGATGTTGAGCACCTTCTCATGTAACTGTTGGCCAATTGTATGTTTTTGGAAAAAGGTCCTCTCTCTGTTTTTAAATCAAATTATTTCCTTTTTTGCTGTTGAGTTGTATGAGTTCCTTACATAGTTTGGATATTAACCCCTTTTCAGATATATGATTTGCAGGTATTTTCTCCCTCCTATAGGTTGTCTTTTCATTTTGATGATAGTTTCCTTTGTTTTGCAGAAGCTTTTTAGTTTACGTACTACCACTTGTTTTTGTTTGCTTTTTGCCTTTGCTTTTGGTTCCAAATCCAGAAAGTCATTCTCAGCGAGCATGTGGCTCTCCAGTTTTTCTAGCACCATTTATTAGACTCTCCTTTCTTCATTGTATATTCTTGGTATTTGGTCTGTCTTGTTCCATTAACCTGTGTGTTTTATGCAAATGCCATTCTCTTATGATTACTATAACTTTGTCACTCTATCACTTAATCTTCATAACAGTCCAGTGAAGTGGATGCCTATATCATCCTTATTTTCCAACCAAGTTGTAAAACTGAGGCTTGGAGAGGTTAAGTACTGTGCTAAAACTTAAATGGTGTGATTGAAAATGGATTTTTCAGGCTGGAGGACATTCTGTTTAATGCCATACTGTCTCTTAAGGCATGCTAAGAACCAATATCTGTGAAGTGCTTGTTCTTCAGCCTTGCTCTCTATGGTAAAGGTCATATTCTAATGATGAAATTTTGTTTACTTAGGAATTTGAATTACGTATTTTTCATGTTCAGTTTTTAATTCATAATTTAGCAAGGGAAGGAAGACATGAGATCTCATTTCTCTTATCACATGAGTCATATGCTAAAAACTTCATGTTTATTTTCGTCGTAACGATCTGTTTTTACTGCAGCACCTTGTTTTTCTTGGTTTTCCTTTGTTATAACTATCCTATATATTCATTTACTAGTTTTGTTTTATCTGTATTGGTCTTTACTGCCCTTACTTCCCCTCACCCTGTTGTTCATATTTATATTCCCAGCAACTCAAGGTACCTGGTATAATGATGAATTTTATTTTCATTTTTCAGAAGTGGAAATAGATTCAGAGAAGCTAAGTTATTTCCTAATAATTAATGAATCTCAATTGTAACCCAGATATCAATTACAGTCCTGACTTAAATTTCAGTCTTTTACTTATTCTAACAGTATTTTTGAGCTTTTACACTGTGCTAGTGTTGGTTCATAACCTCCTTGGGAGCTTCCCAGATAAAATCGGAAACTGGCTACTGAATGTGGAGGGCAGAGAGACCAAAGAAATGGGAAGGCCACTCCAGCTTGGTACGCGGCAGTTTCACTAAGCAAAGGGGTCTTGCCTAGGAGGCTTGTCTTTGACAGCCAGAAGAATAATGGATCCTGCACCCACCACACAAATCTTAAAAGTTTATGTAGAAAGAGGTCTTAACTGGGTTTAGTCAAGTGTATCATGCAAGTGTTCTCAACACCATATCGTTAGCTCAAGGCTATGTGGTTGCAGCAGCCTTGGGGAGCAGGAAAAGCAAACAGAACCACATTCCAAGGGGAGGGGATAAGGAGACTCAGATCACCTGGGTCCAGTTTATAGATCAACTGGCAGTCTTTTTGTGACCTGCCCCAACAGCTATATGTGGGGGATACAACAGGACACAAGTTTGCGGTGGTCTAGGTCCTAGTACATTGTGGTAAGTTTGTACCTAACTGTGAATCAAGAAATTTAATCCAAGTTCTAGTTCAAACACTCACTATGCAATTTTGAGGAAAGTTGCTAAAACTCACTGTTACTTTTCGTCAGATTTTCTGCATCAGTCAGTTTTCACCAAGAGAAGAGATTTATGTGATAATTTTATAAATGGGCTTATTAAAGGAACACTTGCCTGGACCTGCCTTCTTTCTTCTTCCTGGTTTTATGAGCAGTTTTATCTGACCAAAATCATCTCACAAGAAAGGCTTCCCTTTTATAATTACTACCTTTATTCCCTATATCAGGCAACTTATTTTATTTAAATGTTACTTCCATTCCCTTTTTAGCTGGCTTACAGAGAAAATGAATGGTAACTTATTTTTCCAGCATCTGTAATAAAATATGGCCATGAGAAATTTAGTATCCACTGTGTGCATAAATGTTTTGTTTTGTTTGTTCTCCTGGAGAGGATTCAGTGTGCAACAAGCAGAAACTTGTCTTTTGACAGGAGACTGGAAAGATTAGGAGGAACAAGTGTGAATGCAGACTTCACAAACTTTATGTGCTTTAAGAAAGTCATGCAATATAGATTATTTTTACTTGAAGAAGATAACATCATGAAATTATTTTATGGAGAGAACTTTACTTTCCAGGCTAAATAGTCCCAGATTCATACAAAAGTTTCCTATAGGTTTATTTTTTCCACACTTATACTGTTGGATTTTTAGGAAAAGGGTTTCATGGTACAATTTTGCTGAAGGAAGTATATTAAGTTTTGTATCTCTATGTTGTAGCTCTTAAGTGGTCTTCCATTGCATTTAGGTTGTTTGTGTGTATGTAGTGACATGCCATTGTTGTAAGTAAACACAAATCAGTCGCATTCACTCAGACTGTGAGCCTGTGTTGAGTATGTTTATGTGGCTAGAAGAAGTACTGGAATTTGCCTTAGTCTATTCATATTGCTTTAACAGAATACTCTGTGCTAGGTGGTTTATAAAAACAGGAATTTATTTCTCACAGTTCTGGAGACTAGGAAGTACCAAGATCAAGGCATGAGCATTTTCAGTGTCTGATGAGGGCCCACTTCCTGGTTCATGGGTAGTGTCTTTACTGTTTCTTCACATGGCAGTGTTCATATCGCTCTAACAGAATACCTTATATTAGGTGGTTTATAAAAGCAGGAATTTATTTCTCACAGTTTTGGAGACTAGAAAGTACTAAGATCAAGGCATGAGCATTTTCAGTGTCTCATGAGGGCCCACTTCCTGGTTAGTGGATAGTGTTTTTACTATTTTCTCACATGGCAGAAGGGACAAAAGATCTCTCTCACGCCTCTTTGGTAAGGGCACTAATCTCATTGGTGAAGACCCATCCTCATGACCTAATCACCTTTCAAAAGCCCCACCTTCAAATACCACATTGAACATTAGGATTTAACATGAATTTTAGGAGTACACCAACATCTACTCTGTACCATTCCCACAGCTAACATTTAATACTGATGTGGTACGTTGTTATAGTAGTGGCCCCCAGTGAATCATGCCTCCCTCTATATATTCCTTTATGTAAACCTTTCTGTTTCCCTTAACTTCTACCCTTACAAGTAGTTCTTTTGGGCAGAACCTAAAATGACTCCATAGCTGAGCTCATGACATCCATGAGAACTACTAGCTCTCATTCCCTTTCTCTCGTAATATGCTCCCTTGGAGATTCTTCAAAAATTCTATGATCTTAGCCCTTGTATAACCTCTCCTTCAGTGACTGTGGTTTAACCTTGCTTGATGGGGGGGGAGGGGAGATACACACACACACACACACACACACACACATATGTATATATTTATATGCCTTAAGTAAAGATGTGAAAAGAGTTTGTGCACTGGGACTTGCCCCCCTTCTCTCCTGAGATCACCATTTAAGGAAGTTTAGGTTAACCTACTAGAGGATATGACCATACGTAGCAGAAACTAGCTTTCCAACCTAAGACCTCTACACTTCAGCAATTTTTATTTAAATTCTAATTAGTTAACATACAGTGCAATGTTGGTTTCAGGAGTAGAATTCAGTGATTCATTTACATACAATACCCAGTGTTCATCGTATCAGGAGCCTTCTTTAATACCCACGACCCATCTAGTCTATGCCCCACCCACCTCCCTCCATCACCCCTCAGTTCTAAGAGTCTCTTATGGTTTGTCCCTCTCTCTTTCTTTTTCCCCCTTCTCATATGTTCATTTGTTTTGTTTCTTAAGTTCTGTGTATGAGTGAGATCGTGCAGTATTTGTCTATCTTTGACTGACTTATTTTACTTCATATAATACACTTCACCTCCATACACATGGTTGCAAATGGCAAGATTTCATTCTTTTTGATGACTGAGTATTATTACATTGTGTATATATATACACACACCACGTCTTCTTTATCCATTCATCAATTGATGGACACTTGGGTTCTTTCCATAGTTTGGCTCTTGTCGATAATGCTGCTGTGAACATCAGGATGCATGCACACCATCAAATCTGTATTTTTGTACCCTTTGGGTAAATATCTAGTAGTGCAATTGCTGGATCATAGGGTAGTTCTATTTTTAACTTTTTGAGGAACCCCCATACAGTTTTCCAGAGTGGCTGCACCAGTTTGCATTCCCACAAACAGTGTAAGAAAGATCCCCTTTCTCCATATCCTTGCCAACATCTCTTGTTTCCTGTATTGTTAATTTTAGCCATTCTGAGAAGTGTGAGGTTGTGTCTCATGGTTTTGATTTGTGCTTCCTTGATGATGAGTGATGTTGAACATCTTTTCATCTGTCTGTTGGCCATCTGGATGTCGTCTTTGAAAAATGTCTATTCATGTCTTCTGCCCATTTTTTAATTGGATTACTTGTTTTTGGGGTGTTGATTTTGATAAGTTCTTTATGGATTTTGGATACTAATCCTTTATTGGTTATGTCATTTGCAAATATCTCATGCCATTCCATAGGCTTTTAGTTTTGTTGATTGTTTCTTTGGCTGTGCAGAAGCTTTTACCTTGATGAAGTCCAATGGTTCATTTTTGCTTTTGTTCCCCTTGCCTCCAAAGATGTGTGTAGTATGTTGCTACAGCTGAGGTCAAGGAGGTTGCTGCTTTTGTTCTCCTCTAGGATTTTGATGGCTTCCTGTCTCACATTTAGGTCTTTCATCCATTTTTTAATTTATTTTTGTATATGGGTAAGAAAGTGGTCCAGTTTCGTTCTTATGCATGTTGCTGTCCCATCTTCCCAACACCATTTGTTGAAGAGACAATCTTTTTTTCCATTGGATATTCTTCCCTGCTTCATTGAAGATTAGTTGACCATAGAGTTATGAGCCCATTTTAAGTTTCTCTTATCTGTTCCGTTGATCTATGTGTCTTTTTTTGTGCCAGTACCATACTGTCTTGATGATTATAGCTTTGTAATATAGACGGAAGTTTGGAATGGTGTTGCCTCCAGCTTTGCTTTTCTTTTTCAAGGTTGTTTTGGCTATTTGGGGTCTTTTGTGGTTCCATACAAATTTTCGGATTGTTCTAACTCAGTGAAAAAGCTGGTGGTTTTTTTGATAGGGTTTTCATTAAATGTATAGATTGCTTTTGGTAGTATAGATATTTTAACAGTGTTTTTCCAATCTGTGATCATGGAATGCTTTTCCATTTCTTTGTGTCCTCTTCAATTTCTTTCATCAGTGTCCTATAGTTTTTTAGAGTACAGATCTTTTACCTCTCTGGTTATGTTTATTCCTAGCTATCTTATGGTTTTTGGTGCAATTGCAAATGTGATAGATTCCTTCGTTTCTTTTTCTGCTGCTTTAGTATTGGTGTATAGAAATACAACAGATTTCTGTATGTTGACTTTATATCTTGCAACTGTGTGTATTTGTTCTTGAAATCTTTTGGTGTAGTCTTTGAGTTTTCTACATGAAGTATCATGTTGTCTGTGATAGTGAGAGTTTGACTTCTTCCTTGCCAATTTGGATGCCTTTTATTTCTTTTTGTTGTCTGATTGCTGAGGCTAGAACTTCCAGTACTATGTTAAATAACAGTGGTAAGAGTGGACATCCCCATCTTGTTCCTAACCTTAGAGTAAAAGCTCTCAGTTTTTCCCCACTGGGGATGATGTTAGCTGTGGGTCTTTCGTATATGGCCTTTATGATGTTGAGGTCTGTTTCCTTTAACTGTACTTTATTGAGGGTTTTTGTCAAGAATGGATGTTGTATTTTTGTCAGATGCTTTTTCTGCATCTATTGACAGGATCATATGGTTTTTATCCCCCTTTTTTTATCCTTTCTTTTGTTAATTTGGTGTATCACTTCTATTGATTTGTAAATATTGAACCATTCTTGCAGCTCAGGAATAAATCCCATGCAATTGTGAATAATTATTTTAACATACTGTTGAGTTCAGTTTGCTGGTATCTTGTTGAGAATTTTTGCATCCATGTTCATCAGAGATATTGGCCTGTAATTCTCCTTTTTAGTGGAGACCCCCTACACTTTAGATTTCCTGCTTTAATCAAGCAGGATAACTATAAGCAATAGGGACCCCAGGCACAACCAGCAACAGTAATATATATGTATAGTTATATATTTATATGTGTATATATATACCTACATATACTTGTGTATATGTATCAAATAAAGATATTTATATCAAGGAATGGACTTAAAAAATTATGGGGCTGGTAAATTCAGAATTTGTAGATGTAGAGTTTGTAGATGCACAGTAGGCTGGAAAAGTGGAAACTCTCCAGCAGGATCTGATGCTGCAGTCTTGAGGTAGAAATTCTTTTTAGGGAAACTTCAGTTTTGCTCTGAAGGTAATTCAACTGATTAGATGAGGTCCATCCACATTATGGAATATAATCTTTATTTAAAGTCATTGGATTGTAAACGTTAACCACATCTACAAAATACTTTCATACCAACACCTTGATTAGTATTTGATACTACTCTCGCCTAGCCAAGTTGACATATAAAGCTAACCATAACAGTACTTATCATGAATAGTAAGCATTTTACAATGCCATTTACTTGATGAATAGCATTTCACTGGTAAACCCACATGATGCTTCTTAAACCCCTCACCCATACCAAGTTTGTAGAATTTTAAAGATAACCCAAGGGAGTTTAATGATGAAACAAAGGGAGTGAGCTAGTTCTAGTGCATGCTTGTGAGCTCAGTTGTGGAATCATCTGAGGTTCTGCCCCCAAAGCCACCTGTGGGAGTAGAGGATGGAAGTAGGGGTCATGATTGTAAATAGATCTCAGTGAATAAAAGCTGGATATCACGTTTCCAAGGAGGGACTAAGGGTCTTCCTTCTAATGAAGGAAGTTGAAATAGAAATAAAAGGAACTTGAGGTGATGATTCTCAGTAGTATGGGGTTTTGTCCCATACATGTCAGTAAGCATTTTTGTTTTCCTTTCACCATTTTGCTCTAATGCTGTAGTGTTCAAAAACTATGTTTGGGACGCCTGGGTGGCTCAGTTGGTTGGATGACTGCCTTCGGCTCAGGTCATGATCCCGGGGTCCGGGGATCGAGTCCCACATTGGGCTCCCAGCTCCATGGGGAGTCTGCTTCTCCCTCTGACCTTCTCCTCGCTCATGCTCTCTCTCACTGTCTCTCTCTCAAATAAATAAATAAAATCTTAAAAAAAAAAAAAAAAAACCTAAGTTTAACAAGAATGTAAGAGTATGTATACTCTCATATCTAAAGAAGGAAGAGTAGAACCCCATTCCATGACAAGAGGCTTCTTATTTGCAGTGATCCAGAACTTGGAGCAGAGGACAATCCCCAAAGTTAAATCAAGTTAAGAGTTTTGATTATTATGTTGGAATTGAGTGTTTCAGTTACTGAATGAACTGCATTGCAACTTAATGTGACTGTATAACTCTTCATTAACTATTTAGAAATCCTGGGAACTGTCCAAGTTTCTTAAAGTTGCATTTTATAACCTTAAGTTTTTTTAAACCTTTAAATTCAACCTAAAAAAAAAAACAAACTTATTTTATAAACTTACCCTTTTTCTCTATAACAACTCAAATTGAAAGGACTAAGTGCCTTAGTCAGTTTGTTTCAAAGTTGGTCAGGGCATCTGGGTGGCACAGTCAGTTAGGCATCCAAGTCTTGGTTTCCACTCAGGTTGTGATCTCAGGGTTATGGGATCAAGCCTGATGTGGAGTCTGCTTGGGATTCTCTCTCTCCCCGCTATACCCCTCTGCCTCCCCACACCCTATATGTGCGCACATGCTCTCTTTCTCTAAAATAAATAAATACGTCTTTTAAAAAAACTTGTTTAAATTCCCTTAATTTAAAATTGTATTTATAGGGGCGCCTGAGTGGCTCAGTCGGTTAAGCATCTACCTTCATCCAAGGTTATGATTCTGGAGTCCCAGGGATTGAGTCCCATTTGGGCTCCCTGCTCAGTGGGGAGTCTGCTTCTCACTCTCCCCCGGTCCCCCTCCCTGCCCCCTGCTCATGCTCTCTCTCTCTTTAATAAGTGGATAAAATCTTTAAAAAATTATATTTACAATTTGAATGTATTCATTTGTATTCAAGGACTTCAGATACCTGACTTAAAAAGCAAAACTTTCTCAATACTTAAAACAATTTGTATAAACTAGTAAATTAAGCTTAAAACTATAGCAACTCCCAAGTCCTTACAAAATTCCAATAATATTTGTAAACTTGGCTAAATTATTATACTTTTCAATTAAAAAGTCAAAATCCACAAATTGCATGGTTTATAATTTAATATAATATATGTTATATATTATTGTATCATATAAAATTGTACTTTATGGTTTCGAAGCTAATATACCAAGAGTCTACGGTGTATGTCGAGTCTCTTAAACATGATTAGTACTGTAATAATCATATGTATATTGTTCCCCAATATAACTTTGAAGTAGTAGAGGTTTAATTTACTCTTTTTCTTCTAGTAATTTTAATTTTTCCTGTGGTGAGAACACTTAAGCAAACAGTTTGACAAACAGCAGTTTGGGGTAAGAATCCCAAATGTCCCCAGATCAGGGTCCTGAGATTATATATGGGAGAGAGATTTGTGACCCATACACAGGACTTGATTTTCACCCACCTAGTGGTGGATGTCCGGAATTGTTTTGTTTTTCTAAATTACAATCTCACACACACACACAATGGGAGAATGAAATGGTTTTTACACATTAGGTGCTCTGTTTATATCTTCCTGAAAGTATTGCTCAAGAACCTTCTGACCTGTTCTAGTGCTGGCTAGTGGACCTGCTTGCATGGTTCTCATTCTGGGTATTTCTTTTGTTGCTGTCTTGCATTGGATCCCCTGTTTCCTGATTTCCCTCCCTTTCTGTTTCTTGGTATACTCCCTCATTTATTGGAATATGTCTTCTGTTAGTTTCCTGAGAAGAGGAGACACCAGAGATAAGGTTTTTGAGAACTTGAATATCTTAAGATATTTTTTTGTTCTGGAAATTTGTGTTTATTAATATCAAAATTTAGGTTAGAAATTATTATCCCTCAGAAATTTGAAGCATTACTCCTTTTTTTCTGGATATCTCCCCCCCCCACCCCATCCCCCAGCTTCCAGTGTTAGTGGGAAAAAAAAAGAGAGATTTGTTTGAATTCCTAATCTTTGCTATGAAACCTGCTTTCTTCTTTTCTGGAAGTTTTTAGATGCCTCTTTTTTGTTTGTTTCCAGGGTTGTAAAATTTTATAAGATTCTGAGCCTAGTTGGTAGAAGATAACTGGAAAGTCTCAAAATACAGACTTTTAGTTAACCTTCATTTTCAGTTTGCTACCTTTGTTTTCACTTGTATCTCCTTTATCAGACATCCTGTGTTTCATCTCTTTCGGAGAGGAAGTCTCTAGTCTTCTGCCTTGCTATAGGAGAAAAGTTTACTTGCCTGTACCCAATGACAAAGGAGTCTAAATTTTAACAAATACATCTGTTCCTTTTTCTTGAGATTCTTGTCACTAGTTTTGAGATTGATGCTGGCAGGGATGCAAAAAAACTTTTTAGCTTTACCCCTTAAGCTTAAGATGCACTTTCCTGAGCTCTGTTGAATCACCACTCAACTTTTGTTTTTGGAGCTTCCAAAATCCAATGGTCTTTATCCTTGTGAATTTTTAAATTTTTATTTATTTTATTATTTTTTTGCTTTTTGCTTTTTGCTTTTTAGTACCTTGATTGTCATTTTAGTCTGTGTTTGAGAAGAAGTGAGGCAAATGCCTGTTCAGTATCTCCAATCTTTAAACAACTGCCACTAATTTTTTCTGGGATAAGGTGCAAGTTCATACTCTTTAGAGATGATAAATCAGTTCTGGATTCAGATAAACTCTTAGATCATTTTTCTTTTACTTGAAAACTATTTCTTCAAAAGGTACAGCTTACTTCCTTTTGTAATTTCTAAGATTGGATTTTGCATTTCTTTAAGTATTATATTCTAAGGTTTTCCTATCTGATTCTAAACGTACTTTAATACTTTCTTATAGGCTTTTGTGTGTCTGTATCCTTATATAAAACTTTCACCTGATTTTAAGTCTCTCTGCCCTCCCTACTGTATTCTTCTCTCATCTAGCAAGAACTCCTGTAGATATATATCAGGTCTTAGATCTTCTGGCTCTTTAATTAGTTTCTTCTTGCTGCTGTAATAGATTACCACAAATAAAGTGACTTAACACAAATTTATTATTTTATAATTATGTAGGTGCAAAATTGGTTTCCCTAGACTAAAATTGAGAGTCAGTAGGCTGTGGTCACTTTAGAGGCTCTAATGAAGAATATGTTTCTTTGGTTTTTCCGGCTTTTGGAGGCCACCATCATTCCCTGCCTTGTGGTCCCAGCCTGCCATCACATCACTCCCATCTCCTTTCCTGACTCTCCTGCCTCCCTCTTTAATGTCTAAGGTCTCTTGTCATTGAATTGGCCCACCCAGATAATGAAGATATAATCCCCTCGTCTCAAACCCTCAATTTATTTTTTTAATAGTTTTTTTTCTATAAAGATTTTATTTATTTATTTGTCAGAGAGAGAGAGGAGCGAGAGTGAGCACAAGCAGACAGAGTGGCAGGCAGAGGCAGAGGGAGAAGCAGGCTCCCTGCCGAGCAAGGAGCCCGATGTGGGACTCCATCCTAGGGCGCTGGGATCATGACCTGAGCTGAAGGCAGCCGCTTAACCAACTGAGCCACCCAGGCGTCCCTCAAAACCCTCAATTTAATCACACGTTGTAATGTCTCTTTTGCCATGTAAAGTAACATTATCACAGATTCAGGGGATTTGGTTATGAATGGTTTTGGTGGGCCATAATTCCGCCTTCCACAGATAATGCTAAAATGATACTAATGGCACTACTCAAGCTGGAAAAGTGTATCATTGGCTTGTTTTTCAAGAGTACCCTCCAACCTTATTTTTATTATACGGCTCATTCTTTAGTATTGTCCAGTTAACACAGCTTCTTTTACTCTAAACCGTTCTCTTAAATTCTTTCTAAAGCAGTGACTTAATTATGAATTGTCATGTATGAAGCCTGTTATCTAGATTAAAATCATTTGTTGTAATGAGAAACACACTGATTTAGATCTGGGTTTTAAGTTCATTGCTAAGCAGATAACATAAATCAATCAAATAAATCAGTGTGAAAAAATAGGGAGACTATAGTTAAATGGCTAGTATACAGTTAGCTTAGGCTTAAAATGCCTTTAAACACATTTAAGATATTTTTAAAAGGCTCTAACCAAATTAAACAAGGCTGCAGACTAACAGTTTGGATGCCTAATTTAGTTAATAGTTGATCTTCAGGTATATAAGGTACTAAAATATAAGCTTCATCTACATTTCAGAAAATCCATGTTCAGTATCTTTTATTTTTTTTTTCTAACAAAAATGTATTTACTGCTTCTGGAGTATACCATACTCGGTTTTTTGTTTTGTTTTGTTTTGTTTTTTAAAGATTTTATTTATTTATTTGACAGAGATCACAAGTAGGCAGAGAGGCAGGCAGAGAGAGAGAGAGGAGGAAGCAGGCTCCCTCCAGAGCAGAGGGCCCGATGTGGGGCTCTATCCCAGGACCCCGGGATCATGACCTGAGCCGAAGGCAGAGGCTTTAACCCACTGAGCCACCCAGGCACCCCCCCATACTAGGTTTTTAAAGTGTGTGTGTGTGTGTGTGTGTGTGTGTGTGTGTGTGTGTGTGTATGTGTGTGTGTGTGTGTATGTGTGTGTGTGTGTGTGTGTGTGTGTGTGTTTCCCTGAATAACCTGACCTGTGACAATTGATAAGGAGTTACTGTCTTGTTAGCTGGAGAGGAAAGTCCAGAGATTAAATGGTTTGATGAAGATTCTAATAGAAATATGAAATACATGAAGGAGCAATTTTGTTTTAAGTTAGGAATTTGGAGAGGTGGTTAGCTCATGCTTTTCAGAGGTGGATGAAATTTGAGCTGAGCTTTGAAGAATTCTCTGGGAGAATTAACATTCACTATTTTACTTATCTTTTGATGAAAATTTTATTTTTCATTTGTTGTAATGAACAATTCAACAATGAATGTTGAAATGAAGAAACAGTGATGCTTATTTCATCTTATCTTCATGATTTTTTCCCCCAGATTTTGTCCACAAGTGCTTGTGGAAAAGATGGCTGATATTAACCTCAAAGAAATAACCTTAATAGTAGGTGTGGTTACTGCCTGCTATTGGAACAGCCTCTTTTGTGGTTTTGTTTTTGATGATGTTTCAGCAATACTGGATAATAAAGACCTGCATCCATCTACACCTTTAAAAACTTTATTTCAGAATGACTTCTGGGGAACTCCTATGTCTGAGGTAAGTAGTTATTTATTTATCGCTTATATGCATCTTAGATTTTAAAATATTCTAAGTTTATTACTCCTGATTTCTTTTATCAACATTGTCATCATAGCACTTATGAATTTGTTTCCCTAAAATGTATATGTTAGGTAGGAAGTAGAAGATGTGATTATCTTCTTCTTCTTCTTTTTTTTAAAGATTTTATTTTTTATTTATTTGACAGAGAGTTCACAAGTAGGCAGAGTGGCAGGCAGAGAGAGGGGGAAGCAGGCTCCCCGCTGAGCAGAGAGCCTGATGTGGGGCTCAATCCCAGGACCCTGGGATTATGACCTGAGCCAAAGGCAGAGGCTTTAACCCACTGAGCCACCCAGGCGCCCCAGTGTGATTGTATTCTTTAAAGCAGTACATGATTCTTTCCTTGGTTGTGTACCTTGGTTTAATCTTTTTAAAAACAACATACATGTGTGAAAACCAAATGTGTTAGGATAGCAATAAGTGTAAACAAATCTATTTCTTGCTAATTTTTTTTTCATGAATCAGGCAAAAGAGATAACCACTTATTATATATTTAACCATCTAAAAATATGTAACTTCAGTATAAATAGATTAGACTTTAAAGGTAAAGGTATTGAATTTTTTTCTGCAGAAAATTTTAAATTTGTGTCATATTTGTTACCTACTAGTTATTTTAATTTTATATTGAGAATCCAAAAGTTCATTTTTTTATGAAGATATATTTATTTTGTCAGTATATTTATCTTAAAGGTCACTATTAAACTTTTGGGAATTAAACTTTTGTCATTTTGGGATCCCATAGATTGGATCCTACTGTTACATTACATAATAGTTGTATGAAATTGGTGAGACTATAGCTTTTAGATGGCAAGATGTATGAAAAATATGATCTATAAAAGAATAATACCTCAAAGATAAATAAATGAATTAATCTATAGTACCTGGCGCATAGTTGAACTGTAACATACAACAGTCTTCTATAGTTTGTCAGTTGTCATTCATGGTCCCTTTCTACATTCTTTAAATGTGGAAGCTTCTCAAGAATGGGAACAAAGTCTGTCATTCCTCTAGTCACAAGCACCTAAGTATTTTTTCTTGTTAAATAAGCAGACTTTATTTTCTTGTAACCTTCCTCTTCTCACCCAATTCTAGCCTTTAAAAGAAATGAATATTTGATAATGAGAAAAAAATACGATTCTGTATTATAAGATACATTATGTTCTAGGCAGTTTCTTTCCTTCTACCCTTGCATTTTTTTCCCTAGTGAGCCTTAGAAAAATGTGTCCATTTCCCCAACTTAAGCTAGTATCTGTAGTGTTTTTAATCATGACCTTTAGATTTTAACTGAAAGATTAGCTGGCCAGATTAAAACTCATGAAAGTTATCATACCATGGTGTCAGTGGCTGTGTTTTGTGACATCCTCAGCTTTACAGATTGAAAATTTGATTTTGTTCAGAGGACCTATAAGTGGACAGATTAAGAAAAATACTCAAACGCAGATTAAGAAAAATACTCATAATAAATACTCAATAAAATACTCATAATGAATGAACAAATTTGAATAACAGTATATGGTGGAGATTGCTGCTTACTCCTTTTTTCCTGAGGGGCATATTCTCTTTCTGTAGGGAAATGTGCCATTACTCTTTTTTTTTTTTTTTTTTTTTTAAGATTTTATTTATTTATTTGACAGAGAGAGGGAACATAAGCAGGGAGAGTGGGAGAAGGAGATGCAGACTTCCTGCTGAATAAGGAGCCCAGTGCAGGGCTCCCTGGGATCGTGACCAGACCCAAAGGCAGAAACTTAACAACTGAGCCATCCAGGCGTGCCCCAAGGAAGAATTATTCTGAGTAATATTTAGGTATTACAGGTTTTCTTGACCAGCCTGGAATTAGCACATTCAGAGATCTAATGATTGGTATCATCAAGTAATGATAGCCTGGAAGCCTATCTGTGAGTGGCCCAAACCTTCATAAGGATTTTTGTACCAGTGTAGATCTTAAAGACACCTTTTGGGCTTTGGACATACTCGTGAGCTATACAAATACTGGCATAGTAGGGATCTTTGGAGTCGTCTGGGCCTCTTAGTATTTAGATTATCTGTTTAGTAAACCCATTCTTTGGATAACTAATACTCTGTTTTTGAATGGTTCATTGGATTATAAGTCTAGCTACAAATTAGAATCTGGTTGGGTCACTTAAAAAGTATTACTAAGGCTCTGCTCACATTTGTTACAGTTATCTCAGAATGGGATGTGGACATCAGTATTTTTGTCTTGTTATTTTTGTGTGTGTTTGCTTTTTTATTTTTCTTGTGGGATTTGAGGGGTGGGAGGAGTAGAGAATTAGGTTTTTTCTGTTTATCCAAATAATTCTCTGGCGCAGCCAGGGTTGAGAACCACTGAGCTGTAATGAGCCATCTCTTCTGGCATTTGGCTTATGAAATATCTTTGTTAAGGTAAATTTTGCAAATATCCCATTTCACTTTGTTTTACCATCACTAGATGGAGATTCACATTAATAGGAGACTATTAGCCTATTCATTATATTCACGCTTATGTTTCTATTGCCAACTAATACTATGAGTAATTAAGTTTTTTCTTTAATATACCTGAATTTAATAATGATCTATATTGTTTTGTTTGTAACAGAACTAGCTATTTTACTATATTTTCACAGAGTAGTCTACTGTTGTGTACTACACTGATGACTTTTTATCACAAAGGAGGCTTAGATTACTAATGTATTGTGTGAATAATTATATTAATAATTTAATTTTTAATTGGCTGTTAGCTGTGACTGTACATCTAATTGACCTAACAAAACATTTTTGCATATTGTAATTAAAAATAACCTGTTCCCTGCACTTTCTGACTTCATCCTTTCGACTGGCAAATATGTCCCACTGGAACTTCGGTAACCTTTCAGGCACTCAAAAGGTTTCTAGGCCTTTTTTTACTTTTATATACACATCATGGCAGCTCAGTATAATGCCTTAAAAATAATTTTATATAGCTTAGCTAAATCAAATGATGTACAAAAATTAAACAGCAAAGAGCATTCTAGTTAACATCACTCATGGTGTTTGTAGTCCATACAGAGATATTAAAATGTTCCTGTCTTTGGGGCATCTGGGTGGCTCAGTGGGTTGAGCCTTTGCCTTCGGCTTGGGTCATGGTCCCAGGGTCCTGGGATCGAGCCCCACGTTGGGCTCTCTGCTCGGTGGAGAGCCTGCTTCCTCCTCTCTCTCTCTCTGTCTGCTTCTCTGCCTGCTTGTGATTTCTGTCTGTCAAATAAAAAGAAAAAAAAAAAATCTTAAAATGTTCCTGTCTTCAAATTGAGAAATGTTTGTTCCTCATGGTTCCTAACGTTCCCTAGTAGGGATGAACAGGCTTAAGTCAACACCTGTAATATCAGAGTTATAGCAAAATATGGTAAGGAGTATGAGAGCAAAGAAGGTGAGTGTGAATGCCCTTACATGAAATTTAAAAAAAATAACTAGGATATTTTACGTGTTTTTGTCCTGTGTATTTTATTCTTAAATCTGGTTTGATTTTTGTCTTAACGGTAAAAATATTTCTGGTTAAATGAAACTTCTAACTGGTAAAGAAATTCAGCAGCTTCACCTAAAATTTGATTTATTGCCAGGAATACTACCATAACAAAGGTATCTATTCTGTTATTCTAAGGAAGTTTTTGTTCTTGTGTTATTCTGTGTGTAGTATTTGGGGATTTTTTGGTTTAATATATTCAGGTTTACATATTATGAAGGTATTTTTCATAAAACAATTAGATAGTACTTTTCTGAGTCTTCACTATTAAAACTGACCTGGTAAACATTTTGTTGTTTTATTTCCTTTTGAGAATCTGGGCAGCAGTTATATAAATGCTTGTATTAGTAATAGATTGGAAAGGAGGCTTTGGAGAGAATCCTGTGTTCTAATTTGATCAATGCCACTATTGTCTTGCTTTATTTTTGTTTAAATTTTTTGTATTGAAGAGGAATTAATAGTCATATGTTCTTCCTCTACTGTTAATGGGATGGGATATTTGCAAAAGGAGGAAATTGCCTTTGTTTTGGGACTAAGGAAATAGGAAAACACATTATAAAACTATCTTTTAGGTTTGTGTTATCCTTGGGACATTTCTTTATGTATTTACTTTATTGCTATATCTCAGCCAAACGTAGATTGTTTTAATAGTAAATGCAAGGATTAGTTTATGTGCCCTGAAGGACCATGGTACTTTAACGATGATTGTTTTTTTTTCCTTTTAGGAAAGAAGCCACAAGTCTTACCGTCCCTTAACAGTGTTGACATTTCGCTTAAATTATCTGTTTAGTGAACTGAAACCAATGTCATATCATCTCCTAAATATGATTTTTCATGCTGTGGTTAGTGTGATATTTCTTAAGGTCTGCAAACTTTTTCTGGACAACAGGAGTAGTATGATTGCTTCTTTACTTTTTGCAGTGCACCCAATACACACAGAAGCAGTAAGTAAAACTGTAAATCAGTGTTCTTTTCTTCTTTTTTTTTTTTTAACAAAGCTTACATAGTGACTATAATGGTATGTTTTTAAGGAAAAAATTTAACCATGGCCTTAATTAAAATATTTGAAGATTTTTAAATTGGTAGAAGTCTTAACTTCCTAGTGTAGAGTCTAACTTCCTACTACATAAAATTTTTAAATTAATTAATTTATTTTTAAGATTTTATTTATTTATTAGAAAGAGAGCACACAAGCAGGGGAGCCCACAGGCAAAGGGAGAGGGGGAAGCAGGTTCCCACTGAGCAGGGAGCCCAATGTGGGGCTCGATCCCAGGACCCTGGAATCACGAGCTGAGCTGAAGGCAGGCACTTAACTGACTGAGCCACCCAGATGCCCCTAAAATTTTTAAATTTAAAACAAATTTTGAAACATAAACATTTGTTATTTAAGGACATAAGATATAATTGCTCAAGATGAATAATGTGAGGTATAAATAAATGTAGTCCTTTGCTAATTGGTTTTTTATGAATATAGATTTAAAAATATTTGTCAACTTTGCAGTGTGTTTCAAAGGACAGAAAATAATAAAACAAATTTAATTAAAAGAATGAAAATATATATAAATATATAGCAAAATATATGTAAATATTATAACTGATGAAAATAATCAGTACTTTCATGTTGTCTGATGCCACATGTTTTAAAATTGTGAACTGTCTTTGCTGTGCCAGTATGTCTGTCAGCCCCTACCTACCAAGACGTATTACAACTTTTTCTTGATAACCTTGAAACCCCAAAATTGCCTCTCATCAGAGCAAAAAGGACTGTTTATTGCTTTGTTATAGGCTTTCAGTTGTAAGCAAAAGTATGTTTAACCTCTGTTGTACTTGAATGGGTCTGTGTGTATTGGAAGGGATTTGTGTATCTCTCTCACTGTCTTGAAACTTTTTATGTCTAGTTGAACGAATATTTTTCCATGCACTTACAAAAATGATAGGTGGTTTTAAATTCTACAATGAGTTCAGAATAAAGGAAAGGGTTTGAGGGTTTTATATTTTAAATTTTAGAATTAAAAAAAGGACTTTTATTTATTTGAGAAACAGACAGAACACAAGCAACCGGAAGGCAGAGGGAGAGGGACAAGTAGACTCCCTGCTGGGAGCAGGGAGCTCTGTGTGGGTCTTGATCCCCAAGACCCTGAGATCATGACCTGAACTGGAGTCAGACTCTTAACTGGCTGAGCCACCCAGGAACCCCAAAAAAGAACTTATTTAAAGTTTATTGTCTTGAGTTTACACATTTATTATGAGATAGAACTTACTGAACTTATGAGTATTTTTATATTTTAAGAATACTTGTATTTTAAGAAAATATGTAAGGTCTTAGGTTTTTTTTTTAATTAAGAACTATTCTAGATGCTATACTAATATTTAAGATGTTTCTGTTGAGCGAAGATGGGTAAATAGTATGCAGGACTTCTCCATATCTATTTTTGTAACTTCCTGTGAGTCTATAATTATTTCAAAATAGTAATCAAAAAACTATTGTAGAGTCACTGGTAAATTTATTTTTATGGAAGTTATACAAATTCACCACATGAGGGCACTCAGAGAATGTCTAAGAAACTGGAATGTGTGCTTTAAAAAATTACGGCAATTTGATTTTTAAAGTGCTGTTATTATATATGGTAGTTAAATTTTCAAGAGAGTCTTCATTAATATGAACTACCCTCCCTTTTCCATTTTAGGTAACAGGTGTTGTAGGAAGAGCAGAACTTTTGTCCTCTATCTTTTTTCTAGCTGCATTTTTGTCATATACCAGATCGAAAGGACCAGATAATTCCATAGGTGAGTGTCTAACATTTAATTTTTTTCTCTATATCTATAAAACTTGATCAAGTAATTTTATTTACTCTGTTTCTTATAAAATATATGCCACACTTGGGTTTATCTTTATATATTGTACTACTTCAGCATGTATGGACATATGAACATGATATGCAACATTATCAATATTAAAAATTTTTTTGCGCATAGTTTTTACTTCATTATGACTAACAGATTCTGTATGTTTTAACTTAAAAATGTTACCCTAGAATATAGGAGTTTTAGAGTCATTCTTAGTTCCATGTGCTGTTATCTATAAATGATACAACTACTAATACTTAAGTTGTCTTTCTATAACCTGTGAAGGCTGTGAATTGTATTGTTTAGGTAAAGTTGAAAGCTTATTGGAATATAACTTTCATTATGTGTTGATCATAGTTCAGCTACTTATTGAGTCCCTACCGTGTGGCCCACCCTGAAAAATGCTTTGTACAAATTAGGTTATTAATCCTGCAAATTGCCAACTATTAGCAGAAAACAAGCTCCAGGCAATAAAAATGATTTTTTAGAAGTGTGGGAACAGTGGGCATGAAAGAGTTTACATGATGGTAACCTATATTTGGTTCATCTTAAAATTTAACTCTGAGTTTTTTTCCTACATTTCTGGACAATTTTCTCACTATAGACCCAAAGTACTGATGATAAGGAGCCTAATTTTGTATTAATGTAAACTAAGGTTCAAGAAATAAGTGATTTAGCCAAACACTTATAGTGTCTTCTTAGATTTGCAATATGGGTACGTTTCTGTCTCCATTTCCTAGAATGGTTCCTTATATACAGTAAGTGTTCATTATATATGTATTTAGCAAATGACCAAGTGAACAATTAAACAATTCTGATTAAAAAGATGCTGACCCTGCTTTTGAACCTCTCTCTATCCTCTTAGCTTCCATAATACTTCATATTCCACATTAGGTAATTTTACACTTGAGACAATAAACAGTTTTGTTATCATCTTTGTATTCACTGTTTTCTAATGTATATTGTCCTTTGCAGGTTTTTTTCAATTTGTAATTATTTGATTACTTTAAATTCTAGGCTATTAATGACCCATCCATAACCCCCTTCTTTTTTTTAAAGCATGATCTACTTGAGGGCCTTTGTTCCTTTCTGTTAGCTTGGGTTTCTGCCCAAATGTCATCTGTACACCATTCATCTTCCCCATTCCCTTCTGTTTCCTTTCACCTTCTATTTTTCTTCATAACGCACATCATTTGACAAATACATCTTTACTTTTTTGACTGTTACCCTCCCCACAAAATGTAGCGGTTACTTGGAATAATGGTCTGAGTATGTGATTGCTGGAGGTTTATATCTTTACACATGTAAAATCAGTTTAGAAGCTTATTTTTTGAAGTTGGATTGGATTTTAATTATTTAAATTGAATCTATACTTATACATGTATCTATTTTTAAGTATTGTTAATGTATTTAGCTGGGAGACTTGTTTTGGACAAAATCACACATGGTAACTTTAGCCACAGAGAGCTGTTTATAAAATCAAAGTTTATGTTCACATGGTAATATAGCCACCAAAAGTTGAAGAACTAAAGTGACTGGTTTCAGTAAAGCTCTTGCCTTTATTAGAGCTATTAGTTGCTAAGATTGAATCCCACATTGCATAAGGCAGCTGTTTGCTTTCTCTGTCTTAGAATGGAATTACAAACTAGTAAGAAGCTCTGAATTTAATGTCAGAAGAACCAGATTAAAGTCATGATTTCTTTATTGTGCATGACTTTTTTTTAGACCTCCAAAATTATTTCCTCATCTTCAAAATGGGTATGATTATATCTGCCCTCATATCCTATTGGTATAATCTACTACTTTCATAGTTTTGATGGTTTTGATCTAACTAGAATATACGGGTTGGTTTTTTTTGTTTGTTTTTGTTTTTTTTTTTTTTTTAGGAAAGGAATACTATTATACAGAGTATCTTCAATAGTGTTTCAAAGTATTTTGAGTTGTTTAGCTTTCAGTAATTTAATCTATAAAGTATTTTAAAGTTAAAAGCAATTTCAAAAATAAATGAATTTCTGTATTAAACTGAATGAGAAAAGAAAATAGATTCATAGATTGTTTTTTATTTATACCTGGGATTAATTGAGTTTTTACTTTGATTAATGTTCTTAATAAATAAACCTAAGGTCACACAATCATACTGTAATATATCCTTTAAACTGGAAAAGAATTAGAGATTATATTTTCCAGTAGGTAAACTGAAACTCAGAAAAGTTGCCCAAAGTCACAAAGCAAGCTAGTTGTAGATCCAGAATTACTCTCACAATTCTTTAATCAAATTACTATTCTACTAGTAGATGTTTACTTAAAGTTGATGAAGTAGGTTTTCTGTTTAAATAGAACTTATAAATATTCTATTGCAAATTTTTTAAAAGAATAGTAAATTCTTACCATGAACCTGTTTCAGTTTTTATACTTTTTTTTTTTTTTTAATAGATGTTAGTCTACTTTGCCCAGTAGTTTTCAGTTTCAGGTTTTTAATTAAACATACAGATGTCTGTGTAATAAAGTATTTGTCTTCATTACAAACTGATAGTTCATTAATCACTTCATTAGTCACAACACTCCAGCCTATGAGTTTCTCTTCTCCACAAAAAATTTTAGTACAAGTTATACATCTTGATGTTTTGTTTTCAGTATGTAAAGGAAAAATCACTTAAAACATTTGAATACATTTTAAAGTATAAAGTATAGGTTAGTGGGAAATAACATAAATATGAATATAGAATCACAAATAAAGTTTATTATAATAGTTGTCTAATTTAAAATATCTGTTTACGATGTTATAAAATTGTTTTGTGTAGTTCTATATTTTTCTGTTTTTAAATTGCAGTATGGACTCCAATTGCTTTGACAGTCGTTTTAGTTGCTGTTGCAACATTGTGTAAAGAACAAGGAATAACAGTTGTGGGAATTTGCTGTGTGTATGAAGTATTTATTGCACAAGGCGTAAGTATTTATTGCACAAATATGTTTTTTTGTTGCTATCCTTTATCATACTTGAATTCTCTTGTAATAAACTTGTTTTCTAAATATGTCATTATGTAATTTAATCTGTATACCAAAAAAATTTGCAAGAAACCAGCATGTTTTATCTTCAAATCCATTGAAAATTACTGAACATTTTATGACTCGTTCAGTTTTTTAAGGACAACTCTTTGAATTTCAGTAATGGAATCATGAGGCAATTTGGAAATGTGTACAGTAATATTATACAATATAATTCAGTATTAGATAAGATTATTTGGCTCAGTTTTATTCATTATCAGTTTCACAAATTGCTCCATATTGATTTTATAATTATAGTCAATTTATAACTAATCTTGCATTTTGAAAATCCTGCATTGGAAACATTATAGTATGTTGTTATTTAAAACTCTTTTTTCCTTTTACAGTATACTTTGCCATTATTATGGACTACTGCTGGACAGTTTTTCCGTGGAAAGAGTAGTATTCCATTTTCAATGTTGCAGACACTAATAAAACTCATTGTTTTGATGTTCAGTACACTATTACTTGTTGTAATTAGAGTCCAGGTTATTCAGTCCCAACTTCCGGTATTCACCAGGTATGAAATTTAGTTTTTCTTTTTTTTATTCTTTCTTTCTTTAACTCTTAAGATTAAGAGTGTTTCAGAAAGTCTTTGATTTATATTGAGGTTTTTTAACAGCTTCATTGAGGTGTAGTATTTTTTTTAAAACCTGTATATATTTATAATGTACAAATTAGTAGCTTTTGACCTATGTGTATACTTGTGAAACCACCAGAATGAAAATAATGATTTTTTACCTAATGGTACAGCGATTTTAACTTGATCAGTTACGTGGCAAGTCTTTTATATTCTTAGTGATTTTTATCCACTTGTTCTAGTAATTATTGAGAAGAGGATGTTAAAATCTGTGACTATAATGTCTATTTCTACTTGTAGTTTTATCAGTTTTTGTTTCATGTGAGTTAAAGCTCTGTTATTAAGTGCATAACATTTACGCTTGTGTTTAAATGAGTTTCTTTATCTCTGATGATACTTTATCCCTGGTCTTTACTCAGAAATTCACTTTATCTTCTTTTTCTTAGTGTTACATTGTTTATCTTTTTTCATCCTTTACCTTTTTATCTATCAGTATATTTATATTATATTTATATTGTATTTAAAGTTGACTTCTTATAAGCTGCATAAAGCTGGATCTTCCTTTCTTGTAATATTTTTAAATAATATTTTTTTAAGTGAGCTGTTTCAACTGTTTACATTCAATGTGATTTTCATCTTTTACCATGTTTCTTTGTGACTAAAGGACTTTGTTTAACATTTCTTGACTTGTAGGTCTGCTGGTGCTGAATTGTTTTAGCTTTTACATATAAAAATATCTTTATTTTACATTTGTTTTTTAAAAATAATTTGAATTCTGAGTATAGGATTCTGCATTGATTGTTATGCATTCAGCACTCTAGTAATGTTACTCTACTATTTTCTAGCTTGCATTATTTTCACTGGGAATCTTCTGTCATCTTTATTTTTATGCTTCTGCATGTAGTGTGTCTTTTACTCTGTGCCTGCTTGTATTATTTTCTCTTTGTCATTTTTTCTCTATTTTTTAAAAATTGAGGCACAATTGATAATAACACTATTAGATTTAGGTATACAGTGTAGTGATTTGATACATGTATATTGAGAGATGATTATCATGATAAGTTAATATCCATCCATTACCACACATAATTACAAAAAAATTTTTTCTTGTGATGAGAACTTTTAAGATCTATTTTCTTTGGAATTTTCAAATACACAATACACTATCATTAACTATAGTCACCTGCTGCATATCACTACCCTAGGACATATTTATCTTAGAACAAAATTTGGGTGAAGGTGGTTATATAATGCAAACTTCCAGTCACTCTTTTTTTATCATCATGTGTCTTGTGCCTAGGTTAATTGAGCTTAGGATCTGTAGGTTTTACTTAATGGAAATTTTGGAAATTTTGTATCTATTACTTCTTGAAATATATTCTCATTATTTTCTCCTTTTCTAGGACCCCACTTACGTGTATATTAAACCTTTTGAAATTGTGAGACTAATGCTCTTTTTATTCCCCTCCAAAAGCTATTTTCTTATTTTTTTTCATTTTGGATAGTTTCTTCTGCAATGTATTCAAGTTCAGTAATCTTTTTTCTGCAATGTCTAATCTACCTTTAATTTTTTTCTAGTTCTTTTTCACTTCAGATATTATTTCCATCTTTGGAAATTCTCTTTAAGCCTTTTTATGTTTCATGATCTCTCCATGTTCTAGGGCTTTAATTTCTTTGTCTGCTTATTTTATTGTATGTGTCATTTCTTAGTCACTTTAGATTGAATAATTTTCCTCCTCATGGATTATATGTTTCTATTTCTTCACATGCCATGCAGTTTTTTTAATAGATGTCATATATATTCATTTTACTTTAATATATTACTATAAATATTTTAGAGCTTTGTTCTGGGATGCATTTATTTGAGAAATTTGTGTGTGTGTGTGTGTGTGTTAGTCACCATACAGTACATCATTAGTTTTTGATGTACTGTGTTCCATGATTCATTGTTTGTGTATAACACCCAGTGCTTCATGCAATCCGTGCCCTCCTTAATACCCATCACCACGCTCACCCATCCCCTACCCCTCACCCTCTAAAACCCTCAGTTTGTTTCTTGGAGTCCACAGTCTCTCGTGGTTCATCTCCCCCTCCGATTTCCCCCTCCCTTTCATTTTTTCCTTCCCTTCTCCTAATGTCCTCCATGTTATTCCTTATGTTCCACAAGTAAGTGAAACCGTATGATAATTGACCTTCTCTGCTTGACTTATTTCATTTAGCATAATCTCCTCCAGTCCCATCCATGTTGATGGAAAAGTTGGGTATTCATCCTTTCTGATGGCTGAGTAATATTCCATTGTGTAAAGAAGACCACATCTTCTTTATCCATTCATCTGCTGAAGGGCATCTCAGCTCTTTGCACAGTTTGGCTATTGTGGACATTGCTGCTATGAACATTGGGGTACATATGGCCCTTCTTTTCATTACATCTGTACCTTTGGAGTAAATACCCAGTAGTGCAATGGCTGGATCATAGGGTAGCTCTATTTTTTATTTTGTGATGAACCTCCACACTGTTTTCCAAAGTAGCTGCACCAACTTGCATTCCCACCAACAGTGTAAGAGGGTTCCTCTTTCTCCACAACTTTTCCAACATTTGTTGTTTCTTGCCTTGCTGATTTTTGCCATTCTAACTGGTGTAAGTTGATATCTCAATGTGGTTTTGATTTGAATTTCCCTGATATCTTCTAGCCACACTTTTAATCTTTGATATATAAGACCACAGCAGCATTTACAATAGGTCTGATTTTCTTCTGCTACTGACACAAGACCCTTCTGACTACTCTATCTGATAGACTGTGATTTATGAGGATTTTCATTCTGGCTGCTGAGAAACTATTCCCACCTCTGTATGGTATTTGAGAATTTTTATCTAATCCTTTTAAGAGGTACTTTCCTAACTGCATTATTTTCCCCAGGTCTACTATAACAAATTGCCAGAAATTGGGTAGCTTAAAGCAGCAGAAATTTATTCTCTGTCAGTGCTGGAGGCCAGAAGTCCAAAATCGAGGTGTCAGGCACAGTTGGCTCCTTCTGAAGACTCTCAGGAAGAATCTATTCCATGCTTCTTTCCTAGTTTCTAGTGGTTGCTAGCAGTCGTTGGCATTCCTTCTTTCTTGTGCGTTTCTCTGTATTCTCTCTTTGTATAAGAATACCTGTCATTAGATTTAGAGCTCACCCTAATCCAGTATGACCTCATCCTGACTTAATTAATTACATTGGCAAAGGAATAGGTTTCCCAATAATATTACAGTCTGAGGTGCTGGGTAGATATGAATGAGAGACATGGTTCAACCCACTACGCTGACCTTGAGTATTTCTTCATATACATATGCTGAACAGTTCTCATCAGTACTAAAAACTGGAGAGAGATGCTGTACAGATATAAGTTCGCTTTCTCAGTAGCTTTGTTCTCTCTGGTATTCTGCCAATTGACCCTAGTCCCCTTGCCTCTAGGGCTCCCAGTTCAGTTTTGCAGTCTAAGGATACTACTAGGCTCCACTAGGTTCCCCCTCACTGTTCCACAGACTAAAAACTATGTCTAGGTATTGAACTTTCCAGGTAGGGTTTCCCTTATTTGTTTTTCTTCTCTCAGGTATCATTGTCCTTTTTTGCCTGATGCTTAGTGTGTTAAGACAAGTTTTATATATCTTGTCTGGTTCTTTGCTTGTTTAAAGCTAGAAGCAAAAGTTATGCTGAATTTAACAATCTATATCCTTTTTTTTTCCTGCTTTAAAATTTAGCATTTTTCCATTTCACCTTACTCAGCTAAAACTTAAAATGAAATTCATACTAGTTCCTTGTTCATTTACATTAAAGTATCATTGAATGCAAGAACTTTTTTTTTTTTTTTTTTTTTTTTTAAAAACAATGAAAGTCCAAAATGTTGTTCATGTGTCATCCAGAATAGTGCATTGCTGGCCCTGGCTAGAATAAAGTTTTATTCAGATAATTCTCTTACCTTAAACATTTTCTTTGTGTCATTTTATGTATAATTATTTTCAGTAATTTCGGTGCATTTTTTCTTTAAAGAATACTTCCTAATTTCATGAATTTTTACTTCTGAGTCTAGCCATGCTAAACTGAACAACTCATTTAAGTAGTAAAATATGGGAAATAGATTGAATAGTAAATATATACTATAATTTGCATTTCCTTCTTTACCCTCAGTTTCAGTGTTACTGTTTTTGTTATTCCTTTTAGAGAATTTCCATAGATTGTTTTTCATCTCCAGTTCTATAGTGTGAAAATGTAGTTTATAGGTATGAATGTATTTGTTTTGTGTAAGTATGTGTGGATGGCTATATGGGATATGTTACATCTAAATATATATTTTCCAAATAGGGGCATTTTAAAAATGTATGTATATACATTTTCTTCTATTACATTACCCTGTGAATTGACTATAATATTGCTTGACTTGCTTTGACATGTGTTCTTTCTCTAAAGTACAGTTATTAAATTAGCTGTTCTAAATAAACCATGAGTTATAAAAATGAACTCTGAGTAATGGATTATAGGAAAAAAGCTTCGTATTCATTCTATTGGTTATTTGAGAATTCAAGTCCTGACTCAAGATTTATTATTTTTCATACATGTAGATGTTCAAATATGAAGGTTTTTTAGATATTATTTGTTCAAATAGTATTTGCTTTTTTTCAACCATTTGAATTTTTAAGAAGACCAAGTCAAATGTTAGGGTTGATTTTTCATTAACTTATTCATTTTAAAATGAGAAATTGTCTTTTTATATATTAACATAGCCAATAAAATCTTGAACATAGCCTAAAAAAATAAAAATCTGAAGCTGTTTATTTGAAATATACTTTAAAAAGTGATTTGACTGTGATTTGACTTAGTTTGCAGGAAACAGACTAATTTAATGAAATGTACATGTACATGTAATATGTCATGGCCTGGACAAATATAAATTCGGGTATGTTTATATTAGTATGTATTAGGAGAAAAAGTAGGACACAGATAAAATGTTACATAGGCCTGTACAGTTACTATTATGTGCTGGAAATTGGGTTTTTGCCTTCCTAGAAGTCAGAGCAAAAGGAAAAAGCTTATAGGTGATGCACTTTTTTCTGTCCACAGCAAAAGAAAAACAGTAATTCTTTCTAGGAAACATAATTTTTATTAGTGTTTAGTGCTGAAAGAAGACACCTCATGCAGAAAAAAACATTGGTTAGTGTTCTCAGAAACACTCATACATCACATACAACAATCAATTCTTTAAAACTTTTCTTTTTACTTTTAATCAGAAGGTTATACTTCTGTAGAATATCATAATATTTTAGTGATTTTGTCTGAATTATTCTAATAATAAACTATAAATAGATAATCTAGATCCCCTTTAAACAGCTCTTCATAATTTGTCTCAACTAGAAGTTTCTTAAAGATTAGACAGTTTGAACTCTAGTGAGGACTGACAAATGAGTAAAAAATATTTTTCTTTTTAATGAAATTACATGTAAAATACTGCTTTTATTGTTCAGCGTTTTATTTAAATATTATATATTTTGTGTTTACAAAGTGTTTTAGTCTAAATAACTTTTTTTTTTCATTCGTTATACAGGTTTGATAACCCAGCTGCTGTAAGCCCAACTCCTACAAGGCAGCTAACTTTTAACTATCTCCTTCCTTTGAATGCTTGGCTTCTATTAAATCCTTCAGAACTCTGCTGTGATTGGACCATGGGAACAATACCACTTATAGAGTCATTTCTAGATATTCGAAATCTTGCCACATTTACTTTCTTTTGCTTTTTGGGGGCTTTGGGAATATTCAGTCTTAGATACCCTGGTGATTCCTCCAAGACTGTTTTAATGGTAAGAAATTCCCTTAATTTTTCAGATGTAAAACATTCAGTTGATTTGAAGACTGCCTTTAATTTGTCAGAGCTTCTTCTTAGAAACAGCATCTTTCTTGTTCAACATCAGCTTGATTATTAGTTTTTTTTGGGCTATCCTAAAATTATATATCAGAATTCCATATGCAGGCATAATTTGACATTCAGCATGTAAAGTAAAAACTGGTTATGAATTTTCTTGATTTGATAGGAATTCTGAAACCGTGAAGCATGCCATTGGCATCATTTTCTTCTATTTCTTTACCCGAGTAGGTTGTATATTTTGAGGAAATAGATCATTGTTTTCTTGACACAGAGAAGAGTGTCATGCAAGATAGACAGCTAGAAATATTTAGTTCTTTAGTTCTCATTAGCAGGGTTTTCATTATACCCCAAGTTATTTTTTACTATGTTCAGAGAACTCTGATTATTTACACAGTCTTTTTTTTTTTTCTGAGGTGTATTTCTTTGTAATTTTCTTACTCTGCTGTCACTTCTTTTAGTGGTTTTGTTGTCTTTCTTTAAATTACTGAAGACAGTAATAATCTTTAACATTTTCTTGAGCATTTGCTATATGCCAGAAAGTGTTTTTAATACTAAACAAATACATCATATCTGACTATAGCCACTAGGTTCATTTATTCGTTCAGTAAAAAGGTTTTCTTGTAGCCTATGTACCAGGCAGCCTTTTAGGCACTAGGGATATGATAAAAAGAAATACAAGGCCCCAATTACCAGGGAACTGGCATTTTGGAAAAATTTGAAGCTGATCTCTGAGATATAGAGAAGACTGAAAAAATACAGTAAAGGTCATATTTACTATTAGTTTTCAATCTCTTGAGTTTGATCCTAGTAGTGATTTTGAATAGCACTTGATGCCTAGAGTTTCGGAGGAGAGTCCTAAGCTCCACATAAAAATTTGATAGATGGCATAGAGATAGTAATTGAAACCAGGATGTGAATAAGAAGGGCTAAGGAGAGGTTATATAGAGAGCAGCGTTTCTCAACTGGGGTTTTGTGACTTTTCTCAAAGATGGTAGTCAGCTATTACCATTCCAAATACATAGAATGGAAGATAATTCATACACATAATGAATGTCTTAGAGTATTTGGTCTTAATTCTCCCTCAGAAAATAGTTGAAGGGGCTAGCTAGATAGAGTGGTAAGAGAAGAAACCTACAACTAGGTCTTGAATAAACTTCTATAGAAGGTATAGGAGTTTATATACAGTAAAAGATAACTGTGTAGAGGAGAATGAACCTAAATAGGAGATAGACCAAATGGACAGAAAGGTGAGTATTTCAAGAAAGATGGAATGGTTATCACTAACAGATGCTCTGAGGCAGAAAAGTGAGATCAGTCATATTTGACCTATTTTAGGAATATTAGTTACTTAATGAAATTTATTTCTGTTGAGAGATTGAATTAGTAGATGTGGATATGAAGAATGGTAGTATAGATAACCTGTAGGGTTAACTTAACTTTGAATATTTCGAAGGAGGAGACAAGCTTGAATTTATTATCAGCTAAGAGAAGAAATGCCAGCGTAAAGCATAACAGACTGCTGATCTCGTGTAGAGCTTGGAGGAAGCATGAAGATCTAGAATTAGTGAACCTTCAGAGGTAGAAGAATCACTTTCATTGGAGAACTCAGTTTGCTGACTTCTAGAAGGAAGGGAAATCACTAAGAGGTTGACTTGCAATGTTGATTTGAAATGTTGATTGGTTAAGTGGGGTTAAAACCAGCTACTTATTACCTTTGCTGTAAAGTGTTTGCCTGAGAATGTGGGACCTTGTTTTATACCTAAGGGACATAATGAATGGGTAAGGTAATTTAAAGATGTGTGGTCAAAGGAGAACGTTTAAGGTTGAAGAAACAAGAGCATATTTGAATATGGATAGGAACGATACAGTTGATTAGAAAGTGGTCAAGTAGATGAAAGAATGGTTAATTGTGAGATTTGTGAGGAGCAGGGGCAATGTAGAGCTCAGGTTTGGCCTGAGAAAGATGGAAACACACACTTCTTATGTCGCAGAAAGGATGGAAATTATATCAGTGTGGATGTTGGTAGGTTTAGTAGCACAGAATTGAAAGAATTCTTGTTTTATGGCTTTAGTTTTCTCTAATTTTGGAAGTATGGTCACCCGCTGAAGTGACATGAATCAGAAGCCTAAGAAAAGTAATCAAAATTCAAAATAAAGGAGAGAGGGAGTGAGCCTATCAAAGACACCTAGAAATTCTGAGGAGTTTTAAGGATCAATCTGAAGTTGATAATCATTAATTTATGATGATACTAATATATTTTGCTTTGGGACTGTCTCTAGTAGAGCTTTGCTGTTCAGGTAAATACAGACAAAGCAGCTGCATGGTAGAATACATCCAAAGCTGAGGTTCTGCTGAAAGAAAGGAAAAGTAAGGAAGGGTGGATGAATATAAAGTTTTGGCATATAAAATAATGATTTCTATAATATAAGCTGAATAAAAACAGGGAGGGTAGTACCAGTGAAATAAGCAGAGATTTATATAAATTTTATCTTATGTATGTAAAAAGGAACAATTGTGATCTTAGGTATAACTTCTTTAAGATAGTCCTAAACATGCTATATTATATAGTGATGTTTTGTGAAGATCTTTTAAAGGGATAAGTAGATCAAAGGAGTACCTATGAAGTATCAGATGCCGTGTTAAGCACTTACTAAAATGTCCTGTGTATCCTGACAATATAATGTCGATAGTTATTAACCCCAATTTGTAGAGAAACACAAATTGGGAAGATGATTGATTAGTTTACTTTATATTACCTAGGAAGTAAGAAACAAAACAGATTTGTTCCAGACTCTTTGCACTACCACCTTTCCTTTTAAAGAGTTTTATATCACTGAAGAATGAAATTATGGTAGCCATAGTTAGCTAGGTTGGCATATATTGATAGAGAGTGTATTAGAACTTTTAAATAAGTTAATCATTAGAGACATTCCTTTATCCAAGAACCAGTAGATTTTTTGTGAGGTTGCTTTTTGTGTATGTAGCATATGCATCAGTCCATGATACATCTTTGAATGAATTTAACACTTTTAATTATTTCAAATAAAATAGGTTTAGAGCAGCCATGAATTAATAAAAAATATGTTTGCCTGTTTGTTTTTAGAAAAGGACTACAGGGTGCCTGGGTGACTCATTCAGTTAAGCATCTGACTCTTAGTTTTGGCTCAGGTCATAATCTCACGGGTCATGAGATCAAGCCCCAAGTGAGGCTCTCTGTCTGTGGGAAGTCTGCTTGAAGATTCTTTCCCTCTGCCCTCCCCTAACTCTCTCCCTCTGAAATAAATAAATCTTAAAAAAAAAAAAAAAAAAAATGGAAAGGACTGTATATGTGGGAGTATCTCTCTTTCACAGCTAGCTGGTTGTTTTTATCAAGCACTCTTAGGAAATGGAAAGTTAATTATGTATTCTTAATGTTTTACCTTTTTGATCAAAAAGAAAACATTAAAATTTCAGATATATGTATTAGTATGATACTTAGTAGTTCAGTAGTGCTTTTCTTTAGATTCATTATTTCCTCATTACAAGTTTTTAATTTATCATACATGGTGAAAACACATTTTTTTTCAATGTGTATACATTTTTTCATCTGTATTTTACTAATAAAGTATAATAAAGAGGAAACAATCTTTCAAACTGTTAAAAGACTCTCAAACTTCTGAAGCTGAAGGAACAACTTGCAGTTATTCAATTAGGTACTATGAAACAAATCAGGGTAACAAAATACGGATGCAGATGTCCATAGGAACAGATGTTCTAATAACAACCAACTTGGTTCCTTTCATAGGTTATTTGTGTGCTAGTTGTTAGAATACTACTTTTTTAATGGATTCATTGTCTGGGAACCATATGCTATCTCATTTTCAAAATAACAAAATCTAAGCATTTTTATGATGTATTTCAATGTGTAGTGTTAGAATTTTAGAAATTTTTATAGAATAAAAGACTACTGTTTAAAGGGGGCAGTTTTATACTTATACTAAGCCTCTTAAATATACATGACTCATCAGAGTATTATGCAAAGGAATGCTGGGGTACAGACGTAGTAGTCTACTGTCTTGCCTAAAGGATACCTTATATCATTTTTCAATTTCCAATATAATATGAATACTTACAATAATAAAAATATAAAAACTTGCATGAATGGCTTTTTTGTCACCCATTACAGTTTTGTAAAACCTGTTAACATCTCTGTCAATGTATTTTTACCATACATACATAAGTTGGGTGTATAAAAATTATTAATGTCTTATTTTAGATATATTTTCAAAAAATATTTATTTCATTGGATGAGCCCTAATTATAATCTCACCTTGATCTTACCTTGGTGACATACATCCTGATGTTTGTTGTTACTGTCCCTAAGTTGCCTTCTTCATGTTTAAATTAGTATTGTTTACAGGACTATTAAAACTGGTACCAATACATTATTCAAATTAAATAAAATATTTGGTTTTAACTTTTGAATGGCCATATTTTTTTTTGAACTTATTAAAATACCTTATTTTTCTTTGTAGGCCCTTTGTTTGATGGCATTACCATTTATTCCTGCATCAAACCTTTTTTTCCCGGTTGGATTTGTTGTTGCTGAGCGAGTATTGTATGTTCCTAGCATGGGGTTCTGTATTTTGGTAGCCCATGGATGGCAGAAAATATCAAATAAAAGGTGAATTAAAATGTTAGTTCATTTAATGCTTACTAACTGTAGAATTAAGTGTGATACATTTAAGTATTTAAAATGTTTAGTTCATTTATATAAATCCTACTTCTATGTTTTTATTTTTCATCTTGATAGTCTCCTCATTTTTCTGTAATTCAGGTTAGGAAAGCTCCACAGCACCCACCTCATCCTATGTTCTTATTAACATAATTTTATTGTATAGCCTGTGACATAACAAACTTTGAGTCAGACCCACGCAAAAACAAGGATATTGTTGAGACTAGAGTTATAAATAACCATTGCCACTTCGATGTGCAATGACCTAAGATATAGTCTTCTTTCTTAAGTGAGTTATAATGAGTTTATTTATATATAAATGCATATAGTAAGCAGTCTATTATTACTTGATATCATCACTATCTGCATCATAACCATCATGTCCTAGTTGCCTTAAACTAACAATTAAGGAACAGAATAGTCCCACTGTATGCAAGAAATGACTGCTTTCTCACTTTCCAGTCATCCTTCAACCCTCAGCATTCTGTCTTGTCTCTACCTCATTGCCTCCGAGTAGCTAAATCCAGTCAGTGCTTGTATTTAAAATTTATTTCCCTGGTGTCTGTAGAAAGTCTCTCTCCTAATTCTCTTCCATTGCTGCTCAGTCCCTTCTCAGAGTCTTCTTGCTGTATTTGCTCTTTAAATATTTATTTGCCAGAATTTTACTCAGCCATTTTTCTCACACTGCATATTCTCCCTGGGTGATCTCATCCATGTCTACAATTTGCACTAATATCTAGCAGGCCTTTTCTCTTAACTTCTACCCATATATCCAGTTTTAATCAATACCAGTTTTTGAATGCTTACCATGTGCCAAGAGCCATGATAGACCCTTTAGATTTGTTTTCTCATTTAATCTAACATTCCTTAACTCTTATGCACATTTGAAAATTAAAGCTCATACAGATTACTTGAATCAGGTTACCTCAAGATCACATAGCTGGTAAACAGTAGGATTTTGCTTCAGATTTATATCTGACTACTTCCAACGTCCATGTTTGTTCGTTCTCTCTCTCTCTCTCTCTCTCTCTGTGTCTCTCCATGATCCATGTTCTTTCTGATCCATGCAGTCTTATCCTGACTAAGTGGATCTCTCAAAATGAAAGAAGTTGAACTATGTTATTAAGACAGAAACATAGACTCAGAAAACATTAGTACCAAATGAGACTACAGGGATAATTGAAGTATAACCTTTTTATAGATGAGGAATTAAGCCCCATATAATTAGCCTAAAGCTGTTTAAGTAATTTGTATCTATTTCATAAAGAGTTAGTTTTACTATGACTTGTAATAAATAATTCTAGCTTTAAAATACGAAGTTATTCAAAGGCTGTCATGATAATCTGTGGTATAGATGCAATCTGTATAAGCCAATTTTTTAAAAAAAATATAGCCAGTGACAAGATTCGCCCTTGATAAACACAAGAATATTCAAATTGTAAGTAAAGGCCCCCAAAAGGAAAAATCGCAGTTAAAAACCAGTGTGTCTGCTTTTTGCCATTATGTGTAAACAGAGTTTTTGAAATATTAATATAATTAAAGACTGAAGTAGAAGGTAGTATGCATATTTAATTTTTTTGGTGTTGCCTTCGAAGTTAGATGATTACTAGAATGATCCTCATTTCTTAGAATAAACTCAAAGATGGTATTTGGGGATATTTAACATTACTTCTTACCTCTATTCTAAAAGATAAAATGCTTCTGGTGATGTAGACAATGGTTTCTTTGTTTTGCTTTTTTCTCTTAAACAGTGTATTAAAAAAGTTATCCTGGATTTGTTTGTCTATGGTGATATTCACTCATGCCTTAAAAACACTCCACAGAAATTGGGATTGGGAGTCTGAATATACATTGTTTATGTCAGCCTTGAAGGTAAAGTATTATCCAGAATGACAGAAAAATATGTCATTAATGATTTCTTATAGTCATGTCTAAGATGTTTTTATATTTAATTAGACATGTTACTGTCAATTTTAAGTACTACTCCAAAAGATCAGTAAAAATAATTTGTTCTTTATATAATATATACCCTAACCAGTGCTTTGAATCATATTTAGTTGGTATGTCTGTGGCATATATGAATAATTCCCTAAATGCTATACGATTGTTAGAAGTTCAAATGATAATAAAATGTTTAAATAAGAATACTATATATAGTTCATAGTTCTGAAGGTGAACTTTTTTTTTAACCTTTTAATGTCTTTAAAATTAGAATAAATCTTACAGTGTGAGGCATCTTACAATTAATTAGTGGCTTTTTTGTTTTATTAATGGTGAGTCTTAGAATTAATGGCATCCTAGATTGATGGAAGTAAAATACGTAACTAAAAATAGCACCTGACTATGTGGAAAATAACTAAGGTTACAATACTGTAGGAAAGATAGGAACTAGCAAAAAGTAGTGATAAAGCATTTCTATAGAATGGACAACATACCAGGAATAAGGTCTTTTTAAAAAATCATAAAATATTGGTTTCTGTAAGTTATAATCAATGGGTTTTTGTCAGGTGCTTCTCTTTGAAACTATAAATTCTTAACTTCCTTTGGCCATTTCTGTACTCCCCATTGCTTGGCTTTTCTGGAATATTGCCTCATTCCAGTAGTCTGTGTGACTTCTTGATTTGGCATCAACTTAAGGTCATGTGACTATCCTTTTGTCTCACTCAGTAACTGCACTCCCTCCTCTAGCTCAGAAGTCTGTTAACGAAAGAGACCTCATTACTATTCTTCTCAAGCTACACTCCTGGAATACCAGTGGAGACCTATAATTTTCAAGAGTTTTGCTTATCGTTATTCCTACAACAATCTAAGAACCACAGCCCCACTCACTGACGCTAGTTCCTCGGCCGGATACCATCCTCTCCCTACAGGAACATCATGCCCATCTGTGAATTCATAAAGCACAGATTAATTTAGAACTTTAATCCCAGGTTTCCCATTACCATAATGGACTACATAAATAACTTTATAACAGGCCTAAAAATGAGTAATCAGTGCAATGTTAAATATATTCTCATGTTCAAATACCTCCTCTCCCAAAAGAATACAGATAGTAGAGCTGAAGTTTTCAAACAACATAATGCGGTTTTTTTTTTCTTTTTTTTAGTTAAGTTCTGTGCCCAGTGTGGGGCTTGAACTCATGACACCAAGATCAGGTTGCATACTCTACTGACTAAGCCAGCCAAACACCCTGTGATACTTTGATCAAATAAAAATTTTAGCAAAATTCTAATACATCAAATAGATGAAATCAGACTGCTGTGGTTTTAGTTTATGTTAAAAGGAGGGAGAGTAAATTTGGGGAAAAACTTCATTTGGCTCCTGTCTCATCTCCAGGGACACCTCCTTGGAACACTCCATTCCTAACAATATACTAAACAAATATCTTTGTTAATTGGAGGTATACATACAAATTTTTCTTTTCTAAGAGAAAAATCTGAATTATTTTTTCAAGTTTTATTGAGGTTAATTGACATATAACGTTGTATTAGTTTAAGATGTACAACATAATATCTGTATATATTAAAAAATAATTATAATAAGTTAACTTCTGTCACCTTACATAGGTACAGTTTTTTTCTTTTGATGAGAATTTCCAAGATCTACTATCTTAGCAACTTTCAAATATACATTACAGTATTGTTAACTATAGTAACCATGCTGTACGTTGTATTCACAGAACTTATTTGTCTTATAACTGAAAGTTGGTGTCTTTGAGCACCTCACCCATTCATGGATACCTCTGTGGAACACTCCATTCCTAATGGTATACCAAATAAATATCTGTGTTAATTGGAGTTGTAATTAATTAATTATAATTAATTTCTATCTATGCTTATGTATTGAAGGTAAATAAAAATAATGCCAAATTATGGAATAATGTGGGTCATGCTCTGGAAAATGAAAAGAACTTTGAACGAGCTTTGAAATACTTCTTACAGGCTACCCATGTTCAGCCAGGTAAGCATTATTAATTAATAAAACTATTTGAATAGCTTCTTTTTAAAAACTTGATTATATTTGGGGATAATAAGGTAGAGTTTCATTTTCAGTCTTCATTCCAGGTGATATAAATACTATAGTGTTTGATGCTGGCTTATTTTGAATTAGATTATATATTAGATCTACTTAGACATTTAGGATTTTTTTTCTTTACTATAAAAGAGTTGGTGGTACTGATGAGCAATTTTGGTGGAATGTTAGATGCAAAAGCCTGATAGGAATGTGTTTAGGAGAGAGGGGGAAGAATAATTGGAGACAGCTGGTGTTGAAAACTCTTAAAGAGTATCAATAGGAAATGGTGGTATTGCTGGGAATGGAGTCAAGAGAAGGTAAGTGGGATGATAGGGGTTTTTGTTTTCAGTTTTAAGGTGGGAGAAATAAAGCATATGTACAGCTAATCCACTGAGGCTGGGAAAAGTAATAATTCAAAAAGGAGGGAACAAATTATGGATCAGTTGTCCTTAAATGAGAAGAGATAAATAGAATTTGGTGCACAGGACTTCATTCAGTCATAAGATTGTTAATGTATGATAAGGAAAGCAAAGTACGTAGATATGGATATAGGCAGTCGAATAGATCATCTGGAGGAAGTTGCTGGAAATTGTCTTTTGTTTGCTTCTATTTTCTCATTGAAATAGAAAGCAGAGTCATCAGAGTGAGGAAGGGTTGAAGCTCTAGAGATCTAAGAATAGGAGTGGGTGTGAAGTAGCTGTCTAGGACAGTGCTTCACAAACTGAAATGTGCCCTTGAATCACATGGAGATGTTATAGTGGATGTTCTGATGGATAGAGGTTTAGAATAGAGCCTGAAGTTCTGCACTTCTAATAAGTTCCCAGGTAATGTTTAGCCCATGGATCACACTTTTAGAAACAAGACATAGGAAAGTGTGTAGACTAGGAAAATGTGCAATTGCCAAGCAGTTCTAACATCCTGCTTGAGGATAGAATACTTTATTTAAAATTATACTAGTTGATGTAGTTGTATGCTTTTCACTTGTTACTTTACAGCTGAAATGGCACAGGCGTGGAGAATTCTGTTAAATAAAATTAGGGCATTTTAAAATGTGTTATTACTAAACAACAGATAAGAGAATGATTATAATTGATGAAGAATCTAAGTTAAGAAGGGAAGTGAGGCAGGGTGATAGGATCAATGATTTATAGGTGTGAAGAATTGTTGGTGTCTGAGTATGATCTAGCTACAGCATCAGTATTTTTCAAGAGGAATACTATTGGTATTTTGAGTGTACAAAACTGTATTTCAGGATATGTACCAACATGGCCCTCATCTGCCAAATGCCATCATTACTTTCCATTTACAATGATGACCGAAAGGTACTTCCCTCAACACATATACACCCCCAACACCCCGGTCACATTTGTAAATATCCTCAGAGAAGTGGGGAGTGGCAAGCAATACCCATTCTTTGTTAGATATGACTGTGGTCATTGCACTAATGAGTTAGAGGAAGATGGAGGTGAAGATCTTGGAAGAAAGGATATCAAAGCCCAAGTATTGGAAAATTTGTCTTTGTAGATTTTGAAGTCACTAAGAATTATGAGAACCATAAGCAACCAGGAGATTTGACTCAGAGAATAGTGACTGCAACAAAGAAGGATGGTCAATTATAATAGAGTTTAATGACATGAAATTCAGAGACAAGTGATTTTAAGAAGGAGCAAGAGTTGTCTGGAAGTGTTAAAGATCATCAAAGACACCTACTCTTCCTCCAGACCCAGTGTTGCAAAGAGTAAGAAAAAGAACACAATCACTACTTGGACAAGCTGCATGTAAAAAACCACGTCCCCGAGGCAAAGCCAAATTTCATTTAGAGAAAGATGAAGAGAAAGTTGTAGAAATAAAACAGATGGTCTAGCTTTTCAATTTTATCTTGCCTAACTCTTTATGTAGTTTTTCTTGAGTACATATCCTTGGTTTCCTCACCTCTTTGCCTTTGTTTATATTCTTCCTTGAGCCTAGAATGCCTCCCTTCTCCCTTGCCATTTACCTTCTATCATATCCTATCCATCTTTTACAACCCATCTCGCATGGCTTCTCTTCCCTCTCTTTTTTTTTTTATTGTGTTATATTAGTCACCGTAAAATACCTCATTAGTTTTTGATGCAGTGTTTCAAGGTTCATTGTTTATGTACAACACCCAGTTCTCCATGCAATATGTGCCCTCCTTAATACCAACCTCCAGGCTCACCCATCCCCCAACCCCTCTGCCCTCTAAAACCCTCAGTTTGTTTCTTGGAGTCCACAGTCTCTCATGGTTCATCTCCCCCTCCAATTTCCCCAATTCACTTTTCCTTTCCTTCTGATGTCCTCCATGTTATTCCTTATGTTCCACAAGTAAATGAAACCATATAATAATTGACCTTCTCTGCCTGACTTATTTCACTCAGCATAATCTTCTCCAGTCCCATCCATGTTGATACAAAAGTTGGGTATTCATCCTTTCTGAGTAATATGTATGGCTGAGTAATATTCCATTGTGTTTATGGACCACATTTTCTTTATCCATTCGTCTTTTTTTTTTTTTTAAGATTTTATTTATTTATTTGACAGAGAGAGATCACAGTAGACAAAGAGGCAGGTGGAGAGGGAGAGAGGGAAGCAGGCTCCCTGCTGAGCAAAGAGCAAAGATGCGGGACTCGATCCCAGGACCCTGAGATCATGACCCGAACCGAAGGCAGCGGCTTAACCCACTGAGCCACCCAGGCGCCCCTCCATTCGTCTTTTGAAGGGTATCTCAGCTCTTTGCACAGTTTGGCTATTGTGAACATTGTTGCTATAAACAATGGGGTACAGATGGCCCTTCTTTTCGTTACATCTGCATCTCTGGGTTAAATACCCAGTAGTGCAATTGCAGGGTCATAAGGAAGCTCTATTTTTAATTTCTTAAGGAACCTCCACACTCTTTTCCAAAGTGTGTGCACCAACTTGCATTCCCTCCAACAGTTTAAGAGGGTTCCCCTTTCTTCACATCCTCTCCAACACTTGTTGTTTCCTGCCTTGTTAATCTTTGCCATTCTAACTGGTGGAAGGTGGTATCTCAATTGGTTTTGATTTGAATTTCCCTGATGGCTAATGATGATGAACATTTTTTCATGTGTCTGTTAGCCATTTGTATGTCTTCATTGGAGAAGTGTCTGTTCATGTCTTTTGCCCATTCTTTGACATGATTATCTGTTTCTTGGGTGTTGCGTTTGAGGAGTTCTTTATAGATCTTGGATATCAGCCCTTTGTCTGTAGTGTCATTTGCAAATATCTTCTCCCATTCCTTGGGTTACCTCTTTGTTTTGTTGACTGTTTCCTTTGCTGTGCAGAAGCTTTTGATCTTGATGAAGTCCCAAAAGTTCATTTTCACTTTTGTTTCCTTTGCCTTTGGAGACATGTCTTGAAAGAAGTTGCTGTGGCCAACGTCGAAGAGGTTACTGCCTCTGTTCTCCCCTAGGATTTTGATGGATTCCTGCATCATGTTGAGGTCTTTCATCCATTTTGAGTTTATCTTTGTGTGTGGTGTAAGAGAATGGTCTTCTATACATAGTTGTCCAATTTTCCCAGCACCGTTTATTGAAGAGACTGTCTTTTTTCCACTGGATATTTTTTCCTGCTTTGTCAAAGATTATTTGAGTTAAGGGTCCATATCTGGGCTCTCTACTATGTTCCACTGGTCTGTGTGTCTGTTTTGGTGCCAGTACCATGGTGTCTTAGTGATCACAGCTTTGCAGTAAAGCTTGAAACCAGGCAATGTGATGTCCCCAGCTTTTTCTTTTTTAACATTTCCTTAGCAATTCGGGGTCTTTTCTGGTTCCATACAAATTTTCAGATTGTTTTAGCACTTCAAAAAATGTCGCTGGTATTTTAATCAGGATGGCATTGATTCAGATTATTTTAGCACTTCAAAAAATGTCGCTGGTATTTTAATCGGGATGGCATTGAAAGTATAGATTGCTCTGGGCAGCATAGACATTTTAACAATGTTTATTCTTCCACTCCATGAGCATGGAATGCTTTTCAATCTTTCTGTGTCTTCTTCAGTTTCTTTCATGAGTGTTCTGTAGTTCCTCAAGTACAGATCTTTACTTCTTTGGTTAGGTTTATTCCAACGTATCTTAGAGTTTTTGATGCTGTAAATGGAATCGATTCTCTAATTGCCCTTTCTACAGTTTCATTGTTAGTGTATGAGAAAGCAAGGATTTCTGTGCATTAATTTTGTATCCTGCCGCATTATTGAATTGCTGTATGAGTTCTAGTAGTTTGGGGGTAGAGTCTTTTGGGTTTTCCATATAAAGTATCCTGTCATCTGCGAAGAGAGAGAGTTTGACTTCTTTGCCATTTTGAATACCTTTTATTTCTTTTTGTTGTCTGATTGCTGTTGCTAGGACTTCTAGTACTACGCTGAATAACAGTGGGAAGAGTGGGCATCCTTGTCATGTTCCTGATCTCAGTGGGAAGACTCTCAGCTTTTCTCCATTGAGAATGATATTCGCTGTGGGTTTTTCATAGATGGATTTTATGAAGTTGAGGCATGTTCCCTCTATCCCTATACTTTGAAGCGTTTTAATCAGGAAAGGATGCTGTATTTTGTCAAATGCTTTTTCTGTATCAATTGAGAGGACCACGTGGTTCTTCTCTCTTCTCTTACTGATTTGTTTTATCACATCGATTGATTTGTGAATGTTAAACCACCCTTGCATCCCATGGATAAATCCCACCTGGTCATGGTGGGTAATCTTTCTCATGTACTGTTGGATCCTATTAGCTAGGATCTTCTTCAGAATCTTGGCACTCATATTCATCAGGGATATTAGTCTGAAAGTCTCCTTTCTGATGGGGTCTTTGCCTGGTTTGGGGATAAGGGTGTAATGCTGGCTTCATAGAAAGAGTCTGGAATTTTTCCTTCTGTTTCTTTTTTTTTTTTTTTTTTTTTTTTAAACAGCTTCAGGAGAATAAGGATTATTTCTTTTTTGATTGTTTGGTAGAATTCCCCAGGGAATCTATCAGGTCCTGGGCTCTTGTTTTTTTGGGAAGTTTTTGATCACTGCTTCAATCTCATTACAAGGTATTGGTCTATTCAGGTTATCAATTTCTTCCTGATTCAGTTTTGGAAGTTTATAGGTTTCCAGGAATGCACCCATTTCTTCTAGGTTGTTTAACTTACTGGCATTTGGCTGTTGATAATAATTTCTGTAATTGTTTCTATTTCCTTGGTGTTAGTTATGATATCTCCACTTTCACTCATAATTTTATTAATTTGGGTCCTCTCTGTTTTTTTTTGGGGGGTTAGTTTGGCCAATGGTTTATCGATCTTATTGATTCTTTCAAAGAACCAGCTTCTAGGTTCATTGATGTTTCTACCATATCTCTAGTTTCTATCTCATTGATCTCTGCTCTAATCTTGATTATTTCCCTTCTTGTGCATGGGGTTGGCTTAATTTGTTGTTGATTTTCCAGTTCTTTAAGGTGTAAAGAGAGCTGGTGTATTTGGGGTTTTTCAGGTTTTTTTTAGTAAGGCTTAGATTGATAATGTATTTCCCCCTTAGGACCGCCTTTGCCATATCCCATAGGTTTTGGACCAATGTGTCTTCATTCTCATTGGTTTCCATGAATTGTTTAAGTTCTTTTTAATTTCCTGGTTGATCAGAACATTTTTTGGCAGGATGGTCTTTAGCTTCCAAGTGTTTGAATTGCTTCCAAACTTTTTCTTGTGGTTGAGTTGCAGTTTCAAAGCATTGTGGTCTAAGAATATGAAGGGAATAATCTCAGTCTTTTGGTATTGGTTAAGACCTGATTTTGGCCCAGTATGTGGTCTGTTCTGGAGAAAGTTCCATGTGCGCTCAGAAAGATGGTTCTCCAACCCTTCACTTTCAGTCTGGTTATATATTTAGGTTCAAAATGTGTCTCTTATAGACAGCATATGGGCGGGTCCGGTCTCTTTTTCCAGTCCCCAACCCTGTGCCGTTTTATGGGAGCATTTAGGCCATTCAGATTGAGAGTGATTATTGAAAGATAAGTTTTTATTGTCATCATGTTTCCTGTGAAGTCCTTGTTTCTATAGATTATCCCTGTAAATTTCTGTTCTGTATCACTCTTGGGGTCTTTCTTCTTTTATAGAGTCCCCTTAATATTTCTTGTAGTGCCGGCTTGGTGGTCACATAATCTTTTAGTGTTTGCTGGTTTTAGAAGCTCTTAATCTCTCCAGTCATTCTGAATGTGAGCCTTGCTGGATAAAGTATTCTTGGTTGCATGTTCTTTTCATTTAGTGCCGGGAATATGTCTTGCCAGCCCTTTCTGACTTCCCAGTTTTCTGTAGATAGGTCTGACATTATTCCGATGTTTTTCCGTCTGTACATAAGGAATCTTTTCCCCTAGCTGCCCTTAAGACATCTTCTCTGAGTTTATGTTTCGTGAATTTCACGATTACATGTCTGGATGTCTTTCTGCCCCTGTTGATCTTGGGGGGTGTCCTCTCTACTTCTAGGACACGAACACTTATTCCATTCCCCAGATTAGGGAAATTCTCATCCAGGATTTGTTCAACATATATCTTCTAGTCTTAGCCAGGATTTGTTCAACTGTATTTTCTAGTCCTCTCTCTTTCTCCACCCCCTCAGGGATCTCAATAATTCTGACATTGGAACATTTCATGGCATCATTTATTTCCCTGATTCTGTTTTCATGGCTTCAAAGCTATTTGTTCCAGGCCTCCTCCTGATCCATCTTTTCTATCAGTTTGTCTTCCAGATCACTAATTCGATCTCTGCCTCATTTGCCCTAGGTGTTAAGAGTATTTAGATTAGATTGGATCTCATTGATAGCATTTTTAAGTTCTGCCAGATAAGCTATCACTTCTTAGAGATTCTACGTTGCCACTAATGGTCTTCTCCAACCTAGCCATTGTCTGGAGAACCAATTCCCTGAATTCTATTTCTGACATATTATGATGTTCATATCCAGTAGTTCTGTGGCAGAGGTCACAATCTGAATTTTTCCTCTTTTGGGTGTTCCTTCTCCATCATTCTGGTGACAGTTAGTTGAGGGGATGTATAACTGAATATATCAACCATTATCCAAGCAAGGTGCATCCTGGAAAGTTTCGGAGCATTTGGAAGTCACCACCAAAAAGAAAGAGAAAAGAAAAAAGAGAGAGAAAAGGGGGGGATAAAAAAAGAAAAAACCCAGCCAAAATGAACCCCAAGAATAAGATTTATAAAGTACAAAAACAGACGTGAACAAAAAGACTGACAAAAGAAAAAGAAAAAAAAACCCAGCCAAAATGAACCCCAAGAATAAGATTTATAATGTACAAAAATAAAGCAAACACCCAGAAACACTGACAAAAGAATAATATGGGAAGGTGGTTATACACCCTCGATGTGTATTGGGAAGGTTATTTGAGTTCTTCCTGGGTGTATCTTGTTATCTTTGTTAAAGGACTCAACTTTGAAGAGATACAGGGAAATTAAAACTGGTATATATAAATAGGGGTAGTATTGAACAGAGAAAAAGGACTACCTTGAAACTGTATATATATATCTATATATATATATATATAGTTTGGGTGTTTTTTTTCTTTTTTTATTTATTTTATTTTTTTTTTATTTTTTTTATTCCCCCTTTTTCTCTCTCTTTTTTCTTTTCTCTTTCTTTTTGGTGGTGACTTCCAAATGCTCCGAAACTTTCCAGGGTGCACCTTGCCTGGATAATGGTTGATATATTAAGCTATACATCCCCTCAACTACCTCTCACCACTATATAACTATATATATATACACACACACACATACATACATATATATATGTGAATATATATATGTTTCTATATATAGGGAGAGAGATACAGATAGAGATAATATATATATATATTTAATATATATATAAAAGGTATATTTATGAAAAAAATTCAAGTTAAAAAGTTACTATGGAATGTGTTGTATTAAACATCTAATTGAAGGGCACCTGGGTGGCTCAGTTGGTTAAGTGACTGTCTTCGGCTCAGGTCATGATCCTGGAGTCCCAGGATTAAGTCCCACATCGGGCTCCCTAATAAGCAGGGAGTTTGCTTCTCCCACTGACCTCTCTCCTCTCGTGCTCTCTCTCTCTCTCATTCTCTCTCAAATAAATAAATAAAATCTTTTTAAAAAAAATCTAATTGAAATTATAAGTAGATAAAAAAAAAAACAAGAATCATGAGAATGAATTAAAAAATGTAAGAGAAAAGTTATACCTACAAAATACAGGTTTTGAGGCAGTACTGGGAGCTTAATATATTGTTTTCTCCTGATATTGGGGTTTTATAGTTTTATGGGAACCCTGTGGTTGTTGTCCTCTTGTTCTTTTGGCTTATCTTCTGGGGGGGGCCCTGCTGGGTTGTTTTTCAGTCAGTCTTTGGGCTGAGTTGCCCTGCCCCCTATCGAGATGCTGGGCTCTGTGGAAACCTGTTTTTCAGGCCTTTGTTCTCTGGAGGTTTTTGTTCTTTGGCAGCTTTTTGCGCCTTTTCAGAGGGTCAGAGCAAAGTAAACTGTCCGCACCCAGCCCTCTGCCTCAGAGAGAGGCCACAGTCGGCTCCCCTCTGAATGGTCCAGAACACACAGACTCACCCCTCTGCAAACTCCGTTGAACACCGCAAACTCCCACAGGTGGTGCGCACCCCCAGCCACTGTCTCAGTGGTTACCAGAGGTTCCCGCTTGTCTCTGTGCCCACGTGCCACCAAAACCATGCTACCAAAACCGTGAGCAATAGTGGTCTAAGCGAGCCCAGGCTCCGCGGCTGCCATTCTCAGGATTACTGTCTGGAGCCCATGCCCACGCTGGGAGCGCTCAATCCAGGTGGTGTAGAGGCAGCGGAGGCGGCTGCAGTGGCCACGGACCCAGGGACCATCGACTGGAGCCCCCAGTCGACTGGAGGCTCTCTCAAGCGCAGGCAGGTGCCGGCTGTGGCTGTCCTGGGACTGTGGGCTTAGGTCCATGCCTGTGGCCACCTAATCCCTACAGTTGTCCCTTAAGTCCCTTTGTTCTTTTTGAGTGCTGTTAATCAGTCTCCAAGCTAATGCTGGTCCCCAAGCACAGGGCACTTTCACACTGGGGTATTTCTAATGGGTCGCTTCTGGTGGCTCCCTTCCCCCTTCTGTTTATCCTCTGATTATCAGTCCATGCACTCCCAACTCCTCTGTACCTCTCCACTGGTGATCCTCTGCCCCCATATAGAGATCCAGAAGTGTATAATTTTACATCTCAAGCTGATTTCTTGGGTGTTCAGAGTGCTCTGGTAGTTATTTAGGTCAATTGAGGGGACCAGTTGAAATAGGGTCTCCTCCTCCTCTGCCATCTTGCCCCTCCTATCATATGGCTTCTCTTTAATAAACCTTGCTATCACTCCAATTAGAAGCAAATATTATTAATCTTTAAAACCTCTTACAACTTCTGTATCTTTCCTATGGTATTTATAACTGTTTAATACTGTATTTATTTGAATATTTATTAAAAATATGTATTTTTTAAGCTAAGGAACTCCCTGGAGACATCATGAACATCTGATTTATCTTTATACCCTCTGAATCATCTAGCATGGTTTTATACACAGTCAACATTCACTTATTTTATTTTATTTTATTTTAGAGAGAGATAGGGCGTGAGTGGGATGGGGTGGGGAAGAATGAGAGGAAATGAGAGAATCTTAAGCAGGTTCCTCATTACCCTGAGATCATGACCTGAGCCAAAATCTAGAGTCAGATGCTTAACCAAGCGAGCCACACAGGCACCCCAACATTCACTAATATTAATTTATTACTTTCTAAAGCCTTTTAAGTTCATTCTAGGAGTCTTTTTTATTATGATGATGTTTAGTTAGCCAGCATATATACATCAAATGAATCATTGAATACTACATCAAAATCTAGGAGTCTTTAGAGAAGCAGAGTCATCTTTGATATCAGATGTACAGGGACTTTGAAACTTAAAAGATGTAGGCCTCTTATTTTTCTCATTTCTAAATTAGAATAGTAGTTTCTATCTCATTGCGTTGTTTTAAAGAGTAAATGATGTGGGTGAGTATATATGTTCATGTTTAGTTTTGTCTAATAAATAGTGTGCATATCACTAGCTTGTTGCCATGATGAGCACTCAGTTTTAAAATATTTTTCCCCTCATTGTCAGTTATCACTTTTTGCTGTTTTTCAGATACATGCTGAATTTTAGTATGACTTTCCTACTATACTTCTCTCAAAATTGCTTTTTCTCATAAGCCAGTGACTAGGAAAAGAAGTAAACCCATTTATTACAATTTATTGTGTAAAAAGTATGTAAAGTTAGAAACATTGAATTTGGTATTCAGAGGCATCTTGGCTTGTTCTGTTTTTTAGTCATGTTCTTCTTAGATTTGATATATGAAATGACAAGTATGGAGGGACATCAAGAATCCCTTTTTTGTCACTGTTAGGCATACACAGATTTATAAGACTGGAGATAAGGGAACTGGTCAGGACCAAAGGTAAAAATTTGAGGTAACAAATTTATAGGTATTTAAAAACTTGGGACAGTTTAGGAGCACACTGAGTAGGGATTTATAGCATTTTAAAGTTAATTAAAAAAATTAATTCTGAAGGTTTTTCTTGCTTAGCTAGAACAAGAATATAAACTATGCAGTGGTCTGACCAGGTGACCTGCATGTTGCATTAAAAGGATAGTGATTTTTTTTTTTTTTTATGATTTACAAGTGTTTGAGAAAAAAATCCCAACTCACAAAGATAAAATTTTTGCAAATGGAATTACAGTTCCCATAAACATCATTATAAGACAAGAGTAAATTTTTGTTAAGGAACACCAGAATTCTGCAAGGTTTGTTTTGCCTTAAAATCAGTGATTTCATTTTTTATCTAAGTCCAAATTTTAAAATTTTTCTCATGGACCTCTAGTTGAACTTTGATGCTATCAATATGGAAATGATTTTTAAAGAGTTTTTAGGAGTTTACATATAGTTTTGTAGAGAGGAAATACTGGAAAGCAACATAGGTAGGTGCCTGGCTCATCACACTGAAAATGTTTCATTGGTGGTGGATAAAGAGTTATTGGGCACAAGGTTGCCTAGTACTTGCCAGTCTTCATTTACATTGAATAAAAGACAGACTGCTGGATTCATGCTGCTGTTGGCTTGGATAACACACTCATAAGAATAATCGTTGAAATTCTATAGATTTTTAGTCTTCTAAATGTCACTGATTTTTATATCTTGCCTGGTTTTCTTACCCCTTTTTTCCCCCCTAAATTTAAATTACCTTACCCTAGTAATGGTTACTTCCTTCTCTGGAATCTTAAAACTTTGTAACTTAGAAGAAATTGCTTAGAAATTATGTCTTTCACTTTATTAGCTGTATTGTATAGTCCTTTTGATGCTTAAGATTATCTAATTGCTATCTTAGTTCTTTGAGAAAGTAGAGTTGCCTTACTGTAGTATCTGAAGTCTTCATTGATGATATCTCCTTGCCATAATTTTAAGACCCTGATTCCAGGGGATATTACTTTGCCTTGTCTTTCATCCAAGTAGATAACTTATTTCTTTTCTAAGATTTGTTGGTACTGATATGAATGACATTTTAAATACTTTGCCAGTAATTTTAGTTATCTAAACTTCTAATTTCTTTGTTCTTCCCTTAGGTTAAATTCTTACTATATAATTAATTTTTTCAGTTCTTAGTTTTATCTAAGTACCTTTCTGATCTTTATAATAAATGGTAAGATTTATCTGATGTTGAAAAAAAAATGAGCTATGTAAGAGCAAAGACCTACCCCCTCTTTTTCTACACATTTGGTAATACAGTGAACTTCAGCCTTGGGTCTACATCAGAACTGCCTTTGAAACTTTTTAAAAACTTTTACAGGTCCTATTTCTATAAATTCTATTTTCATAGAGCTAGGTGGCGCTAAGGTTATCTGAATTTTTAAAATTCATAAGTATCCAGATTTGCCACTAAAATTAGGAATGTTTTGCCTAAGCAATCTTTTTTTCCCTTGCCCTCTCCTGAAACCCCATGAGACTCAGCAGTATGTCAACCAAAAATCAACAAATAAAAAATCAGACAGTCAACAGCAACAAAAAAATCAAAGCTTTTTTCCTGAGCTTGTCTGAGTTCTCTAACCAAACCTGCACTACATGTGACAGTTTCTGTTCCGTGCACACAATTACCAGCCTGTAACGTAATGTAGCAGCATGTTAGGACTGTTACTGTCCTCCTAGGGCAGTGCCCAAGATATATATTCTTGGCTCTTGTGTGTCCTAGGATTTGCAGACAGGGAATTATTCCACAATTGTAAAATCTGTGTGTCACAGGCAGGTAGTAATCGTGTCTTATCTGTTAGAGATTCACATTAATACAATTTGACTGATTGAAGATCTTCTCCCATCTTTCTGTTTTTATTCCAAACCTTTGAAATAATTTTTAGGAAATGTGTCCTAAAAGTAGTGTGCAGTGAACCCTAATATTAAATCTTTCTTATTTAAATAGCGTATTTTTCTGTCCCTGAAAAAATTTGCTGAGAATTTGATTCTCCCTATCAAAAAATTACACAATAGTTCCTGGCATACTGATAGTAACACAACTTTTTTAACCTTTAAAAAGGTTAAAAAAACATAAATGTTATAATATGTAGGAATTTATCATTTAAGAGAGATGGGCTGCTGCATCTTAAGTAATACTGGAGAATCCTGGTATTATGCTTGCATTCCATCCACATTCACAAAAGTTTTAAATAAAATCACGGGGGTTTTTTGTTTTTTGGTTGTTTTTTTTTTCTTACAGTCTCTTTGCAGGTGTCCACCCACCATGGTGCATATTTGTTGGTTTCAACACTGGAAATAGCTCTAAGAATCATGATTATCTTTTTCACTTTTGGATATTTTCACTTTTAGAATTGAGCCATACTTTTTGAGTGAATTCCAGAGCTATGCAATCAAGGAAATAGAAGCAAGCCTTAGTATAGTATAGTATAATAAAATCTAGTGAAGAGAAATGATACACATTTCTTTATTACCTCTGTATCTCTTATCATGTCTTAGCCTTTCAAGGATTCATTCGGATAGTTTTTTTCATGTCCTATGTGTATTTTCTGTCCTTACAGTAATTTATTAAATAATTTTCTGTTGTAGCATTGATCATAAATTATAACAAATTGTGTTAAAAGAACTTTAAGGAGAATGCAGGATCTGTTGACCGCTTTTGCATTTTTTGCCTAGTTTTTTTTTGCTAAAAACTTGTAGTTTACATTGAATACTGTTTTGTATTCAACAAATGATTTTTTTAAAATTTTAGATGATATTGGTGCCCACATGAATGTAGGAAGAACTTACAAAAATTTAAATAGAACCAAAGAAGCTGAAGAATCTTACATGATGGCTAAGTCACTGATGCCCCAAGTAAGTTGTCGTGATACATTTCTGTTGTGTTATATCCACTGTATGTCCACACTGAATAGAATTACCTGGGTGGAAAATCTGTATCTTTTCTTTAATTTGTTCACATTAAAGTAAAGTATCCAATAAACCATTTATTACTACAGGTTTTTTAAAATTTTTATTTAAATTCCAGTTAACACTGTAATATTTAGTTTCAGGTGTACAATATAGTGACTTAGCGCTTAAGTACAAGTGCACTTCTTAATCCCCATGCCTGTTTCACCCATCTCTCCCCCCAGCCTCCACTCTGGTAGCCATCAGTTTGTTCTCTATATTTGAGTCGGTTTCCTTATTTGTCTTTCCTTCTCTTTTTTTCCCTTTACTAGTTTGTTTTGTTTCTTAAATTCCACATGAGTGAGATCATATGGTATTCATCTTTCTCTGAGTTACTTCACTTAGCATAATACTACAAGTTTTATAAAGGGTTACATTTACTTTTATAGCTCAATTGAAAATTTTTTCCATATAGTATGTTTAAAAGATTTGATAAGCTTATGAATTTTAGATATCCTTGATTAGAAGTTATCATTGAATTAAATGACTTTAAATAAAGAGAATTTTATATATGTACATTAAGCACTAAATTCAACATTATTCCTCTCAAAAAAAATGAATAAACAAAGTAATAAAATGAATGGATCACATCTCTGTTGCTATATGGTGTTCAGTTGTTGCAGTGACACATGCGCAAGATTCATTGGTTATTACAGTATAGCCTGGAAGCTGGAAAGCCAGATTCTGGCCTTGACCAGCTATGTTTCATCAGAAAAGATAGCTTACCCTATACTAAAGTTTTCTCCATAGTAGTATATATTAGCATTATGTTAATAATGTAATGTTAAAATGATTGGTTATAGTTTGATAAATGTTTCAGAAACAGAGTTGGACCACATGATGTCTTAAGCATTATTTCAGTCCTAAGATACTAAAGTTAAATTGTGTTCAGTATAGATTTTTATCAGACACAATTTATTATTTTCACTGAAAATTTGGGTCTATGTCTATTTTATAACCTTTGCCTAACCTGAATAATCAGTTAATAAGAATTTTATTTCCTAACTCTACCAGACAAATGAGACTTTAGTATAACTCTGAATAAAATTAACCACCCTGTTGTCACAACCAGAAATATTTTGCTGACAACATGAAAGTTGACATGGTGTAAAAAATACACTAGAGTGAAGGGAAGGAGACCTGAGTTCTTTCTGTTATGGGTCTGATGCAAATATATTAACAGACCTTAGCCTCAAGCGTTTAAATTTATAGGATTTTATAAAATGATGCATATAAATAAAAAGCTAACAATATTGTGTTGAGCTAGTGTGAATGAAAAATATATCTTTTAAAGCCACAAAATATTAATTATTTCATTTACATTTTGTAAATACTATAGGTGCTTTCACATTTTTATGACTTATTTTAATTTCTCAATAAAACTAGTACCATAACCTTTATATGTCATGTATATTTTAAATAAGCCACTAGGAATACTTATTTTTATTTTTTATTTGGTACTGAAATAATCAGATTATGTTCTTTTGGACAGATTATTCCTGGTAAAAAATACGCAGCCAGAATTGCCCCTAACCACCTAAATGTTTATATTAATCTGGCCAATCTTATCCGAGCAAATGAGTCCCGGCTGGAAGAAGCAGATCAGCTGTACCGACAAGCAATAAGCATGAGACCCGACTTCAAGCAGGCTTACATTAGCAGGTATTGTAGTTCTCTTTAAGCTATCATTATAGAAAATTGAAACTGCATCTGCACGTACATTTCACCATCGGAACTAAATTGGCTTTTTTTTTTTTTAGTAATCTTACTTAGCAACCAAGAATATAGAAGCATAGCCTAGTTTAGACTTATGAAATTTAATTGATTTGATTTGAAATTGACAAGTCTATTAACATATAGTGACAAACCTAAGTTTTATACGAAAGAAAGGGTAGAAGCTCCTTTTTAGTTTCATTTGCTTCTTATGATCACATTCATTTTTACGTAAAACACCTGAAACTTGGGGTGCCTGGGTGGCTCAGTGGGTTAAGCCTCTGCCTTCAGCTCAGGTGATGATCTCAGGGTCCTGGGGTTGAGCCATGCATTGGGCTCATTTCTCAGTGGGGAGCCTGCTTCCCTCTCTCTCTCTCTGCCTGCCTCTCTACCTACTTGTGATCTCTCTCTCTGTCAAATAAGTAAATAAAATCTTCAAAAAAAAAAACCAAACACCTGAAACTTACATTTTATAAGTATTTCTAATATCCAGCTCTCAAGAGCTTTCTGACAATTGACTGGTTATTGATGCTTTTACCAAAAAGAAACTTTTCAGTTGTCAGTAAAAAGAAATTTGGCATCACATGTTAGAACTTAATATATTTTCCCATATAAGGATCATCATTTGTATTATACTTGAGGAAAATTGTATGTTAAACTTGATTTTATGGCCTGGCCCAGAAACCTAATCATAATTTATGACATTGCTCCTATGAGGAAAATGTATTCAGAATTTAATAAGTTTTTGAGATAAAATCTGTTCATAATTTGGAGGCTGTCTTTCCTCAGCCTTATCCAGTAGTTGTTGAAATTAGCTAAGTTTAGTGGGGTTGCATTTGTAAATAAAACCTGTCATGTGTTAATCTATAAAGAATTATTCAGTAGTCTGCATTTTAAAAAAGCAATTTGTGCAAATACTCATTCCAGAAATTGCTTTAATTGAGGATATTAGTGGTTCATTTGATATCATTCCTATGCTAATATTAAGGAAATAATAGGATCATAATAAAAATAGCTCTCCTATCACTACTCAAATCAATTTGCACATATTACTTTTTTAAGCTTTCTAACAGAAAATAGAACCATATTAGAAAGATTTGTAAAATGATTTTCAAACTGTGATCCTTAGTTCCAGATGTGTACCTCATAGGTGTCTGCTGGTCACACATGTACCCTCCAATCCTTACCCAGTCAGCTTTTTAAATTCTTTTTTTGTTATTTTGGGGAGTTTTTTGTGTTGTTTTAATGAATGGCCATTTTATAATACATTGTAGAAGAATGAATTTATATAAGAAAAGGCAAAACTTTTAAATGTTCTGCACTTTATAAATGAGACTTATAGCATAGACTTGAATACTGGAATTTCCCCATCACCACCGTATTGGTATTCATTCTTCAAATGCTATTACTTGGTCTCCTGAAAAATTGATCTCCCATTCTTTTTACTGTCATTTTTTTGATGTAGTCTAGTCTAGTCTGCCTTCTTTCAAGATGTACATAAAGAATATTTTTTCTCTGCCTCCCCTTTATTGGATACCTCCTCATATCTTACCCTTTAAAGTTTCTTCTCTAATAATATTTGAAAACAACCAAATTTGCTAAACTAATGAGTTCAGGTTTGAGGACATATTCAAATAGTTACTTTTGATAGAAAACTTTAAAAGCTTTGGTTAAAAGGAAAAAAGAAAGCTGTATGTGGAAAAGCTTAAAACTTGTGAAAAATAATGTCTACAAAGTGACACAATAATGTGAGTAAAGCTTGCGTTTGTTTTTCCACAGAGGAGAATTGCTTTTAAAAATGAATAAACCTCTCAAAGCAAAAGAAGCATATCTTAAAGCACTAGAGCTGGACAGAAATAATGCAGATCTTTGGTACAACTTGGCAATTGTTCATATTGAACTTAAAGAACCAAACGAGGCCCTAAAAAATTTTAATCGTGCTTTAGAACTAAATCCGAAGCATAAACTAGCATTATTCAATTCTGCTATATTAATGCAAGAATCAGGTATGTTTTCTCAAAATGTTTCTATATTTAAAACATACTGTTTGAAGTATAATAAAATCTGAACTTATATTATGTGAGGCAGATGTTTTGTAAATGGATAGTTTATATCAAAACTGTACATAAATGATTTTAAGAATATTTAAAATACTTGAAGCACTATTTTCAAGTAATACGCTCTAACAAAATTATTAGTTCTTTGGGTATATGTTAAGACTTATTTTTCAGGCAGTGCCTTTAATCTATTTTGTCATATTATGTACAGAAATAATCTCTTACATATACATATTATACCATATCCAAATAATCAGAACTTGCAAGATTTTTTAATATAATTACTTCTAGGGAGACAAGAGCATTATATATTTTAGGAAAAAATGTATTTTCTCTTGATTCATGTGACCAAGTGCTTTTGGTATCATCTAGTTTTATTTTCTGAGATACATTAAAAAATCTAATTTTGTAAGACTGAAGCATTTTGTTTATCCAATAGTAGTTACTATTTCCTGAACTTTTTTACGTAGGACTCATGTAATTCTTAGAAAATTCAGCAGGCTGGGGCGCCTGGGTCCTGAGATCAAGCCCTGCATCAGGCTCCCTGCTTAACAGGCTGCTCTCCTTGCTTGCGTGTGTGCACACATGCGCTCTCTTTTTCTGTCTCTCTCAGCAAATAAATAAAGAAAATCTTTAAAAAAAAAAAAAAAGAAAGAAAAGAAAAGAAAAAGAAAATTCAGCAGGCTAACCCAGAGAACTTAAATGATCTGTGCCTAAAGTCATAGTGTTAACAGAATCAAGATTGAAGGCATGTCATTGTTGGCAAATCCAATGCCTCTTCCTCTTAATTGCATAATCTTCCTCTCCTACTCTCAGTTTGATTCTAAACTATAAAGAGATATTTTGCCTCTTCAGGTTTTTGAGGCATTCTTCCTGTCTTAAAGAAAGGAGATGAGCTATCATTTCAGTGTTTGAAGCACACGATCTTTCCTGTGAAAACTGAGTTTTTTGCTTTCTACTTTTTGATTTAGGTACAGAAATTAGTTGTTTTGATGCTGTCTTTTCTAATCTAATTAGATGAATACTGAAAGTGACTTTTTGTTCCTCAGACTTAATTCATTTGTTAACGATATGTGTTTTTTTTTTTCTTTTTAAAAAAATTATTCTTAGGTGAGGTTAAACTCAGACCAGAAGCTAGAAAACGACTTCTAAGCTATATAAATGAAGAGCCACAAGATGCTAATGGTTATTTCAATCTGGGAATGCTTGCCATGGATGACAAAAAGGACAGTGAAGCCGAGATGTGGATGAAGAAAGCCATAAAATTACAAGCCGATTTCAGAAGTGCTTTATTTAATCTGGCTCTCCTGTATTCTCAGACAGCAAAGGAATTAATGGCTTTGCCAATTCTGGAAGAGTTACTCAGACACTATCCTGATCATATCAAGGGTCTTATTTTAAAGGGAGACATTCTGATGAATCAAAAGAAAGATATACTTGGAGCAAAAAAATGTTTTGAAAAGATTTTGGAAATGGATCCAAGCAATGTGCAAGGAAAACACAATCTTTGTGTTGTTTATTTTGAAGAGAAGGACTTACTAAAAGCTGAAAGATGCCTGGTTGAAACATTGGCATTAGCACCACATGAAGAATATATTCAGCGCCATTTGAATATAGTCAGGGATAAAATTTCCTCATCTAGTTTTGCAGAACAGCCAATATCCCCAGCTGGTAAGACTTCAGGTGTAGAAGGAGACAAAATTCCAACTGAAAATGTACAAGAAGTAAAAAGTGAACCTAGACCTACACAGATCGTAAAACCGAGTGATAATAAAAGTCAGTCTAAATCCAACAAACTATTAGGAAAAAATACAGACAAAGAGACCCCCCACAAAACAACAAAGGAAATCAAAGAAATTGAGAAGAAAAGAGTTGCTGCTTTAAAAAGACTAGAAGAGATTGAACGTATTTTAAATGGTGAATAGTATTATTTATCGTGTCATAATGTCCTCAAAGAACTTCAGTCTATCTTATGTGATTGCTTATTCTGGGAGCATTGAAAAATAGCAAGTATACACGTAACAGTCTGTCATGAGCTGCCTCTACATACGATCAAAATGCGATTTTCATTAAAGACCTATCTTACCCCAGGGTATGTATTGTATAAGATGTGACAGTTTTCTGAGTTTTGGTGACTATGGCAGAAATACTGAATTACAGTTTGCAAATTTGTATCTTTTATATGGAAGGAAGATTTCTTCTGTAGAGTAATCTTGTCTACTCACAATTAAAAATAATCTGAAGCCTGAATGATAGTCCCTTGCAGGCAAATTTAACATATGCTGGTTTATTCTATGAATTGACATTTATTAGTTGACTTCATTACCTTCTGTTGGAATCTGATTATGGATTGAAAACTTACTGAACACATTCTTTTTTCTTTGGTAATTTCTGTTTAACTGAGGGACTTCACACCATAAAAGAATACTGGCTTCCTTTATGTCGTATTCTTATGTTGATTTTTAGAAGGAATGCCAGATGAAACTTATTTAAAATAAGTCCTGTGACATGTTAGCTTAAGAATGTATTTTCATAGTTGTGTGCTTTGTCCTTAATTTTACTCTGAAATACAATTTTTAATCAGGTAAAGTTTTAAGTATAAATATCCATATACATACACGCACATTTCTAATGGTGCTCATATATACTCTGTATTTTTTTACATACTAAGAGTTTCACAGCATGAACCACATAATCATGACTATCCTTGAGTTTTTACTCCCCAAATTATTCATGTTTATTAGGATCTTAGTCATACTGAAAAGGTCCCAATAACTGTAACTTTAAACCTTTGAATTGAAACATATTTTCTCTTTCTTCTTGGTGTTATCCCTCTAGTGTTATTTGAATTTTAATTGTTCCCAAAACACAGCTTAATCATTCTTAGATACCTTAAGCAACTAAATTGTGTTCTATTTAACTGAAGGAAAAACAATATGACAAAGTTTATTTTTAAACACTAAGTTCTTGTTATCTTCCTATGGTGTATATTTTTATTAAATATTTATTTTGACTACTGAGCTTTCGTAAAAATTTTAAAGCTGTTTAAATTCCATCAACTATGGAAAACAAATTGCTATTGAATTTTCCTATATATGCATCTATTACAATTTAACCAAAATTTCATCATTTTGGCCTGCTATCTAGCTATGAAAGGTAATTAACCTTGTATGGGATTAATAGTCAGTTGGTTTTAGCAAATTTAAGTCTGAAAACTGTTAAGTTGAAGACATAAATCAAATTTATTAATTTATATCTGATTTTTTTCTTGAGTTAAAGTACATTTCAGATGAATTTTATAATACCTGGTAAGTTGGTTTTAATTTAAACTGTTAAAGCTCAAGCTATCATCCTGGGGTAGTAACTAATTTCTAATTATGTAGAATTTCAAAAACTGAGAAAACTAATTTCTAAATATGTATATTTCAAAAATCCTATTACTGTTTTTATAAAGAAATATTTTATAAATAGGTCACAAGCAAACATGGTCTACATTAAAGACCCACTCTTACTAGGTTCCCTGAGGTTGTGTCATAAATTATTTTTTAGGCAATTTATATCAAGCACTGACACCAGTCAGTTCATTTTTGATTTAGAGATTCTGTTCAGCATTAAAGCAATATCCAGTTTCAGTTTTTAAATTATGGCTTTGCGACTCCAGATATAAGGTGGAGAATACCTCATATACTATGACTTGAAAAACAAAATCTGTGTTAATCTTGTGTTCTGTCCATGTATCTTGAGAAAAAATTTCTGAGTTTGATCTCTTCTGTTACGGTATCAAGTGAAGATAAGTCAGAAAAGCAGAAGGGAATCTTTTGTGGCAGAAGATGGTAATAAGAGCTTTGAGTAATATTTTAATACAATTATGTAACTATTCAAAAGTTAAAAAATATATTGTTACCCAATGATTTTTATAGGAAAAAGAATTCCTCCTTATTTGCACTTAGAACAATGCCTATCATGTAGGAAGTGCTCATATTTGAATTTTAAATAATTTATTTAAATCAAATCCACCCTGATTAGTAATTTTTCCAAATTAATGTTCCTCAAACCTCACTTCATATTAGAATCATCTGGAGGACTCTTTAATATGGACCCCAACCAACAACAATTTAATCTGAATTTCTTAGGAAGGGAGCTGTGCCTCCATTTTCTTGAAGTTCTCAGAGTGATCCTAATTTGTAGTCAGGGTTAATGATTACTGCTCTAAATTAGTTCAAGGAAATCCTCTTATCTCTCCTGCACTAACTTTTTAAATTAGTGTCATAACCCAGTTAATTTTTGATATTCTAATGAATATGCTCTTCTGATAACTAGTATTTATTTCATCTTAAGTACCATCAACCTTGTTTATGTGAGATTGATTATTTTCTTTAAACTCATAGTAGAATTTTATTCAAGCTGTTCAAGTGAAAAAAGGTAATAGATTTTCCCCCATCTTTGGAACTGCCTTTTTGGGGAAATGGATGGTAGGGATATTTTAACCCAGCTTACTATCTACAGTTCAGAGTTGTGAGCATCTGAATGTTTGGAAAGAAAGCATATCACAGGTTTGTGTGCTGGTAAAGGGATGTAGTTTTAGGTCTCACTGTTTACAAAAGAATCTATTCCCTAGGAGTTCTGGGAAAGCTTTGACAATCCCCAAGGGGCAATTATGTTACTTTTTCACTACTTCTCAGAAGGAAGAATTAAGTTTTTCTCCTGTTGCTCCTATATGTATTTCCTTATTAACATTCATATTTGGGAATTTTATCTTGTAATTATCCCAGTAAGTAATTTCATGAAGCTAATGACTCAGAGGATAAAACAATTATGTTTGCAATTTTGTGTTTACTTTTATGTAAATACTTAGTATGTGAATTACACAATTCTAATAAAACCTCATGCCTTTTCATTACATCTATTTTGAGCTCTCAACTTCATGTTACCAAATACTAATTTGAAGATCTTTAATGAAAACTTTTACGAAAATATATAGATTTGTATGTCAGTTTCTACTTCAGAAATCCATATATTTGTCATATTTATTTTTTTAAAAGCCTAATTGTTTGCATGACTAAATGGTATTTAAAAATAACCCCCCCAAAATACCTGGTACCTTTGTTCGAAATTTTGTCTGTTGGGAGCTGTCAGCCATCCATGTTAAGGATTTATAAGAAAATAGTTTAAAATTTTATGCATTTTTATTATTGTCATTTCTGTGTGTACCATATTTCTAAATAGTCGGTATAAAATTGATACTTTTTAAAACCTTCACCTGAACTGCCTTTTAGTGTTCAAATGAAAAGTAAAATAGTGTTGTCAAGAGATTTCTGCCTCCTTAAAGACAGAAGAGCTGGTGTGTAGTTTTATTAGCTATGATCTGAGAAAGGCATGTGTTAAATTAGTTCCAACAGTGATACATTTTCAATCCTTAGTGACAGAAACTAAAAAAAAATGAGACGATTAAATTCAAACGTGGGATTTTATATACATAAGTAGAGGTCAGTATTGTGAAATAATTAGGAGTCCAAGTTATGGATCTGCCAGTATTCAAATCCTGGTTTCACCCTTACTAGTGTAACTTAGGGGAATTGTTCAACCTATAATTCCTTGTGTATACACACACACACACACACAAATTATATATATTGTGTATATATAATGTGTATTGAATATATACACACACATACACACTCTATGTATATGTATATATACATACATATATGTGTGTGTGTGTGTGTGTATATCCTATTGTATAAACTGGCAGGTATCTTTGTAACTATAAATAGTGCATTTTCAACCACGTGCATTGTAAATAGCCTTTACCAAACATGTTTGACAAGGACCTTAGTTAACATCATTTAGTAAATTGTGATAAACAAAAAGCCATGATTTATTTGATGTAATTGGCCTTATTGTTTTCCATGTGGCACCAAGAATGAAACAATTTGCAGCTATAACCAAGCCATAGTATTGATCTATCCATTCAGTGTTGTCTTTATTTTATTTGATTGTGGTTTGGTAATATTTCATTGTCAGATTGGAAAACATAAAAAAAAATGATTTTCATCTTTCTGAAGACTGACCTTATTAATGGGCAGCTTTCCTAACAAGTGATTATTAACTTTTATCAGGTGTTAACATCTGTTTCAGAACCATGGTATTATGTTTACATGTCAGAAGTTTTGTTTAACTCTATTACATTTCTAAATTGATTTGTTTAAATAAATTCAAATGGAAAATACATATATTTATATTAAATATATTAATATACTTAAATTGCTTAAAATAGTTCTTGCTATAAATGATAGTTGTTAACTATTAATGTAATCATAGGGCTTTGGTATGTAGTAAATAATAGATGTTAATCGTTAATGTAATCATAAGGCTTAGGGTTGCATTTGATTGGTTTTATATATGTGTTAGCAGAGATCATGTCAGTGATGGTCATATAGCAGACAAATTATATTTAATATTAATGCTTGTTCCTTAGCCATCTAAACCAATTGGTATACAGATAAAATAATATAAATAAAATCTATTTATTAAATACTAAATTTATAAATTAAATTAAATAAATTTTTTAAATGCAGAAATGAGAACTCAGACACCTTAAAATTATAGTACTTTGTTCTTTTGCTGTTCATTGCCATCAGGGAGGTAGCATAAGATAAAATATTAATGCCTAAAAGTCTCTGAAGACTTGATCTCAGGTAAATTCATGTCCTTTGGAGTCTACTTTCTTCATGACTAACATTTCTGTGACTATATGGATGGATAGCATATTTCCCATCAAGTAGTATTTTTATTCTATAAGAACCTGATAACTTCAATTTTTACCTTAAGTAAAATACTCCTCACCAAACCATTCTAGTTTGCCCTTTGTTACTGATTTTCATGGTTAAAACTCGGTCTTCTTTACTCCTTCCTTTCCCCATTGCTTTAGTGTCTGGTATTAGGAAAGTCATCTGATTAATACTAAACTAGAAATGATAGGTAGTGGATCTTATTAGTCATTCCAACAGTTAATTCAAGTGCACCTCTTTCTTTGTAAGTTGCAGGCAGTATAGCGGGAGTTATTTGAGGGATGTAGAGTTTCCACCATTCTGCCTATCTAAGCAAAGAATTGAGAGAGCACAAAAAGGCTTTGTAACTGCAAGGCCACTTTTGACTAGAGTCCTGTTTTTGATGGGCACTGGCAGGCCAGGTAACTGCCTTTGAGGATTGGAATCAGAGTAATCAAACTGTCAGCAGAATTAGACTTATGCCCAATAGTGATATCTGTAAGATTAATTCCTGGGCCATGAATATCCAGATGTTGGTTGATTTACAATGGGGTTACATACCAATAAACCCATTGTAAGTTGAAAATACTGTAAGTTGAAAATGCATTTAATACATCTAATGTACTGATCCTGGAATCAAGTCCCACAATCGGGCTCCCTCAGTGGGGAGTCTGCTTCTCTTCTCTCCCTCCTCCCACTTGTCCTCTCAATCTCTCTCTCTCTGTCAAGTAAATAAAATCTTTAAAAAATTAAAGGACTAATATATAGCAGTAGTTAAAATGAAGGTAAAATAAGTAAAATTTAACAAAAAAGCTCTTAGAGTTCTATTTTTTATGTTTTAGTTACGTTAGGTTTTATAAAATATTTATTTACATTGAATTTTAAATACTAGGTCCAAAAAATAGTCTATGAAACACTTGTATAATAGAAAAGTCAAAGAAGTTCAAAAAGTCTTAAGCAATCTGGGGTATCAATTTTAATACATGAAAAAACAGAATTCATGCCAAAAGAAAAGGGAAAATGAATGATGAATACTAGTAAAAGGAATAATAGAATAAGATGCCCATCATTTTTTTAAAAGATTTTATTTATTTGACAGTATAAGCAGGGGGAGCAGCAGAGGGAGAGAGAGAAACAGGTTCCCCCATGAGCAAGGAACCCAATGTGGGGCTCCATCCTAAGACCCTGGGATCATGACCTAAACTGAAGGCAGATGCTTTACCAACTGAGCCACCCAGGTGCCCCAGAAGAGATGGCCACAATAAACACATGTCAAAGATAAAACCTAAAAATAAGCAAATACTTTTCAGCAATTAAAATTGTACCTTTGAGCAAAAAGAATCCATACACAAAAGAGTACATTATATATGATTTCACTTATATGAACTCCCAGAACAGATTTATCTATCATGGGTATCTTTGCAGGAACAAAGGAAACCAAGGGAACTTTTTAGGATGATAAAAATATTCATGGCCCAGTAATTCCACTCTGAGGTGTGTTGATAAAAGAAGTACATCTACAGGTGCACTAAAAGATAGAAGAATGTTCTTAGGGTTAATTGTGTAAGTCCCAACCTTGAAGTAATCAAAATAATCATGAAATTGGGACTCCTGGGTGTTAAGCCTCTGCTTTTGGCTTAGGTCATGATCCCATGGTCCTGGGATTGAGCCCCTCATCGGGCTCCCTGCTCAGTGGAGAGTCTGCTTCTCCCTCTCCCTCTGCCTGTCCCCCCGGCTTGTGCTCTCTTTCTTTCAAATAAATAAAATCTTTAAAAAAACTTCAAAATACTCATGAAAAACAGATATTTGTTATAGTCATACGATGAAATGTTATGAATATATAATGAATATGCATGAGCCACTACTACATGAAGAAACATGGATGGATCTCACAAATATAATGGCTAAAGTCAAATGCAAAAGATATAACTGTTAAAATTCTATTAATATGAAGCTCAAAAACTAGCAGGATGAATTTGGGCTATTATAAGTCAGGACAGTGGTTACCCTAGGAAAGGAAATAGGACGTTTATTGGAAAGGAATGTGAGAGTGGGCATCTTTGTTCTGGTATTGTTCCCTCTCTTTATCTGGGTTATATTTGCACAGATAGTTTCAATTTTTGGCAATTCAGGATATATGCCTTTTTCCAGATGTATATAATAAACTTCAAAAAAGTATAATATTAAAAGATGTATTGACAGAAATGGAAAAAATAGAATAAAAATTTATGCAGCCCAGGGGCATTAGGTGAAAGAATTCTACAATCACAATTTGGTGATAACTATCAGATACAAAGTATGACAAGAATGTTCAATAGCATATTTTTAAAACAACTTTATTGAGATATAATTGACATAAGGAACTGCTCATATTTAAAGTGTACAGTTTGTTAAATTTTGACACATATATACACCTGTGAAACCATCACTATAATCATAACATATACACTTATCAAAGTTTCCTCATGCCCTTTGTAATCCCTCCAGTCCCACCACTCCTTTCCAGCCCTGTCCCTAAAACCATTGATGTGCTTTCTGCTTCTATAGATCATTTACCTTTTCTCCAGTTTTATATAATGGCATCATTACATTATTTGTCTGGCTTTTCACTCTGCAATGGACTAAATGTTTGTGCCCACCCCCCATTCATATGCTGAAGTCCTAACCCTTAATAGGATATTCAGAGGTGGAGCCCTTGGAGGTGGTTAGGTTTAGATAAGATTGTAACAGTGGGGCTCCCAGGATTAGTGTTTTTGTAAGAAGAGGAAGAGAGATGAGATTTCTCTCTCTCCCCTACCATATAAAATGGCCATCTGCATGCCAGAGTTAGTTCTCACTGAAGAGTACCTCTGGCATTTCATTCTCGGACTTCTTAGCCTCCATAACTATCAGAAATGTCTATTGTTTAAGCCACCCGTCTGTGGCATTTAATTATAGCACCCCAAACTGAGACACACTCAGAATAATTAGTTTCATTCATCAAGAGTTTATTACCAAGTAGTATTACATTATATGGATATACTATGGTCTTTATCCATTGTTTGGTTGATGGACATACAAATGCAATTTTTTATCTGGTCCAGTGATATTTTTTTCTCCTGTAGGCATTATGTATTTTTCAAATATAAATCAATAAAAATGTTTTAATTCTGTTTGTAATGCACATTTTCTGACTGTCTATATATTCAGTTTACTCCACTTTTACTAATGGTCATTTGGGGATTTAGTCTTTCCTCATAATTAGCTCATTTGTTTTTGGAGGTGTGGAGAACAGAGCATAGGGCTCAGACCAGCTGTTAATCACTTGATATTAATCCATCTACTGTGATTCATTTAGGAATGAGAATAACCAAATCAAAGCCAATGAAATGACCCGTGATTTTGCTAACACTTTATTGACTTAAAATGAAAAAGAATGTAAGTTTAACACTGTGGCAACCATTTTCTCACCAGAAGGAGAGAGCCTGTATAAAAAAGAGCCAGGATAGAGTAGCAGGTCAGAGAGGCCAAAAATTAGGGCACAGTAGGTATTATTCTAATTAAAGTCCTGGTCAAGCTACATCTGGAAAGACAATAAAGGGGAATCAGCTTGAGCCAAATTTGAATGGTTGTGCCAATTTCTGAAAGGAACTGTACTTTGTATGTAGTCTGGCCAAGCTCATGAAGGGCAGTGTCGGTCTTTTAAATCCCTGACTTGAAAACAGTTTTGATTAAGTGTAAGCAAAATAACTGGTTAAATTGTGTGTGTGTTGTACTGAAGAAGGCAACGAGTAAGGGAATTTGTTGTGAAAAATTCAGCTCATAGAGCCTTCAGTAAGGTCAAATAAGAATGAAAAGGTTTTAAGTTGGATCTGTTCCATCTGAAAACAAATCAGAGAATATTGTTTTGTATAAGGGTTCTTCACCTGCAGTCTGAAATCTGAGATAGCTACAAATATAATAACAGGGTTGGAAAAGCCAAGTTTTTTGCCCCAGGCCACCATTGACTCAAGCAAAATCAGAGGTGTGAGATTTAGCAAGAATGTTGATAAAAGATTCTAGTATCTCAGGCCTCTCCCACATACTTCCATTTAAGCAGTCATTGTCCAAGAAGGGGATGAATTACTACCATTGAGAATATGCAGTCCAGGGGCACAGATACAAAAAACAAACAAACTAAAAAAGACAAAACCATTCAGCTTGGGACTAAAGTGATTGACAGTGCACTGTGTTTGTATTAATGTCCTAGGACTTTAATAAGAAAGTACCACAAACCTGGATGGCTTAAAACAAATTAATTGTCTCATAATTCTGGAGGCTCGAAGTCTAAAATCAGGCTATTAACAGTGTTGGTTCCTTCTGGGAGCACTCAAAAGAGAATGTATTCCATGACTTTATAGCTTCTGGCAGTTGTCAACAATTCTTTTTATGTTCTTTGGCTTGTAAATGTATCATTTTAATCTGCCTTTATTCATACAGCATTCTCTGTGTGTGTCTCTTCTCACCTCTTATAAGGAGACCAGTAATACTGGATTTAAGGCCCACTCTACTCTCTCATGACCTCATCTTAACTAATTATATCTGCAATGGCCCTAATTGCAAATAAGGTCACATTCTGAGATACTGGGAGTTAGGACTTCAACGTATTTTTTTGAGGACATAATTAAAGCCAAATAGTAGCCATAGTCAATTTCTAGAAGACAGGGAATTGAAGGGTGATTGTCAGATTTAAACACAAATTCTTCATATCTCTGTTTACTACCTGATGATGCAGAGCAAATGAAAATAGATTAAAAGTATACCAAAAGTTTAAATAAATTTTACTATTTGTGAAATCTCATTCTATACAAACAAGAGGCTCAAAGCTGAGAATAATCATCAGGCTCCAGAACTTGAGGTTAAACAAAGTATACTGATAAAGAATTACATTATTCATCTCAGTTATGGTCATGGAAAACACTCGTGTTTACTTAGTCAATTGAATTATCAAAGCAGACCTACTAAAATCATGCACCTTACCTTACATCAAACTTTACTAATAATTCAAAGTATACGAACAAATACCAGATACAAGCAAAATCCATAAATCTCAGATTTTCCTATAATAAGAATAGATGGGTCAGAAATACCCTGTTTTGTAGATAGGGAATCCTATGTGCAAGAAAAAAGAAGTCATTCTTTCCCCATTATCCCCACCAGGAAAAAAGTGGTTTATTAACTTGTCATTAATCATTCCCTTCTCAACAATGAAAGAAAGATCTTTGTGGAGAGCGGAGTTAGAACAACCAGACTTGTTGACCAAGGAACAACATTTCACTTCTAGATTGAGGTCTTTGCCTTCTCTGTCACACAAGATATGAGTTACATACTAGCAACTACTATATGTTGTATTTCTTCCACAATGGCAGGTTAGCAAGGTTAGCAAGGAAATGTGTATTGGATGTTTTGGTATTTATTAAACTTAGTACTTATTTAGCATTAGTTCTCTGGGCCAAGAGGAGTTAGCTAGCGATGGGTCTGACTGAGAAGACTGTGCACTGAGCAGATATTTTGGACTTACAGCATCATTTGTAGCCAAATTCAGGAATTTGTATGTGACATAATCAGAATTAGTAAAGTGCTGGAACTTCCCAGAATCTATCTATCTCTCTCTCTCTCTTTTTTTTTTTCCCATTGGATTTGGGGAATAATTCATGTCTGGAGATAGAACAGCCACCTCAAAGAGAAGTCATGAAATCTGATAGTAGAGGAGCATGATAAAAAAACAGAATCAAACAGAATCTAGGTCCAACTGACATTGTAGTAGAAGCCAAAAAATGGATTTTTAAAAGTTTTTATTGAAGTATAGTTGACACACAATGCAGCATTAATATCAAGTGTACAACATAGTGATTCAACAAGTCTGTACTTTATACTGTGCTCATCACCGGTGTAGGCACCATGTGTCACTATACAATACTATTACAGTACAATTGACTACATTTCCTATGCTGTACCTTTTAACCCTGTGACTTACTCTGGAGATACTGGAAACCAGTATCTCCCACTCCCCTTTACCTAACATCAAATAATTGATTTTTTTAGATATATGAAGCACTTACTTTCCTTTTATTCTTAAACCTTTTTGGATTTAGTTTCCCGTCACATGAAATTAAATAAAACCCACTGACACATAATTTGTTTATCTTTATGTTCAATTAGCCGGCATATAGTGCATCATTTGCTTTTGATGTAGTGTTCAATGATTTATTACTTGCGTATAACACGACACATAATTTTTAAGCATTTAAACTTTCAATGCTTTGTAATCCAAGAAAAACTTTTTTAAAGCAACATACTGTTTTCCTCAAGTCAGTCTGACATTAATGAAAGACAGATTGGGACTGATAAAATTGCACAACAGGAGGGAATATCGGGATTTTTTTTTTTCACATTTTCTGGGTTTTGTATCCTCTTTCAAAAAAATCTGCAAGAAATAAAATAAGCCTAATTAATGTGCTTTTAAAAACCCTACATGATGCTTCTGGCTTAGCTCCTACCTCTCTGGTCCTCAACCATTTCACTCCATTTGAATCAGCCTCCTTGCTGAGCTCCCACGTAAGGGCCTTCATGCATCCCATTCTCTTCCTAGAACACTCTTCTTTCAGGTAGCCCTATGGGTTCGTAAACTCATTTAGATTACTATTCAAAATTGAACCCTAAATAAGGGTAAAGAGCTGGGAAGGAGGTAATGATTGGTTATAGGTCAGAACATTTATAATAAATGGCAAATCAATAATTAAGAGAGAATTATTGAAAATTTAAAAAGGAACTAAATTAACTACCATGGAGACCATGTCTTCAAGTCCATTGTTTAGGGTACTGCCATCCTAGAATGGATATACCTAGTGTCAGCAACATACAAGGGTAGTTGAGGTAGGTTGTGGGGATCTCAGGGAGTGGCCTAAGGGTATGAGTCCATAAAATGTGTTCTTTTAATTGTTATCTCCTGTGTGTGGTGCTCTCTTCCTTTTGATATGTTTTCTTTTGATAATTATTTCTTTTCCCTTAGTTAACTCCCTTTGTAGATGGTTTGTATATGGAATCACATCTAAGCACTCCTCTGAAGGCCTTTGAAAATCTCGAATAGTAGATTGTAGCCAAGAGGTAGCTCAGAGGACGGAGTCTGTGAGGTAGACAACATTTTACTTGTTACCTTCATGCGTAGTTGGACTAATGAGGCATTGAAATGTAGCCTGAATTTCCATGCAGGGGCAAGTAGGAAAGGAGCAGGCAGTCTCTGTTCAGATCTTCAAGCAGAAAAAGGCAATTCATACATAGTACAGGGCTAGGACGTGGGATGGGCAACAGAGGTAATCCCTCACATGCAGACACATTACAAGGATAGATTTTTTTTCCTTTTGTAATCACCACTGCTCCTGGTATGAATTGGATCAAAGATGTACAGGAGTACGAGAGAACTTTAAATTAACTCAACAAGAAGGAACTCAGGTAAATTTGAGGGACTTGACAAGTTTGCCAAATTCAAGGTTTGGTGAGAATAGAGAAGTTGAGTCAATCAAGCCACACTTGTTGAGTGGAGGAATATTTAGTTGTTCATCTGCAGAGCCTGATATATTTTCCAGTCACAGAAGCCCTAGAATACAGGATGACTGTGCTATTGCTAACATGAAGAACTGTGCTACTAGTGGGCACCTGGATGGTTCAGCGGGTTAAGCATCTGCCTTCGGCTCAGGTCCTGGTCCCAGGGTCCTGAGCTCGAGTCCTGTGTTAGGCTTCCCTGCTTAGTGGGGAGTCCGCTTCTCCCTTCTGCTCTACCCTTCCAACCCCCACTTGTGCTGTCTCTTTCTGTCTCAAATAAAAAAAAATCTTTAAAAAAAAGACTGTACTACCAGTATTTCCTAGTATCTTTCTAAACACCATCATTGGAGGCACATGAGCATTAGTGCATGTGAGCATACATGAGACCCTAAACAGCCTGATGACTACTAGTATTGAAAATGTATTCAGGGGCACCTGGGTTGCTCAATCAGTTAAGCATCTGCCTTTGGCTCAGGTCATGATCCCAGGTCCCTGAGTTGGGCTCCCTGTTCTGGAGAGCCTGCTTCTCCCTTTCCTCCCTGCTCGTGCTCTCACTCTCTTTCTCTCAAATAAATAAACAAAATCTTTTAAAAGAATGTATTCAGTAACAAACAATTTGTAATGGGCAAGTGATCCTTTAAGTTTATATACTTCAGAAACCTGGGTGATCAGATGGAATTTAAATAATTCATTTGTTTTTACCTATAATCCCATATTTTTTATTCAGGAAGTTATATTCTAAATGTATTTAAATTAAGAAAATATTTATTTACATACTAATAATTGCTATTTATTGCCAGAAATTATTCTTGGAGCCTAAGTACATCTTCTCATTTGATCCTCACATCTAAAGGGATAAAATTGTAATTTCCATTTTAAAAATGATAAAATTGAGTTTTAGAGAAGTTAGATAAAATAACCAAGGAAACACTTAATGGTAAATTTGGGATTTGAACTCAGATGTATCTGACTTTGGAATCTGTTCTTTGAATCTGACTTGGAACACTAGGGTGTTCTTCATTACATGTTGCCAGTTTATTCATGAGCATTCATTTTTTTTAAACAAATATTTATTTGCCTAATAATAATAGCTATCACATACTGAGCACCAACTACATGCTTGGTATTGTGGGAAGATAATGTTCTTGTCAGCTTTACTTAATAGTGTAAAAACAGATATGTCAATGATAATTGTAATAATATCTGAAAGAGTACATATATTTACACAGTTAATCCCAGCAGGCTCGTGCTTTGAGTGGCATGAGGAAATTGAGATTTACTAAGGAAGAACAGATTCAAGTAACTCATTACATTTTTATTCTTTTACGTGTCCATTGGATGGAATGACAGGTAGCAAGGCATATATTTTTACACTATTTCTCTCTCTTTCCTCAAGCATGCAATTTAATTCAAGTAGTTTCAGTGTGACTAGAATAGAGTTCCAGTGTACTACAAACATGCAACAGTAAGCGCTAAATGTATCCCTCTGCAATGAAGACTCACTTTTTAACACAGTGCCCACAGCACTCTTGTATGATGGAGTGGGAACCGCTCTTTATACACTATGTCATCTAATCCTCAGGACATCCCTATTATGGAAGTAGGCATTTGTTCCATTTTATAGGTGAGGGACACAGGGTGCAGAGAACTGGCACTTGCCCAAATGTGCATCCATACAGTGAACCATTTTTATTAAAGTAGCAGGTTAGAAATAAGAAGTTTATGAATCAGCTGAGTGACTTTTCTAGTTATGAGTCCCCTGGTACAGTGATGGTGATAGGCTGAATGATGGCCTTCAAAAGATGTCCATATCCTAATCTTGGGAATCTTTAAATATGTTCGCTTATATGGCAAAGGGCTCTTACAAATGGATTAAATTAAGGATCTTCAGCTGGAAGTTTATCCTAGATTATCTGGGTGGATTCAATGTAATCAGAAGGGCCCTTACAAGAGGGAGACAGGAATGTCAGAAATAGAAAGGAGATTACCAATGGAAGCAAAGTTTGTGATGTGCTGTGGATTGGGGAAAGGAACTATGAGCCATCTCTGGGCAGATCAACCTCTGAAACACTTTGATAATGGGAATTTAAGAGTTGCAGGACTATATAAACTTTCTTTTTTTGCCTTTTCATTTCTTGATTCCTGTGTCTTGTGGCAGGGTCTATTTTCTTGGATAACATCCTAAAATGATGTTTTTCTTCATCGGCAAGTTCTATGTAAACTCATGTTGATAAATTAAAACACCTTTTAGTAGTTAGCTATTTCAACGTAAATAATAAGATTGGATTATGGTTCATTTTAATGAGCCGGTAGATAAAATCACTTAAGCTCCAAGTTTGTTCTAGTGGCTGAATAAGCAATGTTTCTTGACGATTGCTGTAGTTAGGCTACTAGCTGATACTGATGAGCAATTTTAAGAATAAGAAATTTGGGAAGTTATTTGGCTGGGGTTTTTAAAAATAAGATGTCGTGTTAGGGCTTGTTAAAAGTTCCTCCATGACAAATTAAAAAATACACAATATTATCAACTGTGTCTTGGCAACTCATTTTCTTCTTTTATAAACAATCAAAAAAGCAGCTCTGGTTTATTTAATTCCAAGAAAAGAAGACTTGGAACCATTTTGCCTGCTTAGTATCAAAACCCATCTGACCCAGAGAAGAATCAGGAGGAATTTCACAGAACACAAACTCTGGCTGCAAATAAAATAGAATTTTTTTAAAAACCCTAATGCAAATTTTTATAAGGTTCTTTTTTTCCCCCTATTATTTCTCTCCTTAGTGCTCCTTCTCCGATTTCTTTTTTTTCCTACTACCCTTTAGAGATTTCTAGGAATTAATCCTTTGTACTTCGCTCCTTTCCCTTAACATTTATCTCTTTCAGAAGGTACTCCATTCTCATGTTATGAATTTCCAATTTTGCATGGATTGATTGCAAAATATTTAAGTCCCAAACTGTTGGTGATTGCATGTAGATCAATTGGGCTCATAGCAAATGCTAAACTGTTGTTGTCTTTCTTTCCAGAAAATGGTACCTCTCAAAAATATATACATGCACTCATGCTCCATCATATCATTACCTACATATCTCTCATGTGGGTGTTTTACCAGGACCTCCAGACTTCATAAAAGTGATCAAGCTCAGGTCACTTCTTAAACTACTCACCAGGCCTGCCTTACCTTTTCTTCATTTCACTTCAGCTGTTCTTTTAGGGCCCTGAAGAATTGGGCCACTTGGCAGGTAAATTTTGAGTAGTAATCAGTAACATGAGAAGATAACGAGAATTGTGATTTTAGAAGATAGCTCTAGGTATAGTGTAGACATTGGGTTGGAACATAACCTAAAAGGTGAGTGTAATTCTTCAGTGAAGTTAGGAAAGAAGGAGGAGAGGAAAATGCGGGTCATAGAATGTGATAATGACTTTCTATGTTATCTTTTCCAGAGAACAATCATATTTAAAATGGCCCAAAAATGAAGAAAAGGAAAGAGGAAGAAAGGAAAATACTTAACACTGGAATGCATGCAACTTGGTGTGTGGTATTCAATACATACTTTCTGGTTATATTAATGGCTGACAGGTCTGATTAATGGTGAAAATTTAAGTCATCTTGAAGGGCTGGTAGGGGACATATTTTTTCCACTGAAACTGGTTTTCTCAGCACATCTCCATTTACATTGTCCACCTGGAAACCAGAATTATTTCTGGATATGGCTGCCCATCTCTTATCTTCCCTGACTAATCACATTTTAATCCTATCAGTCTTCTCTGTCATTTTAATATTGTGTGCTCCTTGATAATTGTCATGTAGTAATTCTACATGGTTTCACTTATGTTTACCTAGAGTCCTAGGGAGTATTTAGACTCCTTAATGTCAGAGACCAGATTTTCTGAAATACCTCACAGTAGCTAACAGAGCACTCTGTACAGTAGAGATCTAAATATGCTTGGTGCCTTATTCTGGAGTACTAATTAAATATGTTCACAAATATCATGTTAGTTTAGAAAATATCAGAGTATTCTATGTTAAAGGAATTTCATTTTGAGTATGGTAAGTTGTTTTGTTTTTTATCTATTCTGTTTTCATATCTAAATCATAACGTTTCTCATGTTAGAGAAAAATTACCTTTATTTTCCAGGAAACCAGCATTTCCAGAAAATGAATCATTTATTCCTTTGTATCCATTATCCCATTTCTCTCACGATGTAAATTTCCAGTTGTCGAAGTATTTTTTTCTATTCCTGCTTGTGAATCTTTATATTTGGTTGTATTCGTATACAAAAGTCCTAAAATTGAAATATATTTAGTACACATCCCCAAACAGCTTTATAAGTCACTTCTTAAAGCCTTAATAAGAATGTTTGATCATCTGGGACTTTTCTATAACTAGTATAGATTCTGAAACCTAGAAAAAATTATTTGGCAGCTCCTTTGTGGAAGAGATATTGTGTATTATTTTTAAAATTTACATAAGATTAATTCTTTGGTATTATAAAGCATTTTTAATATTTTTCAGTTTTACTGAGATTTAATTGAGATGTGGCATTGTATTAGTTTAGGGTATATAACATGCTAATTTGATATAAGTATATATTGTGAAAGATTACCACAGTAAGTTTAGTTAACATCCATCATTTGATATTGTTACAAAGTTTTTTTTCCTGTGATGAGAATTTTTAAGATCTACTCTCTTAGCAATTTCAGATAAACAGTACAGCATTTTTAACTACAGTCAACATGCTGTAGATTACATTCCCAGAATTTGCTTGTCTTATAACTGGAAGTTTCTTTTTTAATTTTAGAATTTATTTGTCATGAAGATAGCTGTTTGCCTTGTTGTAAGTAAAAATTTGGTGTGTAGTTATTGAATCTTAGAGTTGTCATATGAAATATTGAAAAAATTTAATTACTTATCCTCTCTATGATAGAAAACATTTTCATCAAGGTAATTTTTATTTTAACACAGTTGAAATGCTAAAGAAGTACTTAGATTACAAAATTTATTGAAGTTTGTATTCTATGGCTGCCATAACAAATCACCACCAACTCAGTATCAAAAAACAACAAATTTATTATCTTATAGTTCTCTGAATCAGAAGTCAGACACATAATCTCACTGGGCTAAAATCAAGATATTAGCCTGGACTCTGTTCCTTTCTGAAAGTAACAGAGAAGAATTTGTTTCTTTGCCTTTTCCATATTTTAGAGGTCACCTACATTCTTTGTCTCGTGCTCCTAGCCCTCCTCTCCAAAGCCAGCAATAGGCAAAGTCCTTCTTATGCTACATCTCACTGATCATTTCTCTGTTACATTTCTTTCTCTGATGACAGTCAGGAAAGGTTTTCCACTGTGAAGGACTAGTGTGATTAGATTGGACCCCAAACTCTAAAAGACACCAGCATGATTCCCACATATGAAAAATTTAAGATTATAACTTAGTGTACTAAAATGCCTCTGCCTTCAGTCTGTATCAGACATCAAGAAGATAGTAAATTCAGCCTCAAACCAGATCCCTTTTCTTAAATGTTTAAAGGCTCTCTTATCTGTAACTACCTCTTAATCATTTTCTCCTTGTAAATAACAGAAGACAAAGTACATTATTAAAGATAATGAGGTGGAAAATCTAGAATAAACAAAAGACTGTTTCTCTATACCCAGAGGAAATTTTCAGGGTGTAAATGTGGCTATTAATTGAAGGTATTAAAAGAATAAAAATGTATGAATTCTTATTTATTTTAACCACATGGAAAATGGTTAGAATAAAATGTGTTTGTATGTGCATGCAGTATTATTTATTTAGGAAGAGTTTTATGCATATGCAGAGCTCCTCTCTTTTCCTCCCACTGAAATTTTTAGTATAAGTTATATGAAAAATTATTCCAACATTGATTCTGTTACCATGCTCAACTTAGAATGGGGAAGAAAAACTTTAAGCAAGAGAATTACTTTAGTAACTCCATGATGGTATCAATGGAGAGACAAACAGAGAGACAGAGATGGAGAGAGAGAAGGAAATAAATATATTATTATATACTAATAATTAATAATCAATAATATGTTAATTGTATAGTATATAATTTATATTACATATAATATGACAAATATAAAATTAATTAATAATTAATTAATAGCACTGATTATATATTAATATATATTAGAGGCTCATTTAAGGGCTATTTGGCTTGAAAAATTATTGAAACAGATTTTAACATTTATAATTTTCCTTTTGCTGTTCAAGTTTCAGATTTAGAACTTAAACGTATTTGATTTTAATGAAAGACCAGCACATGCATTGTTCCCAGGTTTTCTCTGCTGGATTTGAGATCCTTGAGCATCTCAAGCAAATGCCAAATCATGATACCATATATTTGATCCCTGGTCATTGTCTCTAGTAGAAGTTTGCCTGTGGTTCTGAAGATAGACTTATGCTAAGCCCAAAGAAGACCAAAGGGAAAGAGAGAATAGAGTCTGGAAGAAACCAGGTGAAGTGTCAGTTCATAACATCAACACTTTGTGACACTCAGAAGTTTAGCTCAACTGTAAATTTTACTCTTGTTTCTCCTGGCATAGATCTAACCCGTTCAACATCCATAGGGGAGCTCAGTGGATAACTCAGAGCAACCACTGCTAGCAGAAAATATCTCTACAATGTGGAAGGCAGGTACAGTAGAATAGGAGTAGGTGACTTCAAAGATGAAACTTTAGATTCTGGTCCTTTTTTCTGTTTCTGGCTTCATCCCTCTTCTGCCAGAGCCTCTTCAAATTGCTCACTCATATTATATACCATAAAATACACTCATATGCTGTAGGATATATTTACTATGTGTACTATACACATCCTATATAAAAATGATAAAAATAATGGTGTTGTAAAACGTAGAACTCTTCCGGAATACAAAATATTGTGATGGGTAGCCAACATTAGAAACTACCATAGAGCACCACGTTTGTGTGAGGTATTAGATTAAGCACTTAATATTACCCAGTCTTAGTCTAAGCACTAATATTACTTCAGTCTTCACGAAAACCTTGTCTTAGGCACTAGTTGTCCTTGCTTTACAAAGGAGGAAGACAAGACAACTTTTTCTAAGTCACACAGCTAATAGGTGGCAGAGTCCAAATTGAATCCATGTTTACTTAACTCAAATCTTTTCTTTTACACATTAATCAATGTGGTACCATTTAATAATTAAACTCTCCATACCCGTATTATTCCAAGTTTCATTTCCAGGTCAGCTGGAACACTTCCTAGTTCTACTTTCCTTTGTCACTGTAGTCTTTCCAGTTTACTCTTTAGTCTACACTGAAATTTTAGTTCAAAATCATTTGATGTGGGCAAAACTTCTAGGTTTTTGATTTTTTTTTTTTCTGAGAAAGAGAGGAAAACTTAGTTAAATATTATAGATGAATCCGTGCTTCCCCCTTTTAAAAAAAAACTATGTAAATGAATAGCAGTGTATAAAATATAAGGGGGAAAATGGATGGGAGATGATAGTATATAAAAGATGTCAACACATTTTTGAAGAGGGAAAACTGATGGATGAATAGGTAACAGATTTAAGCAAAGAAGAAAAAGTAGATATCTAAGTTTTGTAGAGAGAAATGTCAATGACACAAGAGGGTAAGTGTCATAGAACTATAAAGTCTCGAGACTCTGAGGCAATAGGTAACCAGGAAGGCAGAAAGGTTGTTTGAAAATCTGTTTAAGAAGCAGTTAGGCAGGGCCACCTGGGTGGCACAGTCAGTTAGGCATCTGACTCTTGATTTCAGCTCAGACCACGATCTTAGGGTCTTAAGATCAAGCCCTGCATTGGGCTTCATGCTGAGCATGGAGCCCACTTAAGATTCTTTCTCTCCCTCTCCCCCTCCCCCCACTCCCCCCCCCAAAAAAAAAAAAAAAAAAAAAAAAAAAAGGCCGCTAGCCATCTTAATTCTATCCTTGCCTTTTGCTTGTATCTACCTTCCTACATCCTGGTAGTATAAAAGAAATTTGTTCTCTGGAGAAATTGAGTCATACTGGCACTAGACTTAGAGACAGATACTGAAGACTTGATTAATTGAAAATATACAAGTGAACTAGGAGACCCCGACCCTCTTCCCATGTTCAGCTGTGAGAGTACTGAGATCTAAGTCTTTGCTGTCCATCAAGTGCATTCCTTAGTAAAACATTGGAGCAGTGCTTCCTGTAGAAACAAACCAGTCTAAAAGGAAAATTCTACAAATTCTATAATTTAGAGGTCCTAAAATAAGCATCTGTGTCCACAACTGCTCACCAGATAGTTTTCACCCCCCAATCTACACATCTCACCTCTGTGATGAGGTCCAGTCAGCATTTCAGTGCCCCATTCTTCAATATGAGTGAAGAGCCAAAAAGGAAGACGCATGGTTTTCCATGACCCTTTAGTGTATACATATCGTGTTCCTATATTTCAAAATGCGGTCATGCATAGCATTTATTTTACCAAAGTCTCAAAACAAAATACCATTAAGCATACCTGCTTCAGACTGAATGCCTGCCTGAAAGTTGATTATTGGTCTCATTCTCCACTATTCTTTAAAGAATTGCTTCCTGTACTTTCCTCCACTAACCACCACCCACTGTTAAGTTGACTCTTCTCCCCTTGGTGAGTATCATGAATGTTTATTACCTTAAATTTCAAACTATATATATTTATTTTCAGATTGTTATAGTTATATAAAAACTAATTTTTGCTCAACCGATACGTTTTTCTGTGAAAATCTTTTGGGCATTTTGCATTCGTAAAGAAAAGCGTCAAAATGTTTTCCCTTTAAAATTAATGGAACTTTTTAAAACAACTTTTTAATTAGGAGCAGGGTTCTCAGAAATAAACTAAAACTGTTACTTGAGGGATAAGTGTATAATAAAGACATTTTCAGGTACCCAAGATCTTTCCTCTGAAAACAACAACAAACCCTTTTCAGGAGATTGCTATGCTCCAGAAAATAATGCGTATGAAAACAAATACGGTATTCAAAAATAGTGTTGCAACGCAGGAATAGTGAAAGGAATTCCCAGATGACGTTGGGAAGAGAGTTCTAGATCACTGTGGGGGAGGCCAGGCTACCATCTGGTCCCAATTAAAAGCAACCTCCAATGCTGGTCTAATAGTGTAAGTAATGTTATTTAGAAAATGATGCCTATTGTCCTAGCCAGATTTTGACAGCAGTCCCTAGATGACTTGATTTCTGGCTGGGTGTAGACCCATGAGGCTCTTCTGTGTCTTCTGATTCTCAAACCCTCTCCTCTGCCAGAGATCACTGTGCTTCTTCCCATAAGCCCTCCTATTCTCAACACTCATTCACATCATTGAAGTCTTGAAAGCAGCTTGGCAAAGTTAAGCACTAAAGCCCCTCTTTCTTGTCTCATAAAACATCAAGGAAGTATGGCCAAGCCCCAGTCTAGCACAAGAGCATCATAGAAGGTGAACTCTTCCTACATCTTAAATAAGATATTGGAGAACAGTCACACTATCTACCCATGTTACCTTCACTTTTCTAGATTACCTTTTCCTCTCTCTGAAAATAAAGTGAGAAGGGGGAGAGAATGTGGTCAGACACTCACCTCATGCTTTTTTTTTTTTTCCTTTCTGTCACTTCCAAGTCTCCCCTGGGACCAGAAAATGGGCTTTTTGTTTGTTTTTCTTTCCGTGCATCATATCTCCCTTCTGCCATTGAGCAGAAGCAAGCTTGGGCACTTTTCTGTCATAGGTTAAAAAGTATCTCAGTTGTGAGATGGGTCCTTCGAACCCTTGATATTTGAATGGAGGAAATGAAATAATCTGAACAGTTTTCTCTCTGTCTGTAGCCTTGCTTCTTGGTTACTGTGGAACTCTATTTTGCATGTTAGTGGCTCAATGTGACCTCTTCACTTCTTGTATTTCTCTAGTAACAAGTTCTAATTTCTTTCCTGTTAAACAGATATTTCAAGACAACTTGGAAAAAGAAAGGAAAAGAGAAAAATACATTAATAACTTAAAAATTATTACCTGATGTCATTGATTTGTATAAATTCTTTTCTTGAAGATTCCATTATAGCACACACACAAAATGCGTAATTTGAACTTTTCAAAGGTTTAAGTTCTTTTTGCCAGCAACATGAACATTTTAAGGAAGAAAGTAAGGATAAGATAAGGTTGTATGAAAAAAGAATAGAAATATGGAGGGATTTTAAAAATAATATTTATTTTCTAGTTTGTCTATGTAACATATAAGGAGAAATATATACCAGCTCAAGTAGCACAAATTCAATGTATATGTGAGAGGGTGATTCTCTGGCTTAGTCAGACAGGAATGAGGCACTTTGGAACATCAGTTGCGTAGTTAGTTTCGTTGCCCAAGTTATTCTGTATTATAGTATCAGGTTGATAAATGTTAAGACCATCAGACTTAATTATATGTAATAATAATAACAACAGTTGCCATTAGTTGAGAATCGATTCTGTGCTAGACATTTTATATGCATATATAATTAATTTCTTACTCTAACTTTTTTTTTAAGATTTTAGTTATTTGACAGAGCGAGAGAGGTCACAAATAGAGAGGCAGGCAGAGCGGGTGGCAGAAGGAGACGGGGAAGCAGGCTCTTACAACTCAAAGAGGTTATATCATAGCTCAGCTTTCCACTGTTAGTGCAGGTTCTGGCATGGAATTTAAGTCTTCTTTTCTTGGATAAACTCCAGAGACTGTGCTGTTCCTTTTTTTTTTTTTTAAGGTATTATTTATTTATTTGAGAGAGAGAGGGAGAGCATAAGCAGGTGGAGGGGTACAGGGAGAGGGAGAAGCTGACTTCCTCATGAGCAGGGAGTCTGTCACATGCCTCGATCCCAGGACCCTGGGATCATGACCTAAGACGAAGGCAGACGATTAACAGACTAAGCCACCCAGGCACCACAGTGCTGTTCCTTCTATATACTAGAAAGCCCCCTGTGAACTGGGAACACTGCCTTTTCTTCCTCTCCTAACACTCACAGATTCACCATTATTAGTATGCTCATTTATCTGAAAATACTTCAAAATTTTGAAGGTAACCTAATCAAGTATACTAACTATAGTTTACTGATATTGACAGGAGCTAAGTATCAAGGATTGTTACTGAGAAAACATAAACACAGTTACCCACAAAGGTGAAGTCCAGATTAGGCAGCGTAGTGTTGGGTCAGGGTTACAGGGAAAGGTTCGTGTAGGCTGAAAGAGGAGTTTTAGAGTTAGATTGATAAGCCTGAATGTTATATGATGTTCAAGATTCCAGAGTGAGAAAGCAGATGAAGTAATTGGTGTCTTTATTGTTGCCATGGCAATGACATGAATATAGCCTCTTTCCCCTTTATTTCCTCTTCCCAGTTGCTATATATTCAGGGCTGTGGCAGATGGAAGAACTTTCACTGGAGATTTGGGAGTCAAGGGAGAAGGGCCATTAACGAACACTTATGTAACATTAAGCAAAAGAAGCCCCTGTTTTTAAAAATTTTTGCAGCTCTGCCACCCCATAAAACTTCTCAATGTGTCCTCCTTACATGTGATAACCTGGATTTTCAATATTTCCCTGGCTCCTCTTCCTCCTCTCCTCCTCCTCACCTTTTTTCCTCATCTCTCCCAGTAAGAATGTGCCATTCACTCCATCATATTCCAGTTTCTTCTCATTCTGTCTTGTAGAGCAATGAAGTTTTCTTCAGACTTTCCTGAATCCAGCATTCCACAGCTGTATCCAGAACCCACAGGGATGCTGTTGGAAAAGGGCACCAATGCTAGTGAGACTCTACACTCCTTTGGTCATATGTCACTAAGAGCAAAGTGATTTTTCATACAGTCCCAATATATAGCAATTCACTTATAAATTATATACACACACTACTGTCAATTCACATTTTAGATATAAATGTATCTTACTTCTTTCTGTATAAAGCTACATGATAAGTAGAGGTAAATATTTTCTTCCCATTCACCAGTGGATTGCTTTGCACGACTACTGGAATGTGACCATCTCATTTTGCAGACTACTGATTTACCATAATTTTGTCAACAGAAAGGACCAGGAAGGACCTAGGGTTATCTTTCCTTTAACAAAAACACAAAAAGCCCTTTCACAAAAGGAACACCTTCCTTTATCTAGAAATGTAATACTTGAGGCAAATGATAAATAATTGGTGGAAAAGAATATAAGAAAAGATATTTTTCTTTGATACAGGAATGATACTCTTAGCAAGAAGATTTATTCTCTTAAAAATATCCAGAGAATCAACACACCATGTTATGGAGAGGAGATATCTTTTTTGCATTAATGAGAAAACATTAGTTTTTGCTTGGTTTGGTTAGCTTGATACGTAAATACATGTTTTAAAAGATAGTTCTGTTTCTCATTATTTGCCCTTATGACATAAAAATAGTTGGCTATGAAAGATAATTGTTTTTATTTATCCTCAAAAATATTTTTTTATGGATACACAATTTCATTTTGTTCTCCACAGAGATATCTAAACATGAGTCTGAGTCAGAGTCACTTAGAATCCAAATAAAGGCTTAATTCTCTAAAAATTCTGATCTTTAAGATACTGTTTGCAAAGAAAAACTAACAGTAGTAACACAAGCCCCTGCAATTTGGAATATGATATACATCTCCTTTCTACACATTACCAATAATTTAGTTTTTGAATCTATAGGTGACACTTAGAAAGGTAAATGAATTCAAATGACCTGTCAATTCATTCAATTAGTTTCCTTCAGAAATTATCTTGCCCTCACCAGTTGTTTGTTCTAAGTTCATTAAGTCATCTTGTTAATTTTGTAGAGACACAATCAGAATCTTTACTTCAACCGATAATATGAGGTAAATGCTTATTCTGAAGCCACAGGACAAAAATCATCGAGAGTATTTTTTTAGCAAGAGCACACCCTCAACATATTGGGGACAATAATTTCTGATCTTTGTTAAAATACTGGCATTAAATATCAAATGATAATTTTTCAAACAAGTCACTATTTCCCACTGTCTTCAAAAACTACATAAAAAACCTCTTGTAGACTCTCAATAGAGAAATACCAGCTTTTAAAAAGTAAAATCATTACTTACCAAAAAGATAAAATCAGAATATTTTCCCAAGCCCAAACACATTAAAGAAAAAAAAGTCTCTTGTAGTCAGTGTACATCTTTTTACCACATGTATATTTTAGTCAGATTATATCTCTATATTTTTAAATAATGACTTTAAAACAAAGAGTTTTGGGGCATCTGGGTGGCTTAGATGGTTAAGCATTTGCCCTTGGTTCAGTTCATGATCTCAGAGTCCTGTGATTGAGTCCCACATTGGGCTCCCTGCTCAGTGGGGAGTCTGCTTCTCCCTCTGTCTCTCCTCTCTCCTCCTGCTGTCTCCCTCTCTCTCTCTCAAATGGAAACATAAAATCTTTATAAAACGGGGATGCCTGGGTGGCTCAGTTGGTTAAGCAGCTGCCTTCAGCTCGGGTCATGATCCCAGTGTCCTGGGATCGAGTCCCACATCGGGCTCCTTGCTTGGCGGGGAGCCTGCTTCTCCCTCTGCCTCTGCCTGCCATTCTGTCTGTCTGTGCTCGCTCTCTTTCCCTCTCTCTCTGACAAATAAATAAAATCTTTAAAAAAAAAATTAAAAAAAAATAAATAAATAAAGAGTTTTTAAAATGTGCCACAATGATCTTTGTGGTAAATACAAGAAAACGTTTGGTTAATATCCTAGCCAACTTCATGTAAGTCAGTGTTTTCTCAGCCTTGATTTTCACCTAGAATTACTTGGAGAACTTTTTGAAAAATACTGATGTCCAGAACCCATCTTAGAGCAATTAAATCATAATCTCTGAGGGCAGTTCCCGGACTTTATTGTTTTGTTAATGATTCCCATGGACATTCAGAATTGGGAATATCTCATCTAAATAAGTAATTGTAGCTGTGATAATAATAACCATCCCCACCTATGGCGTGCCCCTCTCTGTGTCAAATATCAGGCTACATGTTTGACCTACATCATGTGATTTGATTTCTACAGTAAAAACGGTTTTATTCTCTATGTAAGAAGACTTACCCAAACCCACCATAGTGAGTATCAGTGCCAAGACTCAGACCCCACACTGTCCCTCTGAAACACCATCATTCTCCACTCTGCTCTAAGACCCCAAAGCAAAGATTAAACAGACAACACTCAGATCGGTCAGAAGCTGGCCAAAGGAAACTTATTTCCTTTGATTTTCCTAGAAGTTCTGAGCAATAACCACAAGAAAAAAAAATAGATTGGAATACTTAATGAAATGTTTTCAAGGCAGCCCTCAGTGGTAGGCAGAATAATGGTACCCAAATATGTCCACATCCCACTCCACAGAAACTGTGAATATGCTACCTTATAGGGTAAAAGGGACTTTGCAGATGTGGTTAAGGCAAGGATTTTGAGATAAAGAGATTATCCTGTATTATCTGAGGGGGTCTAATGTAGTCACAAAATCCCTTATAAGGAGGAGACAAGAGAGTCAGAGAAGGTGAAGAGACCATGGATGGAATCAGAGTGATACAGGGACATGAGACAAGGAATGCTGGTAGTCTTTAGAAGCCGGAAAAGGCAAGGTAATCAGTTCTCCCCTAGAGTCTCCAGAAGGAAGGCAGCCCTATCAATACATTTTGAACTTCTTACCGCCAGAATTGGAAAACAATAAATGTATATTTTTTTCAAGCCTCTAATTTGTGGTCGTTATTACAGCAGCAGTGGTAAACCAATACAGAAGATACTGGATTTGCTATGTAAAGTCATGAGATTATGTAAAGGTGCACCTACTGAGATAGTTCAGGATAGTTCACAGGGTATCTCAGTGTTGTGGAAAAAAGAGAAGCCGCAACTCATAGATTGCATTAATTGGCCTGATATTTGCAAAGCAGAGGAAGGGAGAGAAATCACACAAATATTCAGGGGTCAGCCACCTCCGTGATGTTTCTGGAGCCCAATGGTTTGGAACCTATGAACATATCCCCTCAAAAGTGAAAGGCATGTTTTACCTTGTACCACCTAGCACTAAATGGGGCTTTGGTGCTTGGTGGCCTTTATGGATTTTGGAGACAACATATACCTTATTTGAATGTATTAATTGAAACCATTTACCGAATAATTCATGAAGGTCCTGATGTTGAGTGGGGACCCAGAGCAAAGAGAAGACTGTGAAGCAAGTTAAGTCTTCAATATAAGCTGCTCTGCTAATTGGGCCTTATGACCTAGCAGATCCAGTGATACTCAGAGTGTCTATGGCAAATACTGATGTACTGTCAAGTCACTTGCAAGCACCAATAGGAGAATATCAAACCTCCAGAATTGGGGGGTAAACAATTATTTCTCTTTTGAGAAATACATCCTAGCTTCCTACTGGGTCCTAGTAGAGATTGAATGCCTAGTCATGGGACATCAAGCAGCCATGTGGCCTGAGCTTTCCATCATGAGTTGGGTGTTTCTGATTCACCAGGCCATGAATTTGGGCATATATAGCAGTATTTTGTTATTAAGTGCAAGTGGTATAGGCTCAGGCTCCTTGGACAAGGACTCCTATTGCACTGTCTCTTCTCTTTCAGCACACACCTGTGATTATAGAGAGCTCCTTATGACCAGTCAGCTGAGGAGGGGGAAAAAAGGCCGGGTTTATGGATGGTTACCAACAATTTGCTAGCACCAACAGTATGTGCATTGCTGTAACATTATAGTCTCAGGGGTGATCTGGAGGGAAAGGGCGAGTGGAAATCATCCTAGTAGGCAGAGCAGTGAGTGGGACATTCTATTGTCTACCTTGTCTACACAAAGGGATGACCAGAAGAATAGATCTACGTTGACTGATGGGAAATTGCTTTTCATTTGGTTTAATGATCAGGGACTTAGGAAGAATAGGGCTGAAAGTATAGTGTCAAGGAGGTCTGGAAAAAATGCATGTGGATGGACATCTGAAGCTTGACATATAATGTGAAAATAATTGTGTCTTGCAATTGTTCACCGTATGGCATCTACTGTAGAGAAGTTTTTCAACAGTTAGGTATACTAAAGGACATGTGCTCTAAATGTCAGATGCCTCTTTCTCCATCTAGTACTTGTTCCATGAGCTCATAGGCAGAGTGGCCATGGTGACAGGAATAGAGGTTATATACATGCGCTTAACAATCTGAATGTCCTCTTATCAGGGCTGATCTGGCTACTGTTTCTTAGTAGTTCTTGCTTATCAATAGCAAACAGAATCACCATACTCTTGATATGGCCATATCTTTATCTATAATAAAGGATGTCAGTCCTGCAGTACATATAAGTTTTATATTTTTTCATGCTCTGTGATTTGCCTGTTGTCTTAATGATGTCTTTTAACAAGTAAATTTTTTTTTATATTAATGAATTCTGTTATTTTTTGTTTTATAGCTCTTGCCTTCTCTTATCTGAGAAATCTGGCTACCTCTGGGTCACAAAGATTTTCCTATATTTCATTCTAAAAATTGTATAATGTTAACTTTTGGATTAGGTCTATGATCCATCTCAAATTAATTTTTGTGTATGGTATGCATTAGGGATCAGAGTTTGTTTTCATGTGAATATATATTTATTTCAGCACCATTTGCTGAAAAGGCTTTCATTTCTCATTGGATTATTTTGAAGTCTTTATCAAAAACCAAATAACTAAATAAGTGTAAGTCAATTTTTGAGCCTTCTAGTCTGTTCTGTTGATCTGTTTATTTATCTGTATGCCGGACCCACACTGATTAATTATTATAGTTTTATATCCAGTTTTGACTTTCCAGCTTTAGTCTCCTTTCTCATAAGTTTGGGTTACTCTGGGTTCTTGCATGTCCATATACATTTAAAAAATAGCTCATCAATTTCTATAAAAAAGCCTGCTGGGACTGAGATTGGGACTGATGCTATCTTTGTTGTCCTGCTGGTAGATGAGAAGTGTTTCACTTTTCCTAATAGATTATTATTTAAATAGTGAACATTACAGGATTTTGTTAAATTAGACTTCTATGTTGATTTAGTCAACCTTTCAGGTGCTGAGGACATGATGCTGGCACTGATAGTGTTGTCTTCTGTGTGTGGCCTGGACTGAAAAGATCAATGTAATCTTAAAGTAATTCTTTATCTTCTGTACCTAGCCAAAATTGCATTGTTTCCATCAAAACAAACACCAGTAAAAACACTACAAGAAGGAAATGATAATAAATGTGCTAGAAACAAATGGCCATAAACACAAACAAGGAAAACCATGTTTCTGTTTAATGATTACCGTCTGCTCATGACAATTGGTCCTGTCCCGTAGTGAGATGGGTTTTTGGAAACAACTTCATTTGGGATATTTCAGAGTCAAACCACATTAGCAGAATTCAGGACTCCTTGTTGTAAGACAGATACTATGTAATCACAATATATTATTTTATTCTTTCAAGGGTTATAAATGAGCTCCTTTAACAATTCAATCAGAAGCCTTTTGAAACCCTTTATCGGGCATCCAGAAAAACTCAACGTTCTTCAGTTGCTGCTCACAATCTCTTTATTTCTTAATAGTTGACTTGTTTCCAGATGGATCATATAGGCTTTAAAGAAAATATAGTTTATGGGATGCCTGGGTGGCTCAGTGGGTTAAAGCCTCTGCCTTCAGCTCAGGTCATGATCCCAGGGTCCTGGGATGGAGCCCTGCATCGGGCTCTCTGCTCAGCAGGGAGCCTGCTTCTCCCCTCTCTCTCTCTCTGCCTGCCTCTCTGCCTGCTTGTCATCTCTGTCTGTCAAATAAATAAATAAAATCTTAAAAAAAAGAATTAAAAAAATATATAGTTTAAAAACTTGATATAGGCATGTGATCTATCAGGTAATATATTTCATAGTTTATTTTCATAGCTGTACAAAGGCACCAAATTCTGCGATTTGCTTTAAGCAAAAGAGCTTTAAGCAAAGCTCTTAACAGAAGGGAAGGCTTTAAGTCAGTAGATACTTTGTCTTTTGGCTAAACATAATCCACAGAGAGTTTTTAAAATGAAAATGTACATGGAGCATGATCTAAGAAACCAAAGAGAAATAAACTGAATGTAGAAGTGTTTTGGCTAAAAATGTTTGTGGCAGCTGCTAGTATAACTCACGTTACCTTCCTTCCTTCCTTCCTTCCTTCCTTCCTTCCTTCCTTCTTCTTTCTTTCTCTTTCTCTTTCTCTTTCTTTCTTTCTTTTTCTTTCTTTCTTTCTTTCTTTCTTTCTTTCTTTCTTTCTTTCTTTTTAAAGATTTTATTTATTTATTTGAGAGAGAGAGAAAGAGTGAGAGAACATGATGGGATGAGGGGCAAAGGGAGAAGCAGATTCCTTGCTGAGCAGAGAGTCCGATGTGGGGCTCAATTCTGGGACTCCAAGATCATGCCCAGAGCTGAAGGCAGACGCTTGACTGACTGAGCCACCCAGGCGCCTCTCATGGTTACTTTTCACTGGCTGCATATGCACCATTCCACCAAAACCGTATTTAATAAGTGACCACTCAGTTTTAGGCACTGTATTAAGCACTGGAGATAAACATACTAATAAGATGCCATCCATGCCTCAGATAATTTCCCAGCTAGTATGAAAGAAATATGTAGCAACTCACTCTAATAATAAATTATGACAGAGTTATGTACAAAGTGTTCTAAAAGCCCATATGGAGGACAGTGAGTACTGCTGGAGAAAGTGTCTGTATTTGCAGACAGAGGTCAAAGACAGCTTCACCAAGGAGATAGTATTTGAAATAGGACTTAAATAATTGAGTAGGCATGCCTAGTAAATCTGCAATTGGATGAAAACAAAGTGTGTCTTAAGTCTAGAATAAATTTTAGAATGTGTTAAATTTTCAGTTCCAACACTGTTAATATTTTATTAAAGTGCTTTTTAAAATACGTATTCTGAATCTGTATCTTTTAGGATTATACTAAGTATTGGCCATTTTTATTGTTACTTATTAGGGAACCAGGAATGCTGTCATTGACAATGGAGGAACACAAACATTTTAGCTCATTGGCAATCCAAAGTGTTGTAAAGCGTTTTCTCCTATCTATCAACTGGTAGCAGGGTCTATAAAATGGTTGTTGTAGGAATTCTTTGCACACCTTGGTGGGAATCAGTTATACTGAAGCACTATTCTCTGAGAGCTGTGCATCCCTAGCCATTCAGAACATCTGAATATTAGCAATTCTTTTGTATTTATTGGATTATATAATTGCCTTTAATAAAAGCTTGAAGGGTTACTTTACTTGGGACTTTATAAAAATCATGTAAGGCTATCTTGAAAATAACTAAATATATACTAAAATTTAAGAAAGTAATGTATTACTATGCAATCACCTTAACAATAACTATAAATACAGCCTGCTCTTGATAATGCAGTCCTTATATGAGCTATGGTGAGTACTGTGAAGTGTGTAAACCTGGCAATTCACAGAACTGTACCCCTGGGGCTAATAATACCTTATATGTTAATAAAAAAATAAAAGAATTATTTTTTAAAAAAAGTGCATTCCTTAGGGGGTTCCTGGGCTCAGTTGGTTAAGCCACTGCCTTTGGCTCAGGTCATGATCCCAGGGTCCTGGAATCAAGCTCCATGTCAGGCTCCCTGCTTAGTGGAGAGCCTGCGTCTCCCTCTTCCTCTTCCTGCTGCTCTATTTGTACTCTCTATCTCTGTGTCAAAATCTTAAAAAAAAAAAAAAGAATGCAGTCTTTAGGAACCTGGATTCTCTGGTAAAACCCTTGGCATATGTGGCTAAGGAACATCTCTAAAGATACTAGCTCAGTTTTATTTGATTTCTTTTTTTTAATTCAATTTTATTTTTTCAGTGTTCGAAGATTCATTGTTTATGTACAACACCCAATGCTCCAGGCAATACGTGCCCTCCTTAATACCCACCACCAGGATCACCCACCCCCCACCCCCCTCCTTCCAAAACCCTCATTTGTTTCACAAGAGTCCACAGTCTCTCATGTGTCATCCCCCCCTCCGATTTCCCCCAATTCACTTTTCCTTTCCTTCTCCTGATGTCCTCCATGTTATTCCTTATGCTCCACAAGTAAGTGAAACCCTATGATAATTGACATTCTCTGCTTGACTTATTTCACTCAGCATAATCTCCTCCATTCGCATCCATGTTGATATGAAAATTGGGTATTCATCTTTTCTGATAGAGGCGTAATATTCCATTTTATATATGGACCGTATCTTCTTTATTCATTCATCTGTTGAAGGGCTTCTTGGCTCTTTCTACAGTTTGACGATTATGGCCATTGCTGCTATGAACATTGGGGTACAGATGCCCCTTCTTCTCACTACATCTGTATCCTTGGGGTAAATACCTAGTAGTGCAATTGCAGGGTCATAGGGTAGCTCTATTTTTAATTTCTTAAGGAATCTCCACACTGTTTTCTGAAGTGGGTGGACCAACTTGCATTCCCACCAACAGTGTAAGAGGGTTCCCTTTCTTCACATCCTCTCCAACACTTGTTGTTTCCTGTCCTATTAATTTTGGCCATTCTAACTGGTATAAGGTGGTCTCTCAATGAGGTTTTGATTTGAATTTCCCTGATGGCTAATGATGATATACATTTTTTCATGTGTCTGTTAGCCATTTATGTCTTCTTTAGAGACATGTCTGTTCATGTCTTCTGCCCATTTTTTGACGTGATTATCTGTTTTGTGTGTTAAGTTTGAGGAGTTCTTGACAGACCTTTGGTATCAGCCATTTGTCTGTAGTGTCATTTGTGAATATCTTCTCCCATTCCGAGGGTTGCCTCTTTGTTTTGTTGACTGTTTCCTTTGCTGTGCAGAAGATTTTGATCTTGACGAAGTCCCAAAAGTTCATTTTCAGTTCTGTTTCCTTTGCCTTTGGAGACATGTCTTGAAAGAAGTTGCTGTGGCTGATGTTGAAGAGGTTACTTCCTATGTTCTCCTCTAGGATTTTGATAGATTCCTGCCTCTTGATTTCTCTTTTTTATTTAATCATTAAATTCATTTCTCCTTGAGTCTGTGTCTATTCTTGTCTGAACTGGAATAGCCACTTCCTTGTATCAGGGAGGTGTGTCAAGGCTTTAAAATCAATTGCCAAGGCTTTAAAATCATCTGAATGTCTCTATCCAGCATTGTTCAGCATTTAGACTTGAAAATAGGCAGTCAGCATCATTTGTTGCTCAGTAATAATTATCTCAGAGATACAAGTGAAAGTAGGATTTAAGATTGTCTTCCTTCTGTAAAATCTTGAGAGCAACTTTAAAAAATTTTTTTAAATTTTTTATTAACATATAATGTATTATTAGCCCCAGGGGTACAGGTCTGTGAATCTCCAGGTTTACACACTTCACAGCACTCACCATAGCACATACCCTCCCAATGTCCATAACCCAACCACGTCTCCCTCCCCCCTCCCCCAAGCAACCCTCAGTTTATTTTGTGAGATTAAGAGTCTCTTATGGTTTGTTTCCCTCCAGATTCCATCTTGTTTCATTTTTTCCTTCCCTACCCCCAACTCCCCCCCACATTGCCTCTCAAATTCTTCATATCAGGGAGATCATATTATAATTGTCTTTCTCTGATTGACTTACTTTGCTCAGCATAATACCCTCTAGTTCCATCCACATCGTTGCAAAAGGCAAGCTTTCATTTCTTTTGATGGCTGCACAGTACTCCATTGTGTATATATACCACATCTTCTTTATTCATTCATCTGTTGATGGACATCTAGGTTCCTTCCATAGTTTGGCTATTGTGAACATTGCTGCTATAAACATTCGGGTGCATGTGCCCCTTCGGATCATTACATCTGTATCTTTAGGGTAAATACCCAGTAGTGCAATTGCTGGGTCATAGGGTAGCTCTATTTTCAACTTTTTGAGGAACCTCCATACTGTTTTCCAGAGTGGCTGTACCAGCTTGCATTCCTACCAACAGTGTAGGAGGGTTCCCCTTTCCTGCATCCTCACCAACATCTGTCATTCTCTGACTTATTAATTTTAGCTATTCTGACTTGTGTGAGGTGGTGTCTCATTGTGGTTTTGACTTGTATTTCCCTGATGCCGAGTGATGTGGAGCACTTTTTCATGGGTCTGTTGGCCATCTGGATGTCTTCTTTGAAGAAATGTCTGTTCATGTCCCCTGCCCATTTCTTCATTGGATTATTTGTTCTTTGGGTGTTGAGTTTGATATGTTCTTTATAGACTTTGGATACTAGCCCTTTATCTGATATGTCATTTGCAAATATCTTCTTCCATTCTGTCAGTTGTCTTTTGGTTTTGTTGACTGTTTCCTTTGCTGTGCAAAATCTTTTGATCTTGATGAAGTCCCAGTAGTTCATTTTTGCTCTTGCTTCTCTTGCCTTTGGCGATGTTTCTAGAAAGAAGTTGCTGTGGCTGAGGTCGAAGAGGTTGCTGCCTGTGTTCTCCCCAAGGATTTTGATGGATTCCTTTCTCACATTGAGGTCCTTCTTCCATTTGGAGTCTTTTTTTTTTTTTTTAAAGATTTTACTTATTTATTTGACAGAGATCACAAGTAGGCAGAGAGGCACACACACACACAGAGAGGAAAGGAAGCAGGCTCCCTGCCGAGCAGAGAGCCCGATGCAGGGCTTGATCCCAGAACCCTGGGATCATGACCTGAGACGAAGGCAGAGGCTTTAACCCACTGAGCCACCCAGACACCCCTAGAGTCTATTTTTGTGTGTGGTGTAAGGAAATGGTCCAGTTTCATTTTTCTGCATGTGGCTGTCCAATTTTCCCAACACCATTTGTTGAAGAGACTGTCTTTTTTCCATTGGACATTCTTTCCTGCTTTGTTGAAGTTGACCATAGAGTTGAGGATCTATTTCTGGGTTCTCTATTCTGTTCCATTGATCTATGTGTCTGTTTTCGTGTCAGTACCATACTGTCTTGATGATGACAGCTTTGTAATAGAGTTTGAAGTCTGGAATTGTGATGCCACCAACTTTGGCTTTCTTTTTCAACATTCTTCTGGCTATTTGAGGTCTTTTCTGGTTACATATAAATGTTGGGATTATTTGTTCCATTTCTTTGAAAAAAAATGGATGGTATTTTGATAGAGATTGCTTTAAACATGTAGATTGCTTTAGGTAGCATAGACATTTTCACAATATTTGTTCTTCTGATCCATGAGCGTGGAACATTTTTCCATTTCTTTGTGTCTTCCTCAATTTCTTTCATGAGTACTTTATTGTTTTCTGAGTATAAATTCTTTGCCTCTTTGGTTAGGTTTACTCCTAGGTATCTTAGGGTTTTGGGTGCAATTGTAAATGGGATTGACTCCTTAATTTCTCTTTCTTCTGTCTTGTTGGTGTATAGATATGCAACTGATTTCTGTGCATTGATTTTATATTCTGACACTTTACTGAATTCCTATAAAAGGAATTTGGAGTGGAATGTTTTGGGCTTTCCACATAAAGTATCATATCATCTGCAAAGAATGAGAGTTTAACTTCTTCTTTGCTGATTTGGATGCCTTTAATTTCGTTTTGTTGTGTGATTGCTGAGGCTAGGACTTCTAGTACTGTGTTGAATAGCAGTGGTGATAATGCACATCCTTGCCGTGTTCCTGACCTTAGTGGAAAAGCTCTCAGTTTTTCTCCATTGAGAATGATACTCGCTGTGGGTTTTTCATAGATGGTTTGATGATACTGAGGTATGTACCCTCTATCCCTACACTTTGCAGAGTTTTGATCAAGAAAGGATGCTGTACTTTGTCAAATGCTTTTTCAGCATCTATTGAGAGTATCATATGGTTCTTATTCTTTCTTTTATTTATGTATTGTATCACATTGATTGATTTGTGGATGTTGAACCAACCTTGCAGCCCTGGAATAAATCCCACTTGGATGTGGTGAATAATCCTTTAAATGTACTGTTGGATCCTATTGGCTAGTATTTTGGTGAGAATTTTCACATCTGTGTTCATTAAGGATATTGGTCTGTAATTATCTTTTTTGATGGGGTCTTTGGTTTGGGGATCAAGGTAATGCTGGCCTCCTAAAATGAATTTGGAAGTTTTCCTTCCATTTCTATTTTTTGGAACAGTTTCAGGAGAATAGGAATTAATTCTTCTTTAAATGTTTGGTAGAATTCCCCTGGGACCCGTCTGGCCCTGGGCTCTTGTTTGATGGGAGATTTTTGATGACTGCTTCAATCTCCTTACTGGTTATGGGTCTGTTCAGGTTTTCTGTTTCTTCCTGGTTCAGTGTTGGTAGTTTATACATCTCTAGGAATGTATCCATTTCTTCCAGATTGTCAAATTTGCTGGCATATAGTTGCTCATAATATGTTCTTATAATTGTTTGTATTTCTTTGGAGTTGGTTGTGATCTCTCCTCTTTCATTCATGATTTTATTTATTTGGGTCCTTTCTCTTTTCATTTTGATAAGTCTGGCCAGGGGTTTATCAATCTTATTAATTCTTTTTTTTTTAAGATTTTATTTATTTATTTGACAGAGAGAGATCACAAGCAGGCAGAGAAGCAGGTAGAGAGAGAGGAGGAAGCAGGCTCCCTGCTGAGCAGAGAGCCCAATGCGGGGCTCGATCCCAGGACCCTGAGATCATGACCTGAGCCGAAGGTAGCGGCTTAACCCACTGAGCCACCCAGGCGCCCCTAATTCTTTTTTTTTTTTAATTTTATTTATTTATTTGACAGAGTTCACAAGTAGGCCGAGAAGCAGTCAGAGAGAGGAGGAAGCAGGCTCCCTGCTCAGCAGAGAGCCTGATGTGGGGCTCAATTCCAGGACCCTGGGATCATGACCTGAGCTAAATGTAGAGTCTTTAACCCACTGAGACACCCAGGTGCCCCAATATTATTAATTCTTTCAAAGAAACAGCTCCTAGTTTTGTTGATTTGTTCTATTGGGATTTTTTGTTTGTTTGTTTCTATTTCATTGATTTCTGCTCTGATCTTTATTATTTCTCTTCTCCCGCTGGGTTTAGGCTTTCTTTGCTGTTCTTTCTCCAGCTCCTTTAGGTGTAGGGTTAGGTTGTGTATTTGAGACCTTTCTTCTTTCTTGAGAAAGGCTTGTATTGATATATATTTTCCTCTTAGGACTGCCTTTGCTGTGTCCCACAGATTTTGAACAATTGTGTTTTCATTAGCATTTGCTTCCATGAATTTTTTCAGTTCTACTTTAATTTCCTGGTTGACTCATTCATTCTTTAGTAGGATGCTCTTTAGCCTCCATGTATTTGGATTCTTTCCATATTTCCACTTGTGATTGAGTTCTAGCTTCAGAGCATTGTGGTCTGAAAATATGCAGGGAATGATTCCAATCTTTTGGTAGCGGTTGAGACCTGATTGTGACTCAGGATATGATCTATTCTGGAGAATGTTCCATGTGCACTAGAGAAGAATGTGTACTGTTGCTTTGGAATGGAATGTTCTGAATATATCTGTGATGTCCATCTGGTCCAGTGCGTCATTTAATGCCTTTATTTCCTTGTTGATATTTTGCTTGGGTGATCTGTCCATTTCAATGAGTGGGGTGTTAAATGTCCCCTACTATTATTGTATTATTGTCAATGCGTTTCTTTGATTTTGTTATTAATTGGTTTATATAGTTGGCTGCTCCCATGTTAGGGGCATAGGTATTTAAAATTGTTAGATCTTCTTGTTGGACAGACCCTTTGAGTATGATATAGTGTCCTTCCTCATCTCTCTCTCTCTTTCTCTTTTTTTTTTTTAAACGTAAGTCCTTCATCATCTCTTATTACAGTCTTTGGCTTAAAATCTAATTGATCTGATATAAGGATCGCCACCCCATCTTTCTTTTGATGTCCATTAGCATGGTAACTTGTTTTCCACCCCCTCACTTTAAATCTGGAGGTGCTTTGGGTCAAAAATGAGTTTCTTGTAGACAGCATATTGATGGATTTTGCTTTTTTATCCATTCTGATACCCTGTGTCTTTTGATTGGGGCGTTTAGCCCATTTATATTCAGGGTAACTATTGAGAGATATGAATTTAGTGCCACTGTATTGCCTGTAATGTGACTGTTACTGTATATTGTCTCTGTTCCTTTCTGGTCTACTTCTTTTAGGCTCTCTCTTTGCTTAGAAGACCCCTTTCAATATTTCCTATAAAGCTGGTTTGGTGTTTATAAATTATTTTAGTTTTTGTTTGCCCTGGAAGCTTTTTATCTCTCCTTCTATTTTCAGTGATAGCCTAGCTGGATATAGTATTCTTGGCTGCATGTTTCTCTCATTTAGTGCTCTGAATATATCATGCCAGTTCTTTCTGGCCTGCCAGGTCTCTGTGGATAAGTCTGCTGCCAATCTAATCTTTTTACCATTGTATGTTACAGACAACTTGTCCCAGGCTGCTTTCAGGATTTTCTCTTTGTCACTAAGACTTGTAAGTTTTACTAGTAGATGATGTGGTGTGGATCTATTCTTATTGATTTTGAGGGGGGTTCTCTGCACCTCCTGGATTTGGATGTTTGTTCCCTTTGCCATATTAGGAAAATTCTCTATAATAATTCGTTCCAATATACCTTCTGCCCCCCCCCCTTCTACTTCTGGAATCCCAATCATTCTAATATTGTTTCATCTTATGGTATCACTTATCTCTTGAATTCTCCTCTCATGGTCCAATAGTTGTTTGTCTCTCTTTTGCTCGGCTTCTTTATTCTCCATCATTTGGTCTTCTATATCATTAATTCTCTCTTCTGCCTCATTTATCTTAGCAGTAAGAGCCTCCATTTTTTATTGCACCTCATTAATAGCTTTCTTGATATCAGGTTGGTTAGATTTTAGTTCTTTTATTTCTCCAGAAAGAACTTTTATTTCTCCAGAGTTGCTCTAGTAACTTCCATGCCTTTTTTGAGCGCAGCTAACACCTTGAGAATCATCATTCTGAACTCTAGATCTGACATATTACCAATGTCTGTATTGATTAGGTCCTTAGCCTTCGGTACTGCCTCTTGTTCTTTTTTTTTGTGGTGAGTTTTTCTTCCTTGTCATTTTATCTAGATAAGAATATATGAATGAGAGAATAAAATACTAAAAGGGTGGCAAAGACCCCAGGAAAATGTGCGTTAACCAAATCAGAAGAGACCCCAAATGGTGGGGAGAAAAAAGGGGGTTATAAAAAGAGTTCAAAAATTTTTTTTTAATATTTTATATTTATATTTATATTTATATTTATATTTATATCAGACTGGTAATAGAACAGAGCCACCCACTTGATTTTGGGTGTATTTTGGTCTCTTAGAAGAAACTACCTCCCAAAATTTTAAAGAAATAATACACACACACACACACACACACACACACAAATAAGGGTAAACATGATGAAGGGATGGAATATGACTGTAAAGATGAAAATTAAAAAAAAAATTCTGAAAAAGGAGTTGATATGTTGGTTGGGAAAAGAAGGAAAAAGAAAGTGGAAAGAATTTTCTCAGGCTGGAGACTAGAACAAATCCCTGTGCTAGATTTAGGTTATATTATGATGTATTAGAAGAAGTTGTATCCCCAAATTTTTTAGACAAAAAACCCTATATATATACAAAAAATAAAGTTAGATACAATGAAGGGTAAAATATGACTATAATAATAGAGGTTCAAAGATTTTTTTTTAAGAAAGATTTTTTTTAAGATTTTACCTTAACAAAGGTATTGTTAAGATAAACTAGTTAAAAAATGTTAAAGGAGGAAAGAGTAAAAGTGAAAAAAATTAGAATAAGAAATTAGAATAAGAAAAAAATAAAATTAAAAAACTTAATTAACTTTGCAAGAATAAAGAATCATGGGGAGAAAGCCATGAATTTCATGCTTTGCTTTCCCCTCCTCTGGAATTCCACTGTTCTCCTTGATCAGTGAGCTTGGTCTTGGCTGGATGTTCTTGCTGATCTTCTGGGGGAGGGGCTTGTTATAGTGATTCTCAAGTGTCTTTGCCTGAGGCGGAATTGCACCACCCTTGCCAGGGGCTGTGCTAAGTAATCTCCTCGGGTTAACTCGGGAGCTTTTGTTCCCAGAATGCCTTCCTTCCATAGAGCTCTAGAGGATGAGAATGAAAATGGTGGCCTCCCAATCTCCAGCCCAGAGGAGCGGAGAGCTCAGAGCCCCCCTCCTCCGTGTGCACTCAATCCTCCCATCTCCCTGGTTTCTTGCCATGCTCTGAGCTCACCTGGCCTGTGACCAAGCGTTTTTGTCTGTGGCACACAGCCCTGTTTGGAGTCTCCAAACCCAGCAGATTCCTGTCACTCTGCTCTTCTGGTGGCTCTCCCCAGATCTGCCACTTGTGGGGTCCCTGCTCAAAAAGCAGTAGTCTGATTGTGCCACAGATCACAGTTTAAGGTAACCCCAAAGCTGAGAGTTCACTCCTTGGTTCTGTCTCTGTAGCCGGCTTCCCCACTCTAATACCTGTGAGCTCTGCTACACTCAGATACCCCCCAATCCCTCTGTGACCCTACGGGACCTTAGACCATGCTGTCCCAGTGAGGGCTCCACCCCTGCTTAGCCTCTGGAGTGATGTCCCTCAGTGGAGCAGACTTTTAAAAGTTCTGATTTTGTGCTCCATTTCTCTGCCGCTTGCCGGGAGCCGACCCTCCCCCCGCTGTCTATCTTCCCGTCGCCTTGGATTCACTTCTCCACGGGTCCTACCTTTCAGAAAGTGATCAATTTTCTGTTTCTAGAATTGCTGCTTTTCTTCTCTTCGATCTCCTGTTGGGTTTGTAGGTGTTCGGAATGGTTTGATAACTAACTGAACTCCTGCAACCTGATGTCATCTCAGCCTGCTACTCCTCCACCATCTTGACTCCTCCCGAATTTCCATAGTGAGAGCAACTTTTTATTGCCCCTCAATATTTTTCAATTAGGTTCTGTCTTTCCTCTCTTTTCCCTCTGCTTAGTTCAACATTGTCATGACTAAGATTTTCTCAAACACTGCATTTCTCGTAATCTTATTCTTTTTAGTAAAAATTATTTCCCACACTCTCATTACTCTTGCTTTGGACAGTAGTTAAAGATATGAAGTGGATGCTTCATGGATACACAGTGAGATCACCATACTGGGATGAAGCTTTTTATGGGAAGAAAAGGGAACCAGAATTCCCTTTGTCCTGGATTTATCTTCCCTAGTAGAATGTTATGATTGGATTGGCAATTTTTTCTTGGAATAAGCCTCTGTGATTGAGGACTAATGCTTCTTATAGGATTATAAAATAGCCTGAGAGGACCTCAGCACTGGATGGTCTTTTGGAGCCCACATAGAACCAAGGGAAAAGGGACCAATGGGAGATAGACTAGCTGTGTACTAACTTTAAGAACTAGATTTAAAAGTGGGAAACAAAAAAAAAAAAAAAAAAAAGTGGGAAACACTTTTTATGTTTATGACTTTTCCAGCCAAATTCATTATAGCAGAGATTTGGGAAAGGAACCCTAGCAAGGAATAATGTACATACATGAAGTGTAACTAGTGTCATATAGCTCAACCATCTTAGTGGCAAGCCATCCAATAGAGTACAGATGCATTGCTGGAATGGAGCTTTAATATCTTAGAAACTTCACTAACAAAGGCAATTAGTTCAATAGAGAAACTGAAATGTAATACAGGATCTCAAAGAAATGATCTTTTGTCAGCATGTCTACATAAATTCTCTCTTCTTCCACCTCCACCCTCCCCAAATCATTTTTATAGACAATGAATACATTGTCTGTATTCATTGACAATACTCTAAATATAGGAAATACCTTCTTAGGACAAGCTAAATGACTCTCATCTCTATATTTTACTAGTACTTGTTTAAAAAGGCTTTGTAAATCAATTAGCACATTTCAGAGCTGTCTTCATTAAGGAATAGACAAACTAAGTTACTAATTGATCTTTTCTGAAGACGTAGTCCAATATAAATGAAGAATTTTTAAGATTCATGAGCATAATGGGGATGTGTTACTTTCATATTTTAGTAGTTAATATAATGTTAGTACTTAATACAAAGTCTGCTGACTGTAGGAATGGATGAATGAAGAGAGCTTAGAGATTTGGAAGTCATCAACATGGACAAAAAGGCACAACAGTGCTTTTGAAGAAAATAACATTTAAGCTTATAATTCCTAATCATTTACTAAAAGACAGTTCTCTTGACTCCAGAAGTTCCTGCCAGTTTGATTCTGATTTAGAAATGGAAAAATCTCTCTTTTTGATGCCTCTAGCTGTCTTACCTGCATATTTGGAAGTATTCTGACCAAAACAGAAGAATGGAGTCCAGTTTTCCATTGGAGATTTTTTAAACTTAATACTGGTATTAAAATAATATTTTAGTAAATTGAAAACCTTCTCTTCAATCAATTCTTACTGAACTAGTTTATCACTTAGGGGGAAGAAAACTTTAGCTTACTAACAACCAACAAAGGATGCCTAGTTACATTGTGTTGGGGCATATTGTGAGGGGTATGTGCAGAGGGAAGGGCAAAGGCTCAAAACTCCCAGGAAGGCACAACCATTGCCACTTCTCATCTCTGGAGATGAAATCATTTCAAGTTTGGAAAACATAAGGATGTAATTCCTTATTTTCCAGATGAGAAAGCCAAAAGGTAAAGCAGTTTAAGAAGTCCTATTTTGTCTAGCACAGAGGAAAAGAAAACACAGCCTTGTGGATTTTCAATGACTGGATCATAGAGATAGAATCAAAGTATTCATAGTTAAGGCTTTAGTTTAACTAACCAAAGTGAAATAAACAAGGAGAGTATTCTTTCAATTAATTCTGATGGTGTTATTTTATCTTCCTCTTCAGTTCTGATGAAAGGGGCATAAAAACCTTGACTTTTATTCCTATTGCTTAGTGACTGTGTTCAGAGAAATATGGCATTTTTGCCATCATTTTGGCAAACTTTGTTATTTTTGTTTGGCCATCTGTCCCTCAGCTAGATTATTAAGGATATTCTTAACTCTTCTTTCAATGTAAAAACAGAGAAGAAGGAAAAAAAAAAAAAACCAACAACACTGAAATGTTTTTCTGTGCAATATCTAGGTGGGCGGAAGGGGATAGAGGAAGAGAAAGAACACACAGGGATATACTTTAAGTACTACTGAATTATAAGATAGGAATTAAGCATTTAACTTTTACAAAGTCTAGTGCTACTTAAAGAACATGGCACTGCTATTTTTTTTTTCTGTCAAATCTTCTGGACTATGAATTCCTATGATTTGCTTCTATAAATATTATACTTTTTATTCTTACTGATACATGCAATGGTGATCTTATTTAGAAAAATACTTCTTTACTATGAATAATTACCTAGTAATATCCTGCCACAAAAGCTATATATGTTCACAAGAGAATCTAGACATTACAAACAAGAAAAAAAAGAGATAAAATAAAAATCACATGCAATTTCACCATCTAGAGATATTTCTCTTATAGGTTAGTATAGATCTTTGCTGTTAGAAGGGATGTTTGAGAGGTTTGTGTAACAACTTCTTGATGAGTTTAACAACATTTGAAAACGTTCATGACATATGAAGTGAAAATAATCATATTTTAAAAACCCAGTTCTGGATCAAGTAGGCATACTTGCCTCCATTTCTCTTGCTAAATACAATTAAGTACAACAATCTCCTACTCTCTCTAGCCAAAGGAACAGGAAAGGGGAAACCTAGCAAAACAGAAAACTTTTAGACACTAACCACCCTACAAACACTACAGAAAATGAAACAAAACACTGCTCCAGGGGCACCTGGGTGGCTCAGTCATTAAGCATCTGCCTTTGGCTGAGGTCATGATCCCAGGACCCTGGGATAGAGCCCCTCACTGGGCTCCCTGCTCCATGGGAAGCCTGCTTCTTCCTCTCCCACTCCCCCTGCCTATGTTCTCTCTCTCTCTCTCTCTCTCTCTCTCTCTCTGTCAAATAAATAAATAAATAAATAAATAAAATCTTTAAAATAAAACACAACAATGCTCTGTTTTCACCCCAGTCAGCAAAAGCCAGAAGTGGGGTATAGATCTCTACCCTTACCTGAGTGTAATGAGGACTCTCAACTTCTTCACCAGGGTGGTAGCAAAGAAGGTTGAGTAGGGAGCTGGGACTTTCACTTCTGTCTGGTAGCAGGCATTGCGCCCCATGGTTTCAGTGGAAGCCACATGAGGATCCTGGATTTCTATTGCCATCTAACCATAGTATGTACTTTCCTTTTTCCCACCAGTGTCAGAGGAGACAAAGCAGGAAGCCAGATCATTCACCATGATCTAGTATAAGGAGCCCTCTAACTGCAGTATCAGTGGAAGTCATGTAGGAAGCTTGTGATTTTTCTTTTTTTATCCTGCATGAATTGTGTATTGTGTTAGGAAACTCTAAACCTTACTGAAATCTCTGTTTTTGCAGACCTCTTCTGACATGTGGCAAGAGAGTCTTGGTTGCTCGGCTGCTTGCTCAACCTATTTGACATCCTAAGGGAGGAAAACCTTGTTACAGCTAAGCAGAAGTGGTATTTCACATTCTCCACTGAGGGCACTACTCTACCTGGAAGAGGGAAAAGCATCTCCCAAAGCAAAAACCAAGAAATCTCAACTTGTATTGGGAAAGATAATAGATGATAACCCCGAGGAGATACCTATGTGGAGATTAACTGACTTCAGTGAGCATTATGAACAGGCTTGAAACATGAAAAATTAGAAAATCTCAAGAAAAAAATAGAAGATACCAAGTAGAAATTTTAAAACTGAAAATATAATAACTGAAATGAAAAACTTGATGGATTGGCCCAATAGCAGAAAGAAGTAGACAGAGGAAAGAATACATAAATTTGAAGACACTATAATAAAAATTTTCCAATCCAAACAAAAGTGAAAAAATAGACTGAAAAAGAACAAGACCCAGGAACCTGAAGGACTATAATAAAAAAATCTAAAATTGGAGTCCAGAAGGAGAGTAGAAATAGTATGGGGCTGGAAAGTATCTGAAGTAGTGGCTGAAAATGTCTCAAATTTGGAAAAAACAAAACAAAACAACAAAAACCATAACCTTCAAATTCAACAAGCTAAATGAATTCCAAACAGGCTAGACCCAAAGAAAAGTTGTACAGATGTGGCTTAGCCTTAATTATATTAAAAGTTCTCCTTTTGTTGGTTGCTTTTAGCAGATTATTTTTAACTTTGACTAAATTATGGTATCTCTACAAATAGAAATTATGCAGCTATTCTTGTGAATCAAATATGGACCCAAATTTCTCATTCTCTCCATTGAGGGATGGGGTTTATTTTACCTCCCCTTAATTAAAGTCTTGTGACAGTTTATCACATGGAATGCAATGGAGACAATCTTGTGCTAATTCCAGGTCTGGCTGTTAAAAGGAATAGCAGTTTCTGTTTCCTCTTTCTTGGAATGATCATTATAGGGATATTCTCTGTCAGAACAAAGCCACCATGCTGTGAGAAACCCAAGCCCCATGGAGAAGCTACAGTGCCTGACATATGCATCAACTGTCAGTCATGTGAGTGAGCTCCTTTGGACAAATTCCAACTCAAATGATCCCCTAGATCACTGCATCCCCAGACAACATGATGTAGTAAATCAGAACTGCCTAGCTGAGCCTGGTCAACCACAGAATTATGAGATATAATAAAATAGTTATTTTAAGCCATAAGCTTTGAGTTTCTTGTTATGCAGTAGATGCCTGAAAAAACTAATAAAAACTGTCAGAAATAAAAATAGAAATAAAACTTAGAAAATAAAAACTATTAGAAAATAGAGTTTGATGATGTGAGAAAATATTGATTTTAATATTAAATGCAAAAAGAAACAAAGTGTGATCAATATTTTTAAAAGCTTATGATATATATGATATAGTTAGTACTTCAGTTATATGTGTATGATATAATCATCTTTGTTTTTTATAATTTTATAATTAGAAGGAAATACATGTATACATATAGTTTTACTATACATAAACATAAAAATATATTAATATAATATAGTATATAAAAATATACTAATATATGTTATATATTTATATGTATATATAAATCTATATTATATATTTATTTATATTCATCTTGGCCTTTTATAATTTTATGACTAGAAAGAAATGTAATGTTACCAGTAGTTGAATAGTTAATTTCCTAAATCCCTATACTTTTTACAATTAACAGGCAATACTAGATGTAAGAGAAAATACTTTCAGTATTTTCTCTATCAATTAACAACGGACAGAATAAATATGATAGTATGGGGAATAAAGTATACATAATAATTAGATCTCAGTTTGGAAGAGATATTAAGAGTAGTATATATAATTTTATATACTACTCTGTATATATATATGTGTGTGTGTGTGTGTGTGTGTGTGTGTGTGTATATATAAAAAATGTTATAATTTAGACAAATAGAAATTATTAGGAGAGTTAACCCAGTTATAAGAAACACCAGTTCTAATTTAGCTTTGCTCTGATGACTAAATAATTATCTAGAGTGTCAGAAGGTCAATAAACATTGCCTCTTACTAGCAAGGTATATTTACAGTTTTAATTTATGATCGAATTACTTCTGTTTTAAAGTTAAAATTATTTTTAGAAACAGTTTTTTGTAAAAGTATTTAGAAGTGTATTATCCCTCTGATATGCTAATTGGAATTTCTAAGCAATTATATACATCATAGAGAGTAAGACATGAAAGGGAACTTTATTAACCTCTAACTAACCTTTTAATTTTGAGAGAGATAAATGTAAGCTAAGGAACTGATCAGATTTATAATGCAAGACAGAAACTGTAAAGAGAGTAGTAGGGAGAGTAAATTTGGTAATCACATTGGGTCATGAGACATTAGACAACCTTCCTGAGGTAGGGGTGTTGGGGTGAGTAGGGATGAGATATAGATAATCCCACCAAGGAGGAGTTTCAGTTAGAGGCAAATTAAGTTCTAAGAAGTAGCAATATGTATAGTTTTGCTTATAGTAAGTCATCATTTGGAAAACCAGTGTATGTAACCTTGGAGGAAAATTTTGGGTGTTACATTATGTTATTCAGCATGCCAAAATTAAGTGGGTGATATGTTTTAGAAAGTGAGAACTCTAAATTTTTCCACAAATGGCACATTATCTACTTGAACACTCCAAGGATTTTTATAGAATTAAAATAAAATTCATTAGTTCTCTACTATAAGCCAACCATATTCAAACACAGTATTCTGCTAGAGGGAGATATTCTGTTCCTCAACAACAATCTCTACTAGGGAAGACAAACAATAATTCATTCATTTAGTCACATATTTTTTTATTGGGCACATTTGTATTCCAGTCACTTTAATATAGTCTGGGATACACTAGTAAATAAAATAAAGTACCTACTCTCATGGAACTTATATTTAAGAGAGGAAAAAAGATAAGCACACAAAGAAATATATAATAAAGTATTAGTAATAAGTGTTATAGACAAAAATAAGGTAAGATAATGGGGCTATTTTAAATACAATGATTTGGGAAAACATTTCTGAGAAGATTATATTTGAGCAAAAACTCAAATGAAGTGAGAAACATAACAAGCAAATACATAAATAAATATTTATTTGAAAGTGTTGAGGTTAAGCAAAGTGAAGGATATACAAATCATATCACCATTTATTTGACATACAAATATTTCCAAAGATTATATAATCTAACCAATGTCAGTAACTTACTCTAGTGCCAGTCCTTTCTCAATTAGAGAAAATCTTCCTGTATAACTTAAACAAACGTTTTTGTGTAAGGTGAATTTTTTTTTACATTTGCTAATGCTTGTATACCTTGCTTAATGAGATATTTATGTTATTCACTAGTTACTTACAAATAAACTTTAATTATAAATTAATATGTTCTCCCTGACATAAAAATTAGACAATTAGAAATGCTACCATGGAGAAACATTCACCCAACTCTTTAAAAAAGGTATAGCATAATTTTATAAATCATACAAAAGGAAACTGTTTCATGGTAAAAATTATGACTTTTTACTTTTTTGTGTTTCTTTTTATTTTTGACTTTCAAAATAAGAATAATAGTACTAGAATAATTAAAAATTTTCCAAATAAAAGTAACTTTCCCAGACTGCTTTCCTCTAGAGAGTACTTCAAATTGGAAGAGGAAACACAAAAATTTGCATGTTTCTTTGAATATTTTCTAAGAAATTAAATAATCTTGTCAATACACCTTATGCTATATCCCAGTTAAGGGTATGTTTAAAATCCTCAAGACAAAAACTGTGGTGTATCATCTGTTTATTGTTTATTATCTTTGAATCTGTGTTTGGTTTATATTAAAAATTTTTTTGTTCTTGGTTTGTTTGAGACAACTCCCCACATTTTGTTGGTTTTCCTGGGTCATTTTTCCAGTTCATTTTTTTCCCTACTACATAATTAAAGTAAGTATTTTCAGGTGTTTTTGAAAGCAAATATACCATTGAAGTAATGTTTTGAAACTTAGTGATTTATAATGTTTTTATCAAGATTTTTTTTTAAAAGTCAAGATTTCAAAAGGCCATTCTCCAAAACAATTGTTTCCTATCAGATTTTTTGGAAAAATTACTCTAAAAACCCCAGAGAGTAGGTCAAAAAGAGTCAAAACAAATTTTAACTTTGACCATATGGGTAAATTACTCAAATCTGTGAATCCAAATAAGTGTACCAAATAAAGTTAAAATCCTTGAAAAGTGGTAATTTTCAATTTTCTTTCTTTTTTTAAATAGTTTACAGAAGATGTTTTCCAACCATACTTGTTCTCTTACTTATGGAAGAAAATGAGATTCTTGCCACAGTATTTTTTTTTTCTTTCTAGAGATAACTGACCATTAATTTTATATTTTATAAAACAGGTGTGGTATGCTTGAATAATGGCATTTGAGATCTAAACATATACTAAAAATGTAAGAAAATTCAATGCAAGTGATTTTACTGATGTAACTCTTCCAGTTAGAAAATGATATAAAATTGGAAAGGAGCTCTAGAATTCTAGGTTTGCTTTTTCCCCACTGTCTTATATTAGGAAACTGGACTGAGGAAATGTAATCATCATCAACAACATTTTGTTGAGGATTTACTTTGTTCCAGAACTTGATGTCATGGCATCATCTTATTCCATCATTTAATCCCACAAGAATTCCATATGGTATGTTGCAGTCATTATTACAATCTCATGAAGGCTCCAGTAGATTAAATTTCCAGTTCCTAAGTGGTAGAGCTAAATGCCTCTATTGTCTACATGTATTTGGTGTCAGAGCTCTAATTAGAATAATTTATAACCAATTTTTTTTCTCCCTCCTATCCCATTGTTTAGTTTGTTGTCATTAAATTATAAATATTTTTTTCTCCTTAAATCCAACATGGTTGAATTTATCATGTCAATCATACTTAGTTTTAGCATTGGTTTGTCTTGTTTTATTTCCTTTCTGACTCCAAAAGTTTCAGAGCTTAGAACTTTATTTTTGGTTTTAGTTGATTTTTATTTTGAGATGACAACTGGCTCATCCAAGAAACTCTTATCCAACACACTTATATTTTTTTATCTTTAATACTCAGAATGTTGAGGAGGACTAGTGAAACAGTTCTAACTTTTGACATTTAAAAAAAATACATACATATTTTTAATTTATTTTCAGTGTTCCAGAGTACATTGTTTATGCACCACACCCAGTGCTCTATGCAATACATGCCCTCCACAATACCTACCACCAGGCTCACCCAACCTGCCACCCCCCTCCAAAACCCTCAGTTAGTTCCTCAGAGTCCACAGTCTCTCATGGTTCATCTTAACTTTTGACATTTCTTAAACACTTTTTCTTTTAGCTTATCTGGCTCCAGAAATTCTAGAGATCTGCTACTAATTGTAATGGAATTCTATTTATCTCTTATTTATCTCTTATATAACGTTGAGCTAAAATTTAACTAAAACACATTTAGGAACATTTAACAAACAGAGAAATTTTGAGAAATAAATGATAGCAATTATTTTTAAAACATTCAAAAAAAAAAAAGTTGTTCTAAATGTTTTAAAGTGGAACTTTAATGTAGCCTACCAACCCTATAAATACCCCAAATCACATTTTTTCTCTCCTTTCTTTTTCTCTTCTCTCTCAAACTTTTAGAGAGAATAGACTATACCCACTCTTTCTAATATGCTTTTATTTTCTTTTGCTACTAACCAACTGCTATCTACTTCAGCTTTGACACACTGAAACTTTTGTCATCACCAGCAGTTAAGAGCCAAAGCTAGAGGGCACATTTTTCTTTTTCTGTTGGTGTCTTTTACTACTTCCTTTTTGATCTTCGACATTGTGGAGCACCCAAGTCCTTGAAAGACCCCATTTTCTCAAAGTCTGGGATATCATTCTTTCCTGGATTTTCTTCTACATAGACCTCTTGTCTCCTTGAGGTCTTTTCCTATTTTACTTAATAAATATGAGTGTTTCACATAACATCCTGTGCTTTTATTATTTTCTCCTTTTTTATACTCTCCTGATAACTCATCCATATCTATACATTTTATTAATGTTTATGAGCCAGTAACTTCCAAGTCAGTAAATTCCAGATTTAATTGCTGAGCTTCGAAGGATTAGTCTAGAACTTTCACTTAGAAAATTCTCAAAACAGAATTTAGCTTTTCTTCCAGATCTTCTCTTCTCCTGAATCTGTTTTGTTGAGATTTCTACATATACCTACTCTTTAACCCAAATACCTGGGATTTTTCTTAGTGTACTTATTCAACACAAACAATAGTCCATGTCTTTTCTATTCATCTTTATATCCTCCCAATTGTTTCCAACTATCTATTATTACTAATATTGCCTTAATTCAGAATCATCAGGGTTTATAAAACACTCTCTCAAACGAGTAGAAAAATTTTGAAAACAAAATGGCATATGGGGAGTCTATATATAGCAGATAAAAGCATATTTATTCTGATCAAGCCAAAGTGGAAGACTCAAAGTGTTGTTCATTTTATATCTGTCTTTACCTCCTATTGGGACTTCTGTGATACCTCTATATCCTCTGAGCCTTAAAGCAAAAGTGCATTTAAAATACTGCCTTCATTTTGCTAAGTGAGAGAAACTAGACTCCAAAAAGGCTACACCTGTGTGATTCCATTATATGGCATTCTGGAAAAAGACAGCTATAGGAAGAAATAGAAAAGACAGATAGAAGAAAAGACAGATCATTAGTTTCTGGGGATTAGGAAAAAAGGAGGAAGTGGCTATATAGGAGCCACACAGTAGGATTTTTAAGGTTATAGAACATCGTACTGCTGAAGTGGATATGTTTTCTCACCGTCAAAAACGTATTTACAAATAAACCAGTAGGGGGAAGACTAGAATGAACCTTGTCCTATTGGGTTAGAATAGGAGATAACAGCAAAAACTCATGTCTACTTCATGATACATAAAGATAGATACAGAGGTAAACATTGATATATGTGCATAGGTCAGTAATTTACAAACACATATTTCCTAGTTCTGTCTGCTGAGAAGACCTATAAGCAGTGACATCTACTTGCAGTGAATGTATTTAGTGCCTAGATCTTGGTTTCTCAATATAGTTCTCCAATAAAAGGAATTTTGGCTCCTTGGACAAATGGTTGATACTAGGGCTGGTCAGGAAAAATTTAAAATTAATATAAAGCATTCTGTCATACTAAAAGGTAAGAAGTTCAGAGAGAGAGAAATGTAGAGATGGAGTAATAGCAAAAGAACAAAGGAGCTTAGCTGGAAGAGTCCCCAGTGACCCGTGCTAGAACAATTTGAGCAAAGTAAAAAACAATATAATTGGATTATACACACCTACCCGATATATGAATCTATATTTATATAAGTGAATGATTGAATAAATAGAGAGGGAAGAGATGCATCTTCCTTACAGAAGAATATCAATTTATAGATGAAGAGAAAAGAGAGAAATAGAAAATCACTATTAGAACATCACAGTAAGGGAGGAGTCAAGATGGCGGAGAAGTAGCAGGCTGAGACTACTTCAGGTAGCGGGAGATCAGCTAGATAGCTTATCTAAAGATTGCAAACACCTACAAATCCAACGGGAGATCGAAGAGAAGAAGAACAGCAACTCTAGAAATAGAAAATCAACCACTTTCTGAAAGGTAGGACGGGCGGAGAAGTGAATCCAAAGCGACGGGAAGATAGACCGCGGGGGGAGGGGCCGGCTCCCGGCAAGCGGCGGAGCAACGGAGCACAAAATCGGGACTTTTAAAAGTCTGTTCCACTGAGGGACATCGCTCCAGAGGCTTAACTGGGGTGAAGCCCACGCGGGGTCAGCATGGCCTCAGGTCCCGCAGGGTCACAGAAGGAGCGGGGGCGTCTGAGTGTCGCAGAGCTTACAGGTAGTAGAACGGGGAAGCCGGCTACAGAGACAGAGCCGAGGAGTAAGCTCTAAGCTCGGGGTTACCTTGAACCGGTCGCAGGCTCCGTCAGCTTGGAGTGTGGCTGGAGGCAGGGTGACGGGAGTAATTGGGCGCTGTTCTCTGAAGGTGCACTGAGGAGTGGGGCTCCGGGCTCTCGGCTCCTCCGGGCCGGAGACCGGGAGGCCGCCATCTTCATTCCCACCCTCCAGAACTCTATGGAAAGCGCTCAGGGAACAAAAGCTCCCGAAAGCAAACCCGAGCGGATTACTCAGACCGGCCCCGGGTAAGGGCGGTGAAACTCCGCCCGGGGCAAAGACACTTGAGAATCACTACAACAGGCCCCTCCCCCAGAAGATCAACAAGAAACCCAGCCAGGACCAAGTTCACCTACCAAGGAGTGCAGTTTCAATACCAAGGAGAGCAGCGGAATTCCAGAGGAGGAGAAAGCAAAGCACGGAACTCATGGCTTTCTCCCCATGATTCTTTAGCCTTGTAGTTAATTTAATATTTAATTTTTTTCTCTTTTTCAATTTTTTTTCTTCTGCTGCTAAATTTTTTTTTAACTTTTATCCTTTTCCTTTTTAACGTTTTTTAACTAGTTTATCTAATATATATATAGATATATATATATAGATATATTAGATATATATATCTAATATATATTATCTAAAATATATATATTTTTTTCCTTTTTATATTTTTTCTTTATTGGTTTTCTTT